>NC_092712.1:3468118-3750431 GCF_047496885.1 Scyliorhinus torazame
ACTGATCTGAATCTGGAGTGAGTGTGGAGTTAGACACTGATCTGAATCTGGAGTGAGTGTGGAGTTAGACTCTAATCTGAATCTGGAGTGAGTGTGGAGTTAGACACTGATCTGAATCTGGAGTGAGTGTGGAGTTAGACACTGATCTGAATCTGGAGTGAGTGTGGAGTTAGACTCTGATCTGAAACTGGAGTGAGTGTGGAGTTAGACACTGATCTGACTCTGGAGTGAGCGTGGAGTTAGACACTGATCTGAAACTGGAGTGAGTGTTGAGTTAAACACTGATCTGAAACTGGAGTGACTGTGGAGTTAGACTCTGATCTGAATCTGGAGTGAGTGTGGAGTTAGACACTGATCTGAATCTGGAATGATGTGGAGTTAGACACTGATCTGAATCTGGAGTGAGTGTGGTGTTAGACTCTGATCTGAATCTGGAGTGAGTGTGGAGTTAGACACTGATCTGAAACTGGAGTGGGTGTGGAATTAGACTCTGATCTGAATCTGGAGTGAGTGTGGATTTAGACTCTCATCTGACTCTGGAGTGAGCGTGGAGTTAGACACTGATCTGAAACTGGAGTGAGTGTTGAGTTAAACACTGATCTGAAACTGGAGTGACTGTGGAGTTAGACTCTGATCTGAATCTGGAGTGAGTGTGGAGTTAGACACTGATCTGAATCTGGAGTGAGTGTGGAGTTAGACTCTGATCTGAATCTGGAGTGAGTGTGGAGTTAGACACTGATCTGAAACTGGAGTGGGTGTGGAATTAGACTCTGATCTGAATCTGGAGTGAGTGTGGATTTAGACTCTCATCTGAAACTGGAGTGAGTGTGGCGTTAGACACTGATCTGGAATCTGGAGTGAGTGTGGAGTTAGACACTGATCTGAAACTGGAGTGAGTGTGGAGTTAGACTCTGATCTGAAACTGGAGTGAGTGTGGAGTTAGACACTGATCTGAAACTGGAGTGAGTGTGGAGTTAGACTCTTAGCTGAACCTGGAGTGAGTGTGGAGTTAGACACTGATCTGAAACTGTAGTGAGTGTGGAGTTAGATACTGATCTGCATCTGGAGTGAGTGTGGAGTTCGACACTGATCTGAATCTGGAGTGAGTGTGTTGTTAGACACTGATCTTAAGCTGTAGTGAGTGTGGAGCTAGACACTGATCTGGAATCTGGAGTGAGTGTGGAATTATAGACTTATCTGGAATCTGGAGTGAGGTTGCAGTTAGACTCTGATCTGAAACTGGAGTGAGTGTGGAGTTAGACTCTGATCTGGAGTCTGGTGTGAGTGAGGAGTTAGAGACTGATCTGGAATCTGGGCAGAGTGTGGAGTTAAACTCTGATCTGGAGTCTAGAGTGAGTTTGGAGTTTGTCACTGATCTGAAACTGGAATGAGTGTGGAGTTAGACACTAATCTGGAACTGGAGGGAGTGTGGAGTGAGACACTGATCTGGAATCTGGAGTGAGTGTGGAGTTAGAGACTGATCTGAAACTGGAGTGAATGTGGAGTTAGACTCTGATCTGGAATCTGGAGTGAGTGGGGAGTTAGACTCTGATCTGGAATCTGTAGTGAGTGTGGAGTTAGACTCTGATCTGGAATCTGGAGTGAGTGTGGAGTTAGACACTGATCTGAATCTGGAGTGAGTGTGCAGTTAAACACTGATCTGAATCTGGAGTGAGTGTGGAGTTAGACTCTGATCTGAAACGAGTGAATGTGGAGTTCGACACTGATCTGAAACTGGAGTGAGTGTGGAGTTCGACACTGATCTGAATCTGGAGTGAGTGTGGAGTTAGACACTGATCTGGAATCTGAAGTGAGTGTAGAATTATAGACTTATCTGGAATCTGGAGTGAGGTTGCAGTTCGACTCTGATCTGAAACTGGAGTGAGTGTGGAGTTAGACTCTGATCTGGAGTCTGGTGTGAGTGAGGAGTTAGAGACTGATCTGGAATCTGGGCTGAGTGTGGAGTTAAACTCTGATCTGGAGTCTAGAGTGAGTTTGGAGTAAGACCGTGATCTGAAACTGGAGTGAGTGTGGAGTTAGATACTGATCTGAAACTGGAGTGGGTGTGGAATTAGACTCTGATCTGAATCTGGAGTGAGTGTGGATTTAGACTCTCATCTGAAACTGGAGTGAGTGTGGCGTTAGACACTGATCTGGAATCTGGAGTGAGTGTGGAGTTAGACACTGATCTGAATCTGGAGTGAGTGTGGAGTTAGACACTGATCTGAAACTGGAGTGAGTGTGGAGTTAGACTCTGATCTGGAGTCTGGTGTGAGTGAGGAGTTAGAGACTGATCTGGAATCTGGGCTGAGTGTGGAGTTAAACTCTGATCTGGAGTCTAGAGTGAGTTTGGAGTTAGACCGTGATCTGAAACTGGAGTGAGCGTGGAGTTAGACACTAATCTGAAACTGGAGGGAGTGTGGAGTGAGACACTGATCTGCATCTGGATTGAGTGTGGAGTTAGACACTGATCTGAATCTGGAGTGAGTGTGGAGTTAAACACTGATCTGAATCTGGAGTGAGTGTGGAGTTAGACACTGATCTGAAACGAGTGAATGTGGAGTTCGACACTGATCTGAAACTGGAGTGAGTGTGGAGTTCGACACTGATCTGAATCTGGAGTGAGTGTGGAGTTAGACACTGATCTTAAGCTGGAGTGAGTGTGGAGCTAGACACTGATCTGGAATCTGGAGTGAGTGTGGAATTATAGACTTATCTGGAATCTGGAGTGAGGTTGCAGTTAGACTCTGATCTGAAACTGGAGTGAGTGTGGAGTGAGACACTGATCTGAATCTGGAGTGAGTGTGGAGTTAGACACTGATCTTAAACTGGAGTGAGTGTGGAGTTAGACTCTGATCTGAATCTGGAGTGAGTGTGGAGTTAGACACTGATCTGAAACTGGAGTGAGTGTAGAGTTAGACTCTGACCTGAATCTGGAGTGAGTGTGGAGTTAGACACTGATCTGAATCTGGAGTGTGTGTGGAGTTAGACACTGATCTGAATCTGGAGTGAGTGTGGAGTTAGACTCTAATCTGAATCTGGAGTGAGTGTGGAGTTAGACACTGATCTGAATCTGGAGTGAGTGTGGAGTTAGACACTGATCTGAATCTGCAGTGAGTGTGGAGTTAGACTCTGATCTGAAACTGGAGTGAGTGTGGAGTTAGACACTGATCTGACTCTGGAGTGAGCGTGGAGTTAGACACTGATCTGAAACTGGAGTGAGTGTTGAGTTAAACACTGATCTGAAACTGGAGTGACTGTGGAGTTAGACTCTGATCTGAATCTGGAGTGAGTGTGGAGTTAGACACTGATCTGAATCTGGAATGAGTGTGGAGTTAGACACTGATCTGAATCTGGAGTGAGTGTGGTGTTAGACTCTGATCTGAATCTGGAGTGAGTGTGGAGTTAGACACTGATCTGAAACTGGAGTGGGTGTGGAATTAGACTCTGATCTGAATCTGGAGTGAGTGTGGATTTAGACTCTCATCTGACTCTGGAGTGAGCGTGGAGTTAGACACTGATCTGAAACTGGAGTGAGTGTTGAGTTAAACACTGATCTGAAATTGGAGTGACTGTGGAGTTAGACTCTGATCTGAATCTGGAGTGAGTGTGGAGTTAGACACTGATCTGAATCTGGAGTGAGTGTGGAGTTAGACACTGATCTGAATCTGGAGTGAGTGTGGTGTTAGACTCTGATCTGAATCTGGAGTGAGTGTGGAGTTAGACACTGATCTGAAACTGGAGTGGGTGTGGAATTTTACTCTGATCTGAATCTGGAGTGAGTGTGGATTTAGACTCTCATCTGAAACTGGAGTGAGTGTGGCGTTAGACACTGATCTGGAATCTGGAGTGAGTGTGGAGTTAGACACTGATCTGAAACTGGAGTGAGTGTGGAGTTAGACTCTTAGCTGAACCTGGAGTGAGTGTGGAGTTAGACACTGATCTGAAACTGTAGTGAGTGTGGAGTTAGATACTGATCTGCATCTGGAGTGAGTGTGGAGTTAGACACTGATCTGAATCTGGAGTGAGTGTGGAGTTAAACACTGATCTCAATCTGGAGTGAGTGTGGAGTTAGACTCTGATCTGAAACGAGTGAATGTGGAGTTCGACACTGATCTGAAACTGGAGTGAGTGTGGAGTTCGACACTGATCTGAATCTGGAGTGAGTGTGGAGTTAGACACTGATCTGGAATCTGGAGTGAGTGTAGAATTATAGACTTATCTGGAATCTGGAGTGAGGTTGCAGTTCGACTCTGATCTGAAACTGGAGTGAGTGTGGAGTTAGACTCTGATCTGGAGTCTGGTGTGAGTGAGGAGTTAGAGACTGATCTGGAATCTGGGCTGAGTGTGGAGTTAAACTCTGATCTGGAGTCTAGAGTGAGTTTGGAGTAAGACCGTGATCTGAAACTGGAGTGAGCGTGGAGTTAGACACTAATCTGAAACTGGAGGGAGTGTGGAGTGAGACACTGATCTGCATCTGGAGTGAGTGTGGAGTTAGAAACTGATCTGAATCTGGAGTGAGTGTGGAGTTAGACACTGATCTGAATCTGGACTGAGTGTGGAGTTAGACACTGATCTGAAACTGGAGTGTGTGTGGAGTTAGAGACTGATCTGAAACTGGAGTGAGTGTTGAGTTAAACACTGATCTGAAACTGGAGTGAGTGTGGAGATAGACACTGATCTGAATCTGGAGTGAGTGTGGCGTTAGATACTGATCTGAAACTGGAGTGAGTGTGGAGTTAGACTCTGATCTGAATCTGGAGTGAGAGTGGAGTCAGACACTGATCTGAATCTCGAGTGAGTGTTGAGTTAGACACAGATCTGAATCTGGAGTGAGTGTGGAGTTAGACTCTGATCTGAATCTGGAGTGAGTGTGGAGTTGGACACTGATCTGAAACTGGAGTGAGTGTAGAGTTAGACTCTGACCTGAATCTGGAGTGAGTGTGGAGTTAGGACACTGATCTGAATCTGGAGTGAGTGTGGAGTTAGACACTGATCTGAATCTGGAGTGAGTGTGGAGTTAGACTCTAATCTGAATCTGGAGTGAGTGTGGAGTTAGACACTGATCTGAATCTGGAGTGAGTGTGGAATTAGACACTGATCTCAATCTGGAGTGAGTGTGGAGTTAGACTCTGATCTGAAACTGGAGTGAGTGTGGAGTTAGACACTGATCTGACTCTGGAGTGAGCGTGGAGTTAGACACTGATCTGAAACTGGAGTGAGTGTTGAGTTAAACACTGATCTGAAACTGGAGTGACTGTGGAGTTAGACTCTGATCTGAATCTGGAGTGAGTGTGGAGTTAGACACTGATCTGAATCTGGAGTGAGTGTGGAGTTAGACACTGATCTGAATCTGGAGTGAGTGTGGTGTTAGACTCTGATCTGAATCTGGAGTGAGTGTGGAGTTAGACACTGATCTGAAACTGGAGTGGGTGTGGAATTAGACTCTGATCTGAATCTGGAGTGAGTGTGGATTTAGACTCTCATCTGAAACTGGAGTGAGTGTGGCGTTAGACACTGATCTGGAATCTGGAGTGAGTGTGGAGTTAGACACTGATCTGAATCTGGAGTGAGTGTGGAGTTAGACACTGATCTGAAACTGGAGTGAGTGTGAGGTTAGACTCTGATCTGGAGTCTGGTGTGAGTGAGGAGTTAGAGACTGATCTGGAATCTGGGCTGAGTGTGGAGTTAAACTCTGATCTGGAGTCTAGAGTGAGTTTGTAGTTAGACCGTGATCTGAAACTGGAGTGAGCGTGGAGTTAGACACTAATCTCAAACTGGAGGGAGTGTGGAGTGAGACACTGATCTGCATCTGGATTGAGTGTGGAGTTAGACACTGATCTGAATCTGGAGTGAGTGTGGAGTTAAACACTGATCTGAATCTGGAGTGAGTGTGGAGTTAGACACTGATCTGAAACGAGTGAATGTGGAGTTCGACACTGATCTGAAACTGGAGTGAGTGTGGAGTTCGACACTGATCTGAATCTGGAGTGAGTGTGGAGTTAGACACTGATCTTAAGCTGTAGTGAGTGTGGAGCTAGACACTGATCTGGAATCTGGAGTGAGTGTGGAATTATAGACTTATCTGGAATCTGGAGTGAGGTTGCAGTTAGACTCTGATCTGAAACTGGAGTGAGTGTGGAGTTAGAGACTGATCTGGAATCTGGGCAGAGTGTGGAGTTAAACTCTGATCTGGAGTCTAGAGTGAGTTTGGAGTTAGTCACTGATCTGAAACTGGAGTGAGTGTGGAGTTAGACACTAATCTGGAACTGGAGGGAGTGTGGAGTGAGACACTGATCTGGAATCTGGAGTGAGTGTGGAGTTAGAGACTGATCTGAAACTGGAGTGAATGTGGAGTTAGACTCTGATCTGGAATCTGGAGTGAGTGGGGAGTTAGACTCTGATCTGGAATCTGTAGTGAGTGTGGAGTTAGACTCTGATCTGGAATCTGGAGTGAGTGTGGAGTTAAACACTGATCTGAATCTGGAGTGAGTGTGGAGTTATACTCTGATCTGAAACGAGTGAATGTGGAGTTCGACACTGATCTGAAACTGGAGTGAGTGTGGAGTTCAACACTGATCTGAATCTGGAGTGAGTGTGGAGTTAGACACTGATCTGGAATCTGGAGTGAGTGTAGAATTATAGACTTATCTGGAATCTGGAGTGAGGTTGCAGTTCGACTCTGATCTGAAACTGGAGTGAGTGTGGAGTTAGACTCTGATCTGGAGTCTGGTGTGAGTGAGGAGTTAGAGACTGATCTGGAATCTGGGCTGAGTGTGGAGTTAAACTCTGATCTGGAGTCTAGAGTGAGTTTGGAGTAAGACCGTGATCTGAAACTGGAGTGAGCGTGGAGTTAGACACTAATCTGAAACTGGAGGGAGTGTGGAGTGAGACACTGATCTGCATCTGGAGTGAGTGTGGAGTTAGACACTGATCTGAATCTGGAGTGAGTGTGGAGTTAGACACTGATCTGAATCTGGACTGAGTGTGGAGTTAGACACTGATCTGAAACTGGAGTGAGTGTGGAGTTAGAGACTGATCTGAAACTGGAGTGAGTGTTGAGTTAAACACTGATCTGAAACTGGAGTGAGTGTGGAGATAGACACTGATCTGAATCTGGAGTGAGTGTGGCGTTAGATACTGATCTGTAACTGGAGTGAGTGTGGAGTTAGACTCTGATCTGAAACTGGAGGGAGTGTGGAGTGAGACACTGATCTGCATCTGGATTGAGTGTGGAGTTAGACACTGATCTGAATCTGGAGTGAGTGTGGAGTTAAACACTGATCTGAATCTGGAGTGAGTGTGGAGTTAGACACTGATCTGAAACGAGTGAATGTGGAGTTCGACACTGATCTGAAACTGGAGTGAGTGTGGAGTTCGACACTGATCTGAATCTGGAGTGAGTGTGGAGTTAGACACTGATCTTAAGCTGTAGTGAGTGTGGAGCTAGACACTGATCTGGAATCTGGAGTGAGTGTGGAATTATAGACTTATCTGGAATCTGGAGTGAGGTTGCAGTTAGACTCTGATCTGAAACTGGAGTGAGTGTGGAGTTAGACTCTGATCTGGAGTCTGGTGTGAGTGAGGAGTTAGAGACTGATCTGGAATCTGGGCAGAGTGTGGAGTTAAACTCTGATCTGGAGTCTAGAGTGAGTTTGGAGTTAGTCACTGATCTGAAACTGGAGTGAGTGTGGAGTTAGACACTAATCTGGAACTGGAGGGAGTGTGGAGTGAGACACTGATCTGGAATCTGGAGTGAGTGTGGAGTTAGAGACTGATCTGAAACTGGAGTGAGTGTGGAGTTAGACACTGATCTGAATCTGGAGTGAGTGTGGAGTTAGACACTGATCTGAATCTGGACTGAGTGTGGAGTTAGACACTGATCTGAAACTGGAGTGAGTGTGGAGTTAGAGACTGATCTGAAACTGGAGTGAGTGTTGAGTTAAACACTGATCTGAAACTGGAGTGAGTGTGGAGATAGACACTGATCTGAATCTGGAGTGAGTGTGGCGTTAGATACTGATCTGAAACTGGAGTGAGTGTGGAGTTAGACTCTGATCTGAAACTGGAGGGAGTGTGGAGTGAGACACTGATCTGCATCTGGATTGAGTGTGGAGTTAGACACTGATCTGAATCTGGAGTGAGTGTGGAGTTAAACACTGATCTGAATCTGGAGTGAGTGTGGAGTTAGACACTGATCTGAAACGAGTGAATGTGGAGTTCGACACTGATCTGAAACTGGAGTGAGTGTGGAGTTCGACACTGATCTGAATCTGGAGTGAGTGTGGAGTTAGACACTGATCTTAAGCTGTAGTGAGTGTGGAGCTAGACACTGATCTGGAATCTGGAGTGAGTGTGGAATTATAGACTTATCTGGAATCTGGAGTGAGGTTGCAGTTAGACTCTGATCTGAAACTGGAGTGAGTGTGGAGTTAGACTCTGATCTGGAGTCTGGTGTGAGTGAGGAGTTAGAGACTGATCTGGAATCTGGGCAGAGTGTGGAGTTAAACTCTGATCTGGAGTCTAGAGTGAGTTTGGAGTTAGTCACTGATCTGAAACTGGAGTGAGTGTGGAGTTAGACACTAATCTGGAACTGGAGGGAGTGTGGAGTGAGACACTGATCTGGAATCTGGAGTGAGTGTGGAGTTAGAGACTGATCTGAAACTGGAGTGAATGTGGAGTTAGACTCCGATCTGGAATCTGGAGTGAGTGGGGAGTTAGACTCTGATCTGGAATCTGTAGTGAGTGTGGAGTTAGACTCTGATCTGGAATCTGGAGTGAGTGTGGAGTTAGACACTGATCTGAATCTGGAGTGAGTGTGGAGTTAAACACTGATCTGAATCTGGAGTGAGTGTGGAGTTAGACTCTGATCTGAAACGAGTGAATGTGGAGTTCGACACTGATCTGAAACTGGAGTGAGTGTGGAGTTCGACACTGATCTGAATCTGGAGTGAGTGTGGAGTTAGACACTGATCTGGAATCTGGAGTGAGTGTAGAATTATAGACTTATCTGGAATCTGGAGTGAGGTTGCAGTTCGACTCTGATCTGAAACTGGAGTGAGTGTGGAGTTAGACTCTGATCTGGAGTCTGGTGTGAGTGAGGAGTTAGAGACTGATCTGGAATCTGGGCTGAGTGTGGAGTTAAACTCTGATCTGGAGTCTAGAGTGAGTTTGGAGTAAGATCGTGATCTGAAACTGGAGTGAGCGTGGAGTTAGACACTCATCTGAAACTGGAGGGAGTGTGGTGTGAGACACTGATCTGCATCTGGAGTGAGTGTGGAGTTAGACACTGATCTGAAACTGGAGTGAGTGTGGAGTTAGAGACTGATCTGAAACTGGAGTGAGTGTTGAGTTAAACACTGATCTGAAACTGGAGTGAGTGTGGAGATAGACACTGATCTGAATCTGGAGTGAGTGTGGCGTTAGATACTGATCTGAAACTGGAGTGAGTGTGGAGTTAGACTCTGATCTGAATCTGGAGTGAGAGTGGAGTCAGACACTGATCTGAATCTCGAGTGAGTGTTGAGTTAGACACAGATCTGAATCTGGAGTGAGTGTGGAGTTAGACTCTGATCTGAATCTGGAGTGAGTGTGGAGTTGGACACTGATCTGAAACTGGAGTGAGTGTAGAGTTAGACTCTGACCTGAATCTGGAGTGAGTGTGGAGTTAGACAATGATCTGAATCTGGAGTGAGTGTGGAGTTAGACACTGATCTGAATCTGGAGTGAGTGTGGAGTTAGACTCTAATCTGAATCTGGAGTGAGTGTGGAGTTAGACACTGATCTGAATCTGGAGTGAGTGTGGAGTTAGACACTGATCTGAATCTGGAGTGAGTGTGGAGTTAGACTCTGATCTGAAACTGGAGTGAGTGTGGAGTTAGACACTGATCTGACTCTGGAGTGAGCGTGGAGTGAGACACTGATCTGAAACTGGAGTGAGTGTTGAGTTAAACACTGATCTGAAACTGGAGTGACTGTGGAGTTAGACTCTGATCTGAATCTGGAGTGAGTGTGGAGTCAGACACTGATCTGAATCTGGAGTGAGTGTGGAGTTAGACACTGATCTGAAACTGGAGTGAGTGTGGAGTGAGACACTGATCTGAATCTGGAGTGAGTGTGGTGTTAGACTCTGATCTGAATCTGGAGTGAGTGTGGAGTTAGACACTGATCTGAAACTGGAGTGGGTGTGGAATTAGACTCTGATCTGAATCTGGAGTGAGTGTGGATTTAGACTCTCATCTGAAACTGGAGTGAGTGTGGCGTTAGACACTGATCTGGAATCTGGAGTGAGTGTGGAGTTAGACACTGATCTGAATCTGGAGTGAGTGTGGAGTTAGACACTGATCTGAAACTGGAGTGAGTGTGGAGTTAGACTCTGATCTGGAGTCTGGTGTGAGTGAGGAGTTAGAGACTGATCTGGAATCTGGGCTGAGTGTGGAGTTAAACTCTGATCTGGAGTCTAGAGTGAGTTTGGTGTTAGACCGTGATCTGAAACTGGAGTGAGCGTGGAGTTAGACACTAATCTGAAACTGGAGGGAGTGTGGAGTGAGACACTGATCTGCATCTGGATTGAGTGTGGAGTTAGACACTGATCTGAATCTGGAGTGAGTGTGGAGTTAAACACTGATCTGAATCTGGAGTGAGTGTGGAGTTAGACACTGATCTGAAACGAGTGAATGTGGAGTTCGACACTGATCTGAAACTGGAGTGAGTGTGGAGTTCGACACTGATCTGAATCTGGAGTGAATGTGGAGTTAGACTCTGATCTGGAATCTGGAGTGAGTGTGGAGCTAGACTCTGATCTGGAATCTGCAGTGAGTGTGGAGTTAGACTCTGATCTGGAATCTGGAGTGAGTGTGGAGTTAGACACTTGTCTGGAGTGAGTGTGGAGTTAGACACTGATCTGAATCTCGAGTGAGTGTGGAGTTAGACACTGATCTGAATCTGGAGTGTGTGGAGCTGGACACTGATCTGAATCTGGAGTGAGTGTGGAGTTAGACTGATCTGGAATCGAGTGAGTGTGGAGTTAGACTCTGATCTGAAACTGGAGTGAGTGTGGAGTTAGCCTCTGATCTGAATCTGGAGTGAGTGTGGAGTTAGACACTGATCTGAAACTGGAGTGAGTGTGGAGTTAGACACTGATCTGAATCTGGAGTGAGTGTGGAGTTAGACACTGATCTTAAACTGGAGTGAGTGTGGAGTTAGACTGATCTGGAATCGAGTGAATGTGGAGTTAGACACTGATCTGAATCTGGAGTGAGTGTGGAGGTAGACACTGATCTGAATCTGGAGTGAGTGTGGAGTTAGACTCTGATCTGAAACTGGAGTGAGTGTGGAGTTAGACACTGATCTGAATCTGGAGTGAGTGTGGAGTTCGACACTGATCTGAATCTGGAGTGAGTGTGGAGTTAGACACTGATCTGAATCTGGAGTGAGTGTGGAGTTAGACACTGATCTGAAACTGGAGTGAGTGTGGAGTTAGACACTGATCTGAAACTGGAGTGAGTGTGGAGTTAGACTCTGATCTGAAACTGGAGTGAGTGTGGAGTGAGACTGATCTGGAATCATGTGAGTGTGGAGTTAGACACTGATCTGAATCTGGAGTGAGTGTGGTGTTAGACTCTGATCTGAATCTGGAGGGAGTGTGGAGGTGGACACTGATCTGAATCTGGAGTGAGTGTGGAGTAAGACTCTGATCTGAAACTGGAGTGAGTGTGGAGTTAGACACTGATCTGAAACTGGAGTGAGTGTGGAGTTAGACACGGATCTGAATCTGGAGTGAGTGTGGAGTTAGACACTGATCTGAATCTGGAGTGAGTGTGGAGTTAGACACTGATCTGAAACTGGAGTGAGTGTGGAGTTAGACACTGATCTGAATCTGGACTGAGTGTGGAGTTAGACTCTGATCTGAATCTGGAGTGAGAGTGGAGTCAGACACTGATCTGAATCTCGAGTGAGTGTTGAGTTAGACACAGATCTGAATCTGGAGTGAGTGTGGAGTTAGACTCTGATCTGAATCTGGAGTGAGTGTGGAGTTAGACGCTGATCTGCATCTGGAGTGAGTGTGGAGTTAGACACTGATCTGAATCTGGACTGAGTGTGGAGTTAGACACTGATCTGAATCTGGACTGAGTGTGGAGTTAGACACTGATCTGAAACTGGAGTGAGTGTGGAGTTAGATACTGATCTGAAACTGGAGTGGGTGTGGAATTAGACTCTGATCTGAATCTGGAGTGAGTGTGGATTTAGACTCTCATCTGAAACTGGAGTGAGTGTGGCGTTAGACACTGATCTGGAATCTGGAGTGAGTGTGGAGTTAGACACTGATCTGAATCTGGAGTGAGTGTGGAGTTCGACACTGATCTGAATCTGGAGTGAGTGTGGAGTTAGACACTGATCTTAAGCTGGAGTGAGTGTGGAGCTAGACACTGATCTGGAATCTGGAGTGAGTGTGGAATTATAGACTTATCTGGAATCTGGAGTGAGGTTGCAGTTAGACTCTGATCTGAAACTGGAGTGAGTGTGGAATTAGACTCTGATCTGGAGTCTGGTGTGAGTGAGGAGTTAGAGACTGATCTGGAATCTGGGCAGAGTGTGGAGTTAAACTCTGATCTGGAGTCTAGAGTGAGTTTTGAGTTAGTCACTGATCTGAAACTGGAGTGAGTGTGGAGTTAGACACTAATCTGGAACTGGAGGGAGTGTGGAGTGAGACACTGATCTGGAATCTGGAGTGAGTGTGGAGTTAGAGACTGATCTGAAACTGGAGTGAATGTGGAGTTAGTCTCTGATCTGGAATCTGGAGTGAGTGGGGAGTTAGACTCTGATCTGGAATCTGTAGTGAGTGTGGAGTTAGACTCTGATCTGGAATCTGGAGTGAGTGTGGAGTTAGACACTGGTCTGGAGTGAGTGTGGAGTTAGACACTGATCTGAATCTCGAGTGAGTGTGGAGTTAGACACTGATCTGAATCTGGAGTGTGTGGAGCTGGACACTGATCTGAATCTGGAGTGAGTGTGGAGTTAGACTGATCTGGAATCGAGTGAGTGTGGAGTTAGACTCTGATCTGAATCTGGAGTGAGTGTGGAGGTAGACACTGATCTGAATCTGGAGTGAGTGTGGAGTTAGACTCTGATCTGAAACTGGAGTGAGTGTGGAGTTAGACACTGATCTGAATCTGGAGTGAGTGTGGAGTTCGACACTGATCTGAATCTGGAGTGAGTGTGGAGTTAGACACTGATCTGAATCTGGAGTGAGTGTGGAGTTAGACACTGATCTGAAACTGGAGTGAGTGTGGAGTTAGATACTGATCTGAAACTGGAGTGAGTGTGGAGTTAGACACTGATCTGAATCTGGAGTGAGTGTGGAGTTAGACACTGATCTGGAGTCTGGAGTGATTGTGGAGTTAGACACTGATCTGAATCTGGAGTGAGCGTGGAGTGAGACACTGATCTGAAACTGGAGTGAGTGTTGAGTTAAACACTGATCTGAAACTGGAGTGAGTGTTGAGTTAGACACTGATCTGAATCTGGAGTGAGTGTGGCGTTAGATACTGATCTGAAACTGGAGTGAGTGTGGAGTTAGACTCTGATCTGAATCTGGAGTGAGAGTGGAGTCAGACACTGATCTGAATCTCGAGTGAGTGTTGAGTTAGACACAGATCTGAATCTGGAGTGAGTGTGGAGTTAGACTCTGATCTGAATCTGGAGCGAGTGTGGAGTTAGACGCTGATCTGCATCTGGAGTGAGTGTGGAGTTAGACACTGATCTGAATCTGGACTGAGTGTGGAGTTAGACACTGATCTGAATCTGGACTGAGTGTGGAGTTAGACACTGATCTGAAACTGGAGTGAGTGTGGAGTTAGATACTGATCTGAAACTGGAGTGGGTGTGGAATTAGACTCTGATCTGAATCTGGAGTGAGTGTGGATTTAGACTCTCATCTGAAACTGGAGTGAGTGTGGCGTTAGACACTGATCTGGAATCTGGAGTGAGTGTGGAGTTCGACACTGATCTGAATCTGGAGTGAGTGTGGAGTTAGACACTGATCTGAAACTGGAGTGAGTGTGGAGTTAGACTCTGATCTGGAGTCTGGTGTGAGTGAGGAGTTAGAGACTGATCTGGAATCTGGGCTGAGTGTGGAGTTAAACTCTGATCTGGAGTCTAGAGTGAGTTTGGAGTTAGACCGTGATCTGAAACTGGAGTGAGCGTGGAGTTAGACACTAATCTGAAACTGGAGGGAGTGTGGAGTGAGACACTGATCTGCATCTGGATTGAGTGTGGAGTTAGACACTGATCTGAATCTGGAGTGAGTGTGGAGTTAAACACTGATCTGAATCTGGAGGGAGTGTGGAGTTAGACACTGATCTGAAACGAGTGAATGTGGAGTTCGACACTGATCTGAAACTGGAGTGAGTGTGGAGTTCGACACTGATCTGAATCTGGAGTGAGTGTGGAGTTAGACACTGATCTTAAGCTGGAGTGAGTGTGGAGCTAGACACTGATCTGGAATCTGGAGTGAGTGTGGAATTATAGACTTATCTGGAATCTGGAGTGAGGTTGCAGTTAGACTCTGATCTGAAACTGGAGTGAGTGTGGAATTAGACTCTGATCTGGAGTCTGGTGTGAGTGAGGAGTTAGAGACTGATCTGGAATCTGGGCAGAGTGTGGAGTTAAACTCTGATCTGGAGTCTAGAGTGAGTTTGGAGTTAGTCACTGATCTGAAATTGGAGTGAGTGTGGAGTTAGACACTAATCTGGAACTGGAGGGAGTGTGGAGTGAGACACTGATCTGGAATCTGGAGTGAGTGTGGAGTTAGAGACTGATCTGAAACTGGAGTGAATGTGGAGTTAGACTCGGATCTGGAATCTGGAGTGAGTGGGGAGTTAGACTCTGATCTGGAATCTGTAGTGAGTGTGGAGTTAGACTCTGATCTGGAATCTGGAGTGAGTGTGGAGTTAGACACTGGTCTGGAGTGAGTGTGGAGTTAGACACTGATCTGAATCTCGAGTGAGTGTGGAGTTAGACACTGATCTGAATCTGGAGTGTGTGGAGCTGGACACTGATCTGAATCTGGAGTGAGTGTGGAGTTAGACTGATCTGGAATCGAGTGAGTGTGGAGTTAGACTCTGATCTGAATCTGGAGTGAGTGTGGAGGTAGACACTGATCTGAATCTGGAGTGAGTGTGGAGTTAGAATCTGATCTGAAACTGGAGTGAGTGTGGAGTTAGACACTGATCTGAATCTGGAGTGAGTGTGGAGTTAGACACTGATCTGAATCTGGAGTGAGTGTGGAGTTAGACACTGATCTGAAACTGGAGTGAGTGTGGAGTTAGACACTGATCTGAAACTGGAGTGAGTGTGGAGTTAGACTCTGATCTGAAACTGGAGTGAGTGTGGAGTGAGACTGATCTGGAATCATGTGAGTGTGGAGTTAGACACTGATCTGAATCTGGAGTGAGTGTGGTGTTAGACTCTGATCTGAATCTGGAGTGAGTGTGGAGGTGGACACTGATCTGAATCTGGAGTGAGTGTGGAGTAAGACTCTGATCTGAAACTGGAGTGAGTGTGGAGTTAGACACTGATCTGAAACTGGAGTGAGTGTGGAGTTAGACACGGATCTGAATCTGGAGTGAGTGTGGAGTTAGACACTGATCTGAATCTGGAGTGAGTGTGGAGTTAGACACTGATCTGAATCTCAGGTGAGTGTGGAGTTAGACTCTGATCTGGAATCTGGAGTGAGTGTGGAGTTAGACACTGGTCTGGAGTGAGTGTGGAGTTAGACACGGATCTGAATCTCGAGTGAGTGTGGAGTTAGACACTGATCTGAATCTGGAGTGTGTGGAGCTGGACACTGATCTGAATCTGGAGTGAGTGTGGAGTTAGACTGATCTGGAATCGAGTGAGTGTGGAGTTAGACTCTGATCTGAATCTGGAGTGAGTGTGGAGGTAGACACTGATCTGAATCTGGAGTGAGTGTGGAGTTAGACTCTGATCTGAAACTGGACTGAGTGTGGAGTTAGACACTGATCTGAATCTGGAGTGAGTGTGGAGTTCGACACTGATCTGAATCTGGAGTGAGTGTGGAGTTAGACACTGATCTGAATCTGGAGTGAGTGTGGAGTTAGACACTGATCTGAAACTGGAGTGAGTGTGGAGTTAGACTCTGATCTGAAACTGGAGTGAGTGTGGAGTGAGACTGATCTGGAATCATGTGAGTGTGGAGTTAGACACTGATCTGAATCTGGAGTGAGTGTGCTGTTAGACTCTGATCTGAATCTGGAGTGAGTGTGGAGGTGGACACTGATCTGAATCTGGAGTGAGTGTGGAGTAAGACTCTGATCTGAAACTGGAGTGAGTGTGGAGTTAGACACTGATCTGAAACTGGAGTGAGTGTGGAGTTAGACACGGATCTGAATCTGGAGTGAGTGTGGAGTTAGACACTGATCTGAATCTGGAGTGAGTGTGGAGTTAGACACTGATCTGAAACTGGAGTGAGTGTGGAGTTAGACACTGATCTCAATCTGGACTGAGTGTGGAGTTAGACACTGATCTGAAACTGGAGTGAGTGTGGAGTTAGATACTGATCTGAAACTGGAGTGAGTGTGGAGTTAGACACTGATCTGAATCTGGAGTGAGTGTGGAGTTAGACACTGATCTGGAGTCTGGAGTGAGTGTGGAGTTAGACACTGATCTGAATCTGGAGTGAGCGTGGAGTGAGACACTGATCTGAAACTGGAGTGAGTGTTGAGTTAAACACTGATTCAAACTGGAGTGAGTGTGGAGTTAGACACTGATCTGAATCTGGAGTGAGTGTGGCGTTAGATACTGATCTGAAACTGGAGTGAGTGTGGAGTTAGACTCTGATCTGAATCTGGAATGAGAGTGGAGTCAGACACTGATCTGAATCTCGAGTGAGTGTTGAGTTAGACACAGATCTGAATCTGGAGTGAGTGTGGAGTTAGACTCTGATCTGAATCTGGAGTGAGTGTGGAGTTAGACTCTGATCTGAACCTGGAGTGAGTGTGGAGTTAGACACTGATCTGAATCTGGAGTGAGTGTGGAGTTAGACACGGATCTGAAACTGGAGTGAGTGTGGAGTTAGACTCTGATCTCATTCTGGAGTGAGTGTGGAGTTAGACACTGATCTGAAACTAGAGTGAGTGTGGAGTTAGACACTGATCTGAAACTAGAGTGAGTGTGGAGTTAGACACTGATCTGAATCTGGAGTGAGTGTGGTGTTAGACACTGATCTGAAACTGGAGTGAGTGTGGAGTTAGACACTGATCTGAAACTGGAGTGAGTGTGGAGTGAGACACTGATCTGCAACTGGAGTGAGTGTGGAGTTAGACTCTGATCTGAATCTGGAGTGAGTGTGGAGTTAGATACTGATCTGAAACTGGAGTGAGTATGGAGTGAGACTGATCTGGAATCAAGTGAGTGTGGAGTTAGACACTGATCTGAATCTGGAGTGAGTGTGGAGTTAGACGCTGATCTGCATCTGGAGTGAGTGTGGAGTTAGACTCTGATCTGAATCTGGAGTGAGTGTGGAGTTAGACGCTGATCTGCATCTGGAGTGAGTGTGGAGTTAGACACTGATTTGAATCTGGACTGAGTGTGGAGTTAGACACTGATCTGAATCTGGACTGAGTGTGGAGTTAGACACTGATCTGAAACTGGAGTGAGTGTGGAGTTAGATACTGATCTGAAACTGGAGTGGGTGTGGAATTAGACTCTGATCTGAATCTGGAGTGAGTGTGGATTTAGACTCTCACCTGAAACTGGAGTGAGTGTGGCGTTAGACACTGATCTGGAATCTGGGGTGAGTGTGGAGTTCGACACTGATCTGAATCTCGAGTGAGTGTGGAGTTAGACACTGATCTGAAACTGGAGTGAGTGTGGAGTTAGACTCTGATCTGGAGTCTGGTGTGAGTGAGGAGTTAGAGACTGATCTGGAATCTGGGCTGAGTGTGGAGTTAAACTCTGATCTGGAGTCTAAAGTGAGTTTGGAGTTAGACCGTGATCTGAAACTGGAGTGAGCGTGGAGTTAGACACTAATCTGAAACTGGAGGGAGTGTGGAGTGAGACACTGATCTGCATCTGGATTGAGTGTGGAGTTAGACACTGATCTGAATCTGGAGTGAGTGTGGAGTTAAACACTGATCTGAATCTGGAGTGAGTGTGGAGTTAGACACTGATCTGAAACGAGTGAATGTGGAGTTCGACACTGATCTGAAACTGGAGTGAGTGTGGAGTTCGACACTGATCTGAATCTCGAGTGAGTGTGGAGTTAGACACTGATCTTAAGCTGGAGTGAGTGTGGAGCTAGACACTGATCTGGAATCTGGAGTGAGTGTGGAATTATAGACTTATCTGGAATCTGGAGTGAGGTTGCAGTTAGACTCTGATCTGAAACTGGAGTGAGTGTGGAATTAGACTCTGATCTGGAGTCTGGTGTGAGTGAGGAGTTAGAGACTGATCTGGAATCTGGGCAGAGTGTGGAGTTAAACTCTGATCTGGAGTCTAGAGTGAGTTTGGAGTTAGTCACTGATCTGAAATTGGAGTGAGTGTGGAGTTAGACACTAATCTGGAACTGGAGGGAGTGTGGAGTGAGACACTGATCTGGAATCTGGAGTGAGTGTGGAGTTAGAGACTGATCTGAAACTGGAGTGAATGTGGAGTTAGACTCGGATCTGGAATCTGGAGTGAGTGGGGAGTTAGACTCTGATCTGGAATCTGTAGTGAGTGTGGAGTTAGACTCAGATCTGGAATCTGGAGTGAGTGTGGAGTTAGACACTGGTCTGGAGTGAGTGTGGAGTTAGACACTGATCTGAATCTCGAGTGAGTGTGGAGTTAGACACTGATCTGAATCTGGAGTGTGTGGAGCTGGACACTGATCTGAATCTGGAGTGAGTGTGGAGTTAGACTGATCTGGAATCGAGTGAGTGTGGAGTTAGACTCTGATCTGAATCTGGAGTGAGTGTGGAGGTAGACACTGATCTGAATCTGGAGTGAGTGTGGAGTTAGACTCTGATCTGAAACTGGAGTGAGTGTGGAGTTAGACACTGATCTGAATCTGGAGTGAGTGTGGAGTTAGACACTGATCTGAATCTGGAGTGAGTGTGGAGTTAGACACTGATCTGAAACTGGAGTGAGTGTGGAGTTAGACACTGATCTGAAACTGGAGTGAGTGTGGAGTTAGACTCTGATCTGAAACTGGAGTGAGTGTGGAGTGAGACTGATCTGGAATCATGTGAGTGTGGAGTTAGACACTGATCTGAATCTGGAGTGAGTGTGGTGTTAGACTCTGATCTGAATCTGGAGTGAGTGTGGAGGTGGACACTGATCTGAATCTGGAGTGAGTGTGGAGTAAGACTCTGATCTGAAACTGGAGTGAGTGTGGAGTTAGACACTGATCTGAAACTGGAGTGAGTGTGGAGTTAGACACGGATCTGAATCTGGAGTGAGTGTGGAGTTAGACACTGATCTGAATCTGGAGTGAGTGTGGAGTTAGACACTGATCTGAATCTCGAGTGAGTGTGGAGTTAGACTCTGATCTGGAATCTGGAGTGAGTGTGGAGTTAGACACTGGTCTGGAGTGAGTGTGGAGTTAGACACGGATCTGAATCTCGAGTGAGTGTGGAGTTAGACACTGATCTGAATCTGGAGTGTGTGGAGCTGGACACTGATCTGAATCTGGAGTGAGTGTGGAGTTAGACTGATCTGGAATCGAGTGAGTGTGGAGTTAGACTCTGATCTGAATCTGGAGTGAGTGTGGAGTTCGACACTGATCTGAATCTGGAGTGAGTGTGGAGTTAGACACTGATCTGAATCTGGAGTGAGTGTGGAGTTAGACACTGATCTGAAACTGGAGTGAGTGTGGAGTTAGACTCTGATCTGAAACTGGAGTGAGTGTGGAGTGAGACTGATCTGGAATCATGTGAGTGTGGAGTTAGACACTGATCTGAATCTGGAGTGAGTGTGCTGTTAGACTCTGATCTGAATCTGGAGTGAGTGTGGAGGTGGACACTGATCTGAATATGGAGTGAGTGTGGAGTAAGACTCTGATCTGAAACTGGAGTGAGTGTGGAGTTAGACACTGATCTGAAACTGGAGTGAGTGTGGAGTTAGACACGGATCTGAATCTGGAGTGAGTGTGGAGTTAGACACTGATCTGAATCTGGAGTGAGGTGGAGTTAGACACTGATCTGAAACTGGAGTGAGTGTGGAGTTAGACACTGATCTCAATCTGGACTGAGTGTGGAGTTAGACACTGATCTGAAACTGGAGTGAGTGTGGAGTTAGATACTGATCTGAAACTGGAGTGAGTGTGGAGTTAGACACTGATCTGAATCTGGAGTGAGTGTGGAGTTAGACACTGATCTGGAGTCTGGAGTGAGTGTGGAGTTAGACACTGATCTGAATCTGGAGTGAGCGTGGAGTGAGACACTGATCTGAAACTGGAGTGAGTGTTGAGTTAAACACTGATTCAAACTGGAGTGAGTGTGGAGTTAGACACTGATCTGAATCTGGAGTGAGTGTGGCGTTAGATACTGATCTGAAACTGGAGTGAGTGTGGAGTTAGACTCTGATCTGAATCTGGAGTATTAGTGAGAGGCAGCACGGTTTTGTGAAGGGGAGGTCGTGTCTCACTAACTTGATAGAGTTTTTCGAGGAGGTCACTAAGATGATTGATGCAGGTAGGGCAGTAGATGTTGTCTATATGGACTTCAGTAAGGCCTTTGACAAGGTCCCTCATGGTAGACTAGTACAAAAGGTGAAGTCACACGGGATCAGGGGTGAACTGGCAAGGTGGATACAGAACTGGCTAGGCCATAGAAGGCAGAGGGTAGCAATGGAGGGATGCTTTTCTAATTGGAGGGCTGTGACCAGTGGTGTTCCACAGGGATCAGTGCTGGGACCTTTGCTCTTTGTGGTATATATAAATGATTTGGAGGAAAATGTAACTGGTCTGATTAGTAAGTTTGCAGACGACACAAAGGTTGGTGGAATTGCGGATAGCGATGAGGACTGTCTGAGGATACAGCAGGATTTAGATTGTCTGGAGACTTGGGCGGAGAGATGGCAGATGGAGTTTAACCTGGACAAATGTGAGGTAATGCATTTTGGAAGGGCTAATGCAGGTAGGGAATATACAGTGAATGGTAGAACCCTCAAGAGTATTGAAAGTCAAAGAGATCTAGGAGTACAGGTCCACAGATCACTGAAAGGGGCTACACAGGTGGAGAAGGTAGTCAAGAAGGCATACGGCATGCTTGCCTTCATTGGCCGGGGCATTGAGTATAAGAATTGGCAAGTCATGTTGCAGCTGTATAGAACCTTAGTTAGGCCACACTTGGAGTATAGTGTTCAATTCTGGTCGCCACACTACCAGAAGGATGTGGAGGCTTTAGAGAGGGTGCAGAAGAGATTTACCAGAATGTTGCCTGGTATGGAGGGCATAAGCTATGAGGAGCGATTGAATAAACTCGGTTTGTTCTCACTGGAACGAAGGAGGTTGAGGGGCGACCTGATAGAGGTATACAAAATTATGAGGGGCATAGACAGAGTGGATAGTCAGAGGCTTTTCCCCAGGGTAGAGGGGTCAATTACTAGGGGGCATAGGTTTAAGGTGAGAGGGGCAAGGTTTAGAGTAGATGTACGAGGCAAGTTTTTTACGCAGAGGGTAGTGGGTGCCTGGAACTCACTACCGGAGGAGGTAGTGGAGGCAGGGACGATAGGGACATTTAAGGGGCATCTTGACAAATATATGAATAGGATGGGAATAGAAGGATACGGACCCAGGAAGTGTAGAAGATTGTAGTTTAGTCGGGCAGTATGGTCGGCACGGGCTTGGAGGGCCGAAGGGCCTGTTCCTGTGCTGTACATTTCTTTGTTCTTTGTTCTTTGTTGGAGTGAGAGTGGAGTCAGACACTGATCTGAATCTCGAGTGAGTGTTGAGTTAGACACAGATCTGAATCTGGAGTGAGTGTGGAGTTAGACTCTGATCTGAATCTGGAGTGAGTGTGGAGTTAGACTCTGATCTGAACCTGGAGTGAGTGTGGAGTTAGACACTGATCTGAATCTGGAGTGAGTGTGGAGTTAGACACGGATCTGAAACTGGAGTGAGTGTGGAGTTAGACTCTGATCTCATTCTGGAGTGAGTGTGGAGTGAGACTGATCTGGAATCAAGTGAGTGTGGAGTTAGACACTGATCTGAATCTGGAGTGAGTGTGGAGTTAGACAGTGATCTGAAACTGGAGTGAGTGTGGAGTTAGACACTGATCTGAATCTGGAGTGAGTGTGGAGTTAGACACTGATCTGAATCTGGAGTGAGTGTGGAGTTAGACTCTGAACTGAATCTGGAGTGAGTGTGGAGTTAGACACTGATCTGAATCTGGAGTGAGTGTGGAGTTAGACACTGATCTGAATTTGGAGTGAGTGTGGAGTTAGACGCTGATCTCAATCTGGAGTGAGTGTGAAGTTAGACTCTGATCTGAAACTGGAGTGAGTGTGGGGTTAGACTCTGATCTGAATCTGGAGTGAGTGTGGAGTTAGACACTGATCTGAATCTGGAGTGAGCGTGGAGTTAGACACTGACCTGAAACTGGAGTGAGTGTGGAGTTAGACACTGATCTGAATCTGGAGTGAGTGTGGAGGTAGACACTGATCTGAATCTGGAGTGAGTGTGGAGTTAGACACAGATCTGAACCTGGAGTGAATGTGGAGTTAGATACTGATCTGAAACTGGAGTGAGTGTGGAGTTAGACTCTGATCTGAATCTGGAGTGTGTGTGGAGTTAGACACTGATCTGAATCTGGAGTGAGTGTGGAGTTAGACACTGATCTGAATCTGGACTGAGTGTGGAGTTAGACACTGATCTGAATCTGGAGTGAGTGTTGAGTTAGACACTGATTTGGAATCTGGAGTGAGTGTGGAGTTAGACACTGAACTGAATCTGGAGTGAGTGTGGAGTGTGACACTGATCTGAAACTGGAGTGAGTGTGGAGTTAGACACTGATCTGAAACTGGAGTGAGTGTGGAGTTAGACACTGATCTGAAACTGGAGTGAGTGTGGAGTTAGACACTGATCTGAAACTGGAGTGAGTGTGGAGTTAGACACTGATCTGAAACTGGAGTGAGTGTGGAGTGAGACACTGATCTGCAACTGGAGTGAGTGTGGAGTTAGACTCTGATCTGAATCTGGATTGAGTGTGGAGGTAGACACTGATCTGAAACTGGAGTGAGTGTGGAGTGAGACACTGATCTGAAACTGGAGTGAGTGTGGAGTTAGACTCTGATCTGAATCTGGAGTGAGTGTGGAGTTAGACACCGATCTGAATCTGGAGTGAGTGTGGAGTTTGACACTGATCTGAATCTGGAGTGAGTGTGGAGTTAGATACTGATCTGAATCTGGAGTGAGTGTGGAGTTAGACACCGATCTGAAACTGGAGTGAATGTGGAGTTAGATACTGATCTGAAACTGGAGTGAGTGTGGAGTTAGACTCTGATCTGAATCTGGAGTGTGTGTGGAGTTCGACACTGATCTGAATCTGGAGTGAGTGTGGAGTTAGACTCTGATCTGAATCTGGAGTGAGTGTGGAGTTAGACTCTGATCTGAACCTGGAGTGAGTGTGGAGTTAGACACTGATCTGAATCTGGAGTGAGTGTGGAGTTAGACTCTGATCTGAATCTGGAGTGAGTGTGGAGTTTGACACGGATCTGAATCTGCAGTGAGTGTGGAGTTAGACAGTGATCTCAAACTGGAGTGAGTGTGGAGTTAGACTCTGATCTGGACCTGGAGTGAGTGTGGAGTTAGACACTGATCTGAATCTGGAGTGAGTGTGGAGTTAGACTCTGATCTGAATCTGGAGTGAGTGTGGCGTTAGACACTGATCTGAATCTGGAGTGAGTGTGGAGTTAGACTCTGATCTGAATCTGGAGTGAGTGTGGAGTTAGACACCGATCTGAATCTGGAGTGAGTGTGGAGTTTGACACTGATCTGAACCTGCAGTGAGTGTGGAGTTAGATACTGATCTGAATCTGGAGTGAGTGTGGAGTTAGACACCGATCTGAAACTGGAGTGAGTGTGGAGTTAGACACTGATCTGAATCTGGAGTGAGTGTGGAGGTAGACACTGATCTGAATCTGGAGTGAGTGTGGAGTTAGACACAGATCTGAACCTGGAGTGAATGTGGAGTTAGATACTGATCTGAAACTGGAGTGAGTGTGGAGTTAGACTTTGATCTGAATCTGGAGTGTGTGTGGAGTTAGACACTGATCTGAATCTGGAGTGAGTGTGGAGTTAGACTCTGATCTGTATCTGGAGTGAGTGTGGAGTTAGCCACCGATCTGAATCTGGAGTGAGTGTGGAGTTTGACACTGATCTGAATCTGGAGTGAGTGTGGAGTTAGACACTGATCTGGAGTCTGGAGTGAGTGTGGAGTTAGACACTGATCTGAATCTGGAGTGAGTGTGGAGTTAGACACTGATCTGAATCTGGAGTGAGTGTGGAGTGAGACACTGATCTGAAACTGGAGTGAGTGTGGAGTTAGACACGGATCTGAAACTGGAGTGAGTGTGGAGTTAGACTCTGATCTGATTCTGGAGTGAGTGTGGAGTTAGACACTGATCTGAAACTAGAGTGAGTGTGGAGTTAGACACTGATCTGAATCTGGAGTGAGTGTGGAGTTAGACACTGATCTGAAACTGGAGTGAGTGTGGAGTTAGTCACTGATCTGAAACTGGAGTGAGTGTGGAGTTAGACACTGATCTGAAACTGGAGTGAGTGTGGAGTGAGTCACTGATCTGAAACTGGAGTGAGTGTGGAGTTAGACACTGATCTGAAACTGGAGTGAGTGTGGAGTTAGACTCTGATCTGAATCTGGAGTGAGTGTGGAGTTAGACACTGATCTGAAACTGGAGTGAGTGTGGAGTTAGACACTGATCTGAATCTGGAGTGAGTGTGGAGTTAGACTCTGATCTGAATCTGGAGTGAGTGTGGAGTTAGACACGGATCTGAATCTGCAGTGAGTGTGGAGTTAGACAGTGATCTCAAACTGGAGTGAGTGTGGAGTTAGACTCTGATCTGAACCTGGAGTGAGTGTGGAGTTAGACACTGATCTGAATCTGGAGTGAGTGTGGAGTTAGACTCTGATCTGAATCTGGAGTGAGTGTGGCGTTAGACACTGATCTGAATCTGGAGTGAGTGTGGAGTTTGACTCTGATCTGAAACTGGAGTGAGTGTTGAGTTAGACACTGATGTGAAACTGGAGTGAGTGTTGAGTTAAACACTGATGTGAAACTGGAGTGAGTGTGGAGTTAGACTCTGATCTGAACCTGGAGTGAGTGTGGAGTTAGACACTGATCTGAATCTGGAGTGAGTGTGGAGTTAGACACGGATCTGAAACTGGAGTGAGTGTGGAGTTAGACTCTGATCTCATTCTGGAGTGAGTGTGGAGTTAGACACTGATCTGAAACTAGAGTGAGTGTGGAGTTAGACACTGATCTGAATCTGGAGTGACTGTGGAGTTAGACACTGATCTGAAACTGGAGTGAGTGTGGAGTTAGACACTGATCTGAAACTGGAGTGAGTGTGGAGTGAGACACTGATCTGAAACTGGAGTGAGTGTGGAGTTAGACACTGATCTGAAACTGGAGTGAGTGTGGAGTGAGACACTGATCTGCAACTGGAGTGAGTGTGGAGTGAGACTGATCTGGAATCAAGTGAGTGTGGAGTTAGACACTGATCTGAATCTGGAGTGAGTGTGGAGTTAGACACTGATCTGAAACTGGAGTGAGTGTGGAGTTAGACACTGATCTGAATCTGGAGTGAGTGTGGAGTTAGACACTGATCTGAATCTGGAGTGAGTGTGGAGTTAGACACTGATCTGAATTTGGAGTGAGTGTGGAGTTAGACTCTGAACTGAATCTGGAGTGAGTGTGGAGTTAGACACTGATCTGAATCTGGAGTGAGTGTGGAGTTAGACTCTGAACTGAATCTGGAGTGAGTGTGGAGTTAGACACTGATCTGAATCTGGAGTGAGTGTGGAGTTAGACACTGATCTGAATTTGGAGTGAGTGTGGAGTTAGACGTTGATCTCAATCTGGAGTGAGTGTGAAGTTAGACTCTGATCTGAAACTGGAGTGAGTGTGGGGTTAGACTCTGATCTGAATCTGGAGTGAGTGTGGAGTTAGACACTGATCTGAATCTGGAGTGAGCGTGGAGTTAGACACTGACCTGAAACTGGAGTGAGTGTGGAGTTAGACACTGATCTGAATCTCGAGTGAGTGTGGAGGTAGACACTGATCTGAATCTGGAGTGAGTGTGGAGTTAGACACAGATCTGAATCTGGAGTGAGTGTGGAGTTAGACTCTGATCTGAACCTGGAGTGAGTGTGGAGTTAGACACTGATCTGAATCTGGAGTGAGTGTGGAGTTAGACTCTGATCTGAATCTGGAGTGAGTGTGGAGTTTGACACGGATCTGAATCTGCAGTGAGTGTGGAGTTAGACAGTGATCTCAAACTGGAGTGAGTGTGGAGTTAGACTCTGATCTGGACCTGGAGTGAGTGTGGAGTTAGACACTGATCTGAATCTGGAGTGAGTGTGGAGTTAGACTCTGATCTGAATCTGGAGTGAGTGTGGCGTTAGACACTGATCTGAATCTGGAGTGAGTGTGGAGTTAGACTCTGATCTGAATCTGGAGTGAGTGTGGAGTTAGACACCGATCTGAATCTGGAGTGAGTGTGGAGTTTGACACTGATCTGAACCTGCAGTGAGTGTGGAGTTAGATACTGATCTGAATCTGGAGTGAGTGTGGAGTTAGACACCGATCTGAAACTGGAGTGAGTGTGGAGTTAGACACTGATCTGAATCTGGAGTGAGTGTGGAGGTAGACACTGATCTGAATCTGGAGTGAGTGTGGAGTTAGACACAGATCTGAACCTGGAGTGAATGTGGAGTTAGATACTGATCTGAAACTGGAGTGAGTGTGGAGTTAGACTTTGATCTGAATCTGGAGTGTGTGTGGAGTTAGACACTGATCTGAATCTGGAGTGAGTGTGGAGTTAGACTCTGATCTGTATCTGGAGTGAGTGTGGAGTTAGCCACCGATCTGAATCTGGAGTGAGTGTGGAGTTTGACACTGATCTGAATCTGGAGTGAGTGTGGAGTTAGACACTGATCTGGAGTCTGGAGTGAGTGTGGAGTTAGACACTGATCTGAATCTGGAGTGAGTGTGGAGTTAGACACTGATCTGAATCTGGAGTGAGTGTGGAGTGAGACACTGATCTGAAACTGGAGTGAGTGTGGAGTTAGACACGGATCTGAAACTGGAGTGAGTGTGGAGTTAGACACTGATCTGAAACTGGAGTGAGTGTGGAGTGAGTCACTGATCTGAAACTGGAGTGAGTGTGGAGTTAGACACTGATCTGAAACTGGAGTGAGTGTGGAGTTAGACTCTGATCTGAATCTGGAGTGAGTGTGGAGTTAGACACTGATCTGAAACTGGAGTGAGTGTGGAGTTAGACACTGATCTGAATCTGGAGTGAGTGTGGAGGTAGACACTGATCTGAATCTGGTGAGAGTGTGGAGTCAGACACAGATCTGAACCTGGAGTGAATGTGGAGTTAGACACTGATCTGAAACTGGAGTGAGTGTGGAGTTAGACTCTGATCTGAATCTGGAGTGTGTGTGGAGTTCGACACTGATCTGAATCTGGAGTGAGTGTGGAGTTAGACTCTGATCTGAATCTGGAGTGAGTGTGGAGTTAGACTCTGATCTGAACCTGGAGTGAGTGTGGAGTTAGACACTGATCTGAATCTGGAGTGAGTGTGGAGTTAGACTCTGATCTGAATCTGGAGTGAGTGTGGAGTTAGACACGGATCTGAATCTGCAGTGAGTGTGTAGTTAGACAGTGATCTCAAACTGGAGTGAGTGTGGAGTTAGACTCTGATCTGAACCTGGAGTGAGTGTGGAGTTAGACACTGATCTGAATCTGGAGTGAGTGTGGAGTTAGACTCTGATCTGAATCTGGAGTGAGTGTGGCGTTAGACACTGATCTGAATCTGGAGTGAGTGTGGAGTTTGACTCTGATCTGAAACTGGAGTGAGTGTTGAGTTAGACACTGATGTGAAACTGGAGTGAGTGTTGAGTTAAACACTGATGTGAAACTGGAGTGAGTGTGGAGTTAGACTCTGATCTGAACCTGGAGTGAGTGTGGAGTTAGACACTGATCTGAATCTGGAGTGAGTGTGGAGTTAGACACGGATCTGAAACTGGAGTGAGTGTGGAGTTAGACTCTGATCTCATTCTGGAGTGAGTGTGGAGTTAGACACTGATCTGAAACTAGAGTGAGTGTGGAGTTAGACACTGATCTGAATCTGGAGTGACTGTGGAGTTAGACACTGATCTGAAACTGGAGTGAGTGTGGAGTTAGACACTGATCTGAAACTGGAGTGAGACACTGATCTGAAACTGGAGTGAGTGTGGAGTTAGACACTGATCTGAAACTGGAGTGAGTGTGGAGTGAGACACTGATCTGCAACTGGAGTGAGTGTGGAGTGAGACTGATCTGGAATCAAGTGAGTGTGGAGTTAGACACTGATCTGAATCTGGAGTGAGTGTGGAGTTAGACACTGATCTGAAACTGGAGTGAGTGTGGAGTTAGACACTGATCTGAATCTGGAGTGAGTGTGGAGTTAGACACTGATCTGAATCTGGAGTGAGTGTGGAGTTAGACACTGATCTGAATTTGGAGTGAGTGTGGAGTTAGACTCTGAACTGAATCTGGAGTGAGTGTGGAGTTAGACACTGATCTGAATCTGGAGTGAGTGTGGAGTTAGACTCTGAACTGAATCTGGAGTGAGTGTGGAGTTAGACACTGATCTGAATCTGGAGTGAGTGTGGAGTTAGACACTGATCTGAATTTGGAGTGAGTGTGGAGTTAGACGCTGATCTCAATCTGGAGTGAGTGTGAAGTTAGACTCTGATCTGAAACTGGAGTGAGTGTGGGGTTAGACTCTGATCTGAATCTGGAGTGAGTGTGGAGTTAGACACTGATCTGAATCTGGAGTGAGCGTGGAGTTAGACACTGACCTGAAACTGGAGTGAGTGTGGAGTTAGACACTGATCTGAATCTCGAGTGAGTGTGGAGGTAGACACTGATCTGAATCTGGAGTGAGTGTGGAGTTAGACACAGATCTGAACCTGGAGTGACTGTGGAGTTAGATACTGATCTGAAACTGGAGTGAGTGTGGAGTTAGACTCTGATCTGAATCTGGAGTGTGTGTGGAGTTAGACACTGATCTGAATCTGGAGTGAGTGTGGAGTTAGACACTGATCTGAATCTGGAGTGAGTGTGGAGTTGGACACTGATCTGAATCTGGAGTGAGTGTTGAGTTAGACACTGATTTGGAATCTGGAGTGAGTGTGGAGTTAGACACTGATCTGAATCTGGAGTGAGTGTGGAGTGTGACACTGATCTGAAACTGGAGTGAGTGTTGAGTTAAACACTGATCTGAAACTGGAGTGAGTGTGGAGTTAAACTCTGATCTGAACCTGGAGTGAGTGTGGAGTTCGACACTGATCTGAATCTGGAGTGAGTGTGGAGTTAGACTCTGATCTGAATCTGGAGTGAGTGTGGAGTTAGACACGGATCTGAATCTGCAGTGAGTGTGGAGTTAGACAGTGATCTGAAACTGGAGTGAGTGTGGAGTTAGACTCTGATCTGAACCTGGAGTGAGTGTGGAGTTAGACTCTGATCTGAACCTGGAGTGAGAGTGGAGTTAGACACTGATCTGAATCTGGAGTGAGTGTGGAGTTAGACACGGGTCTGAAAGTGGAGTGAGTGTGGAGTTAGACTCTGATCTGAATCTGGAGTGAGTGTGGCGTTAGACACTGATCGGAATCTGGAGTGAGTGTGGAGTTAGACACTGATCTGAATCTGGAGTGAGTGTGGAGTTAGACACTGATCTGAAACTGGAGTGAGTGTGGAGTTAGTCACTGATCTGAAACTGGAGTGAGTGTGGAGTTAGACACTGATCTGAAACTGGAGTGAGTGTGGAGTGAGACACTGATCTGAAACTGGAGTGAGTGTGGAGTTAGACACTGATCTGTAACTGGAGTGAGTGTGGAGTGAGACACCGATCTGCAACTGTAGTGAGTGTGGAGTTAGACACTGATCTGAATCTGGAGTGAGTGTGGATTAAACACCGATCTGAATCTGGAGTGAGTGTGGAGGTTGACACTGATCTGAATCTGGAGTGAGTGTGGAGTTAGACACGGATCTGAATCTGCAGTGAGTGTGGAGTTAGACACTGATCTGAATCTGGACTGAGTGTGGAGTTAGACACTGATCTGAACCTGGAGTGAATGTGGAGTTAGATACTGATCTGAAACTGGAGTGAGTGTGGAGTTAGACTCTGATCTGAATCTGGAGTGTGTGTGGAGTTAGACACTGATCTGAATCTGGAGTGAGTGTGGAGTTAGACTCTGATCTGAATTTGGAGTGAGTGTGGAGTTAGACGCTGATCTCAATCTGGAGTGAGTGTGAAGTTAGACTCTGATCTGAAACTGGAGTGAGTGTGGGGTTAGACTCTGATCTGAATCTGGAGTGAGTGTGGAGTTAGACACTGATCTGAATCTGGAGTGAGCGTGGAGTTAGACACTGACCTGAAACTGGAGTGAGTGTGGAGTTAGACACTGATCTGAATCTCGAGTGAGTGTGGAGGTAGACACTGATCTGAATCTGGAGTGAGTGTGGAGTTAGACACAGATCTGAACCTGGAGTGACTGTGGAGTTAGATACTGATCTGAAACTGGAGTGAGTGTGGAGTTAGACTCTGATCTGAATCTGGAGTGAGTGTGGAGTGTGACACTGATCTGAAACTGGAGTGAGTGCTGAGTTAAACACTGATCTGAAACTGGAGTGAGTGTGGAGTTAGACTCTGATCTGAACCTGGAGTGAGTGTGGAGTTCGACACTGATCTGAATCTGGAGTGAGTGTGGAGTTAGACTCTGATCTGAATCTGGAGTGAGTGTGGAGTTAGACACGGATCTGAATCTGCAGTGAGTGTGGAGTTAGACAGTGATCTGAAACTGGAGTGAGTGTGGAGTTAGACTCTGATCTGAACCTGGAGTGAGTTGGAGTTAGACACTGATCTGAATCTGGAGTGAGTGTGGAGTTTGACTCTGATCTGAAACTGGAGTAAGTGTTGAGTTAGACACTGATGTGAAACTGGAGTGAGTGTGGAGTTAGACTCTGATCTGAACCTGGAGTGAGAGTGGAGTTAGACACTGATCTGAATCTGGAGTGAGTGTGGAGTTAGACACGGGTCTGAAAGTGGAGTGAGTGTGGAGTTAGACTCTGATCTGAATCTGGAGTGAGTGTGGCGTTAGACACTGATCGGAATCTGGAGTGAGTGTGGAGTTAGACACTGATCTGAATCTGGAGTGAGTGTGGAGTTAGACACTGATCTGAAACTGGAGTGAGTGTGGAGTTAGTCACTGATCTGAAACTGGAGTGAGTGTGGAGTGAGACACTGATCTGAAACTGGAGTGAGTGTGGAGTTAGACACTGATCTGAAACTGGAGTGAGTGTGGAGTGAGACACCGATCTGCAACTGTAGTGAGTGTGGAGTTAGACACTGATCTGCATCTGGAGTGAGTGTGGATTAAACACCGATCTGAATCTGGAGTGAGTGTGGAGGTTGACACTGATCTGAATCTGGAGTGAGTGTGGAGTTAGACACGGATCTGAATCTGCAGTGAGTGTGGAGTTAGACACTGATCTGAATCTGGACTGAGTGTGGAGTTAGACACTGATCTGAACCTGGAGTGAATGTGGAGTTAGATACTGATCTGAAACTGGAGTGAGTGTGGAGTTAGACTCTGATCTGAATCTGGAGTGTGTGTGGAGTTAGACACTGATCTGAATCTGGAGTGAGTGTGGGGTTAGACTCTGATCTGAATCTGGAGTGAGTGTGGAGTTAGACACTGATCAGAATCTGGAGTGAGCGTGGAGTTAGACACTGACCTGAAACTGGAGTGAGTGTGGAGTTAGACACTGATCTGAATCTGGAGTGAGTGTGGAGGTAGACACTGATCTGAATCTGGAGTGAGTGTGGAGTTAGACACAGATCTGAACCTGGAGTGACTGTGGAGTTAGATACTGATCTGAAACTGGAGTGAGTGTGGAGTTAGACTCTGATCTGAATCTGGAGTGTGTGTGGAGTTAGACACTGATCTGAATCTGGAGTGAGTGTGGAGTTAGACACTGATCTGAATCTGGAGTGAGTGTGGAGTTGGACACTGATCTGAATCTGGAGTGAGTGTGGAGTTAGACTCTGATCTGAACCTGGAGTGAGTGTGGAGTTCGACACTGATCTGAATCTGGAGTGAGTGTGGAGTTAGACTCTGATCTGAATCTGGAGTGAGTGTGGAGTTAGACACGGATCTGAATCTGCAGTGAGTGTGGAGTTAGACAGTGATCTGAAACTGGAGTGAGTGTGGAGTTAGACTCTGATCTGAACCTGGAGTGAGTTTGAGTTAGACACTGATCTGAATCTGGAGTGAGTGTGGAGTTTGACTCTGATCTGAAACTGGAGTAAGTGTTGAGTTAGACACTGATGTGAAACTGGAGTGAGTGTTGAGTTAAACACTGATCTGAAACTGGAGTGAGTGTGGAGTTAGACTCTGATCTGAACCTGGAGTGAGAGTGGAGTTAGACACTGATCTGAATCTGGAGTGAGTGTGGAGTTAGACACGGGTCTGAAAGTGGAGTGAGTGTGGAGTTAGACTCTGATCTGAATCTGGAGTGAGTGTGGCGTTAGACACTGATCGGAATCTGGAGTGAGTGTGGAGTTAGACACTGATCTGAATCTGGAGTGAGTGTGGAGTTAGACACTGATCTGAAACTGGAGTGAGTGTGGAGTTAGTCACTGATCTGAAACTGGAGTGAGTGTGGAGTTAGACACTGATCTGAAACTGGAGTGAGTGTGGAGTGAGACACTGATCTGAAACTGGAGTGAGTGTGGAGTTAGACACTGATCTGAAACTGGAGTGAGTGTGGAGTGAGACACCGCTCTGCCACTGTAGTGAGTGTGGAGTTAGACACTGATCTGAATCTGGAGTGAGTGTGGATTAAACACCGATCTGAATCTGGAGTGAGTGTGGAGGTTGACACTGATCTGAATCTGGAGTGAGTGTGGAGTTAGACACGGATCTGAATCTGCAGTGAGTGTGGAGTTAGACACTGATCTGAATCTGGACTGAGTGTGGAGTTAGACACTGATCTGAACCTGGAGTGAATGTGGAGTTAGATACTGATCTGAAACTGGAGTGAATGTGGAGTTAGACTCTGATCTGAATCTGGAGTGTGTGTGGAGTTAGACACTGATCTGAATCTGGAGTGAGTGTGGAGTTAGACTCTGATCTGAATCTGGAGTGAGTGTGGAGTTAGACACCAATCTGAATCTGGAGTGAGTGTGGAGTTTGACACTGATCTGAATCTGGAGTGAGTGTGGAGTTAGATACTGATCTGAAACTGGAGTGAGTGTGGAGTGAGACACTGATCTGAATCTGGAGTGAGTGTGGAGTTAGACACTGATCTGAATCTGGAGTGAGTGTGGAGTTAGACACTGATCTGGAGTCTGGAGTGAGTGTGGAGTTAGACTCTGATCTGAATCAGGAGTGAGTGTGGAGTTAGACACGGATCTGAATCTGCAGTGAGTGTGGAGTTAGACAGTGATCTCAAACTGGAGTGAGTGTGGAGTTAGACTCTGATCTGAACCTGGAGTGAGTGTGGAGTTAGACACTGATCTGAATCTGGAGTGAGTTTGGAGTTAGACTCTGATCTGAATCTGGAGTGAGTGTGGCGTTAGACACTGATCTGAATCTGGAGTGAGTGTGGAGTTTGACTCTGATCTGAAACTGGAGTGAGTGTTGAGTTAGACACTGATGTGAAACTGGAGTGAGTGTTGAGTTAAACACTGATCTGAAACTGGAGTGAGTGTGGAGTTAGACTCTGATCTGAACCTGGAGTGAGTGTGGAGTTAGACACTGATCTGAATCTGGAGTGAGTGTGGAGTTAGACACGGATCTGAAACTGGAGTGAGTGTGGAGTTAGACTCTGATCTCATTCTGGAGTGAGTGTGGAGTTAGACACTGATCTGAAACTAGAGTGAGTGTGGAGTTAGACACTGATCTGAATCTGGAGTGACTGTGGAGTTAGACACTGATCTGAAACTGGAGTGAGTGTGGAGTTAGACACTGATCTGAAACTGGAGTGAGTGTGGAGTGAGACACTGATCTGAAACTGGAGTGAGTGTGGAGTTAGACACATCTGAAACTGGAGTGAGTGTGGAGTGAGACACTGATCTGCAACTGGAGTGAGTGTGGAGTGAGACTGATCTGGAATCAAGTGAGTGTGGAGTTAGACACTGATCTGAATCTGGAGTGAGTGTGGAGTTAGACACTGATCTGAAACTGGAGTGAGTGTGGAGTTAGACACTGATCTGAATCTGGAGTGAGTGTGGAGTTAGACACTGATCTGAATCTGGAGTGAGTGTGGAGTTAGACACTGATCTGAATTTGGAGTGAGTGTGGAGTTAGACTCTGAACTGAATCTGGAGTGAGTGTGGAGTTAGACACTGATCTGAATCTGGAGTGAGTGTGGAGTTAGACTCTGAACTGAATCTGGAGTGAGTGTGGAGTTAGACACTGATCTGAATCTGGAGTGAGTGTGGAGTTAGACACTGATCTGAATTTGGAGTGAGTGTGGAGTTAGACGCTGATCTCAATCTGGAGTGAGTGTGAAGTTAGACTCTGATCTGAAACTGGAGTGAGTGTGGGGTTAGACTCTGATCTGAATCTGGAGTGAGTGTGGAGTTAGACACTGATCTGAATCTGGAGTGAGCGTGGAGTTAGACACTGACCTGAAACTGGAGTGAGTGTGGAGTTAGACACTGATCTGAATCTCGAGTGAGTGTGGAGGTAGACACTGATCTGAATCTGGAGTGAGTGTGGAGTTAGACACAGATCTGAACCTGGAGTGACTGTGGAGTTAGATACTGATCTGAAACTGGAGTGAGTGTGGAGTTAGACTCTGATCTGAATCTGGAGTGTGTGTGGAGTTAGACACTGATCTGAATCTGGAGTGAGTGTGGAGTTAGACACTGATCTGAATCTGGAGTGAGTGTGGAGTTGGACACTGATCTGAATCTGGAGTGAGTGTTGAGTTAGACACTGATTTGGAATCTGGAGTGAGTGTGGAGTTAGACACTGATCTGAATCTGGAGTGAGTGTGGAGTGTGACACTGATCTGAAACTGGAGTGAGTGTTGAGTTAAACACTGATCTGAAACTGGAGTGAGTGTGGAGTTAGACTCTGATCTGAACCTGGAGTGAGTGTGGAGTTAGACACTGATCTGAAACTGGAGTGAGTGTGGAGTGAGACACTGATCTGAATCTGGAGTGAGTGTGGAGTTAGACACGGATCTGAATCTGCAGTGAGTGTGGAGTTAGACACTGATCTGAATCTGGACTGAGTGTGGAGTTAGACACTGATCTGAACCTGGAGTGAATGTGGAGTTAGATACTGATCTGAAACTGGAGTGAGTGTGGAGTTAGACTCTGATCTGAATTTGGAGTGAGTGTGGAGTTAGACGCTGATCTCAATCTGGAGTGAGTGTGAAGTTAGACTCTGATCTGAAACTGGAGTGAGTGTGGGGTTAGACACTGATCTGAATCTGGACTGAGTGTGGAGTGAGACACTGATCTGAATCTGGAGTGAGTGTGGAGTTAGACACGGATCTGAATCTGCAGTGAGTGTGGAGTTAGACACTGATCTGAATCTGGACTGAGTGTGGAGTTAGACACTGATCTGAACCTGGAGTGAATGTGGAGTTAGATACTGATCTGAAACTGGAGTGAGTGTGGAGTTAGACTCTGATCTGAATCTGGAGTGTGTGTGGAGTTAGACACTGATCTGAATCTGGAGTGAGTGTGGAGTTAGACTCTGATCTGAATTTGGTGTGAGTGTGGAGTTAGACGCTGATCTCAATCTGGAGTGAGTGTGAAGTTAGACTCTGATCTGAAACTGGAGTGAGTGTGGGGTTAGACTCTGATCTGAATCTGGAGTGAGTGTGGAGTTAGACACTGATCTGAATCTGGAGTGAGCGTGGAGTTAGACACTGACCTGAAACTGGAGTGAGTGTGGAGTTAGACACTGATCTGAATCTCGAGTGAGTGTGGAGGTAGACACTGATCTGAATCTGGAGTGAGTGTGGAGTTAGACACAGATCTGAACCTGGAGTGACTGTGGAGTTAGATACTGATCTGAAACTGGAGTGAGTGTGGAGTTAGACTCTGATCTGAATCAGGAGTGAGTGTGGAGTGAGACACTGATCTGAAACTGGAGTGAGTGTGGAGTTAGACACTGATCTGAAACTGGAGTGAGTGTGGAGTGAGACACCGATCTGCAACTGTAGTGAGTGTGGAGTTAGACACTGATCTGAATCTGGAGTGAGTGTGGATTAAACACCGATCTGAATCTGGAGTGAGTGTGGAGGTTGACACTGATCTGAATCTGGAGTGAGTGCGGAGTTAGACACGGATCTGAATCTGCAGTGAGTGTGGAGTTAGACACTGATCTGAATCTGGACTGAGTGTGGAGTTAGACACTGATCTGAACCTGGAGTGAATGTGGAGTTAGATACTGATCTGAAACTGGAGTGAGTGTGGAGTTAGACTCTGATCTGAATCTGGAGTGTGTGTGGAGTTAGACACTGATCTGAATCTGGAGTGAGTGTGGGGTTAGACTCTGATCTGAATCTGGAGTGAGTGTGGAGTTAGACACTGATCTGAATCTGGAGTGAGCGTGGAGTTAGACACTGACCTGAAACTGGAGTGAGTGTGGAGTTAGACACTGATCTGAATCTGGAGTGAGTGTGGAGGTAGACACTGATCTGAATCTGGAGTGAGTGTGGAGTTAGACACAGATCTGAACCTGGAGTGACTGTGGAGTTAGATACTGATCTGAAACTGGAGTGAGTGTGGAGTTAGACTCTGATCTGAATCTGGAGTGTGTGTGGAGTTAGACACTGATCTGAATCTGGAGTGAGTGTGGAGTTAGACACTGATCTGAATCTGGAGTGAGTGTGGAGTTGGACACTGATCTGAATCTGGAGTGAGTGTTGAGTTAGACACTGATTTGGAATCTGGAGTGAGTGTGGAGTTAGACACTGATCTGAATCTGGAGTGAGTGTGACACTGATCTGAAACTGGACTGAGTGTTGAGTTAAACACTGATCTGAAACTGGAGTGAGTGTGGAGTTAGACTCTGATCTGAACCTGGAGTGAGTGTGGAGTTCGACACTGATCTGAATCTGGAGTGAGTGTGGAGTTAGACTCTGATCTGAATCTGGAGTGAGTGTGGAGTTAGACACGGATCTGAATCTGCAGTGAGTGTGGAGTTAGACAGTGATCTCAAACTGGAGTGAGTGTGGAGTTAGACTCTGATCTGAACCTGGAGTGAGTTGGAGTTAGACACTGATCTGAATCTGGAGTGAGTGTGGAGTTTGACTCTGATCTGAAACTGGAGTAAGTGTTGAGTTAGACACTGATGTGAAACTGGAGTGAGTGTTGAGTTAAACACTGATCTGAAACTGGAGTGAGTGTGGAGTTAGACTCTGATCTGAACCTGGAGTGAGAGTGGAGTTAGACACTGATCTGAATCTGGAGTGAGTGTGGAGTTAGACACGGGTCTGAAAGTGGAGTGAGTGTGGAGTTAGACTCTGATCTGAATCTGGAGTGAGTGTGGCGTTAGACACTGATCTGAATCTGGACTGAGTGTGGAGTTAGACACTGATCTGAACCTGGAGTGAATGTGGAGTTAGATACTGATCTGAAACTGGAGTGAGTGTGGAGTTAGACTCTGATCTGAGTGTGGAGTTAGACTCTGATCTGAATCTGGAGTGTGTGTGGAGTTAGACACTGATCTGAATCTGGAGTGAGTGTGGAGTTAGACTCTGATCTGAATCTGGAGTGAGTGTGGAGTTTGACACTGATCTGAATCTGGAGTGAGTGTGGAGTTAGATACTGATCTGAAACTGGAGTGAGTGTGGAGTGAGACACTGATCTGAATCTGGAGTGAGTGTGGAGTTAGACACTGATCTGAATCTGGAGTGAGTGTGGAGTTAGACACTGATCTGGAGTCTGGAGTGAGTGTGGAGTTAGACACTGATCTGAATCTGGAGTGAGTGTGGAGTTAGACACTGATCTGAATCTGGAGTGAGTGTGGAGTGAGACACTGATCTGAAACTGGAGTGAGTGTTGAGTTAAACACTGATCTGAAACTGGAGTGAGTGTGGAGTTAGACTCTGATCTGAATCTGCAGTGAGTGTGGAGTTAGACAGTGATCTGAAACTGGAGTGAGTGTGGAGTTAGACACTGATCTGAATCTGGAGTGAGTGTGGAGTTAGACTCTGATCTGAATCTGGAGTGAGTGTGGCGTTAGACACTGATCTGAATCTGGGGTGAGTGTGGAGTTTGACTCTGATCTGAAACTGGAGTGAGTGTTGAGTTAGACACTGATGTGAAACTGGAGTGAGTGTTGAGTTAAACACTGATCTGAAACTGGAGTGAGTGTGGAGTTAGATTCTGATCTGAACCTGGAGTGAGTGTGGAGTTAGAGACTGATCTGAATCTGGAGTGAGTGTGGAGTTAGACACGGATCTGAAACTGGAGTGAGTGTGGAGTTAGACTCTGATCTGATTCTGGAGTGAGTGTGGAGTTAGACACTGATCTGAAACTGGAGTGAGTGTGCAGTGAGACACTGATCTGAAACTGGAGTGAGTGTGGAGTTAGACACTGATCTGAAACTGGAGTGAGTGTGGAGTGAGACACTGATCTGCAACTGGAGTGAGTGTGGAGTTAGACTCTGATCTGAATCTGGAGTGAGTGTGGAGTTAGACACTGATCTGAAAATGGAGTGAGTGTGGAGTGAGACACTGATCTGAAACTGGAGTGAGTATGGAGTTAGACTCTGATCTGAATCTGGAGTGAGTGTGGAGTTAGACACCGATCTGAATCTGGAGTGAGTGTGGAGTTAGACACTGATCTGAATCTGGAGTGATTGTGGAGTTAGATACTGATCTGAAACAGGAGTGAGTGTGGAGTTAAACACCGATCTGAATCTGGAGTGAGTGTGGAGTTAGACACTGATCTGAATCTGGAGTGAGTGTGGAGTTAGACACTGATCTGAATCTGGAGTGAGTGTGGAGTTAGACTCTGATCTGAAACTGGAGTGAGTGTGGAGTTAGACTCTGATCTGAAACTCGAGTGAGTGCGGGGTTAGACTCTGATCTGAATCTGGAGTGAGTGTGGAGTTAGACACTGATCTGAATCTGGAGTGAGTGTGGAGTTAGACACTGATCTGAAACTGGAGTGAGTGTGGAGTTAGACACTGATCTGAATCTGGAGTGTGTGTGGAGTTCGACACTGATCTGAATCTGGGGTGAGTGTGGAGTTAGACTCTGATCTGAATCTGGAGTGAGTGTGGAGTTAGACTCTGATGTGAACCTGGAGTGAGTGTGGAGTTAGACACTGATCTGAATCTGGAGTGAGTGTGGAGTTAGACACTGATCTGGAGTCTGGAGTGCGTGTGGAGTTAGACACTGATCTGAATCTGGAGTGAGTGTGGAGTTAGACACTGATCTGAATCTGGAGTGAGTGTGGAGTGAGACACTGATCTGAAACTGGAGTGAGTGTTGAGTTAAACACTGATCTGAAACTGGAGTGAGTGTGGAGTTAGACTCTGATCTGAACCTGGAGTGAGTGTGGAGTTAGACACTGATCTGAATCTGGAGTGAGTGTGGAGTTAGACTCTGATCTGAATCTGGAGTGAGTGTGGAGTTAGACACGGTTCTGAATCTGCAGTGAGTGTGGAGTTAGACAGTGATCTGAAACTGGAGTGAGTGTGGAGTTAGACTCTGATCTGAACCTGGAGTGAGTGTGGAGTTAGACACTGATCTGAATCTGGAGTGAGTGTGGAGTTAGACTCTGATCTGAATCTGGAGTGAGTGTGGCGTTAGACACTGATCTGAATCTGGAGTGAGTGTGGAGTTTGACTCTGATCTGAAACTGGAGTGAGTGTTGAGTTAGACACTGATGTGAAACTGGAGTGAGTGTGGAGTTAGACACTGATCTGAATCTGGAGTGAGTGTGGAGTTAGATACGGATCTGAAACTGGAGTGAGTGTGGAGTTAGACTCTGATCTGATTCTGGAGTGAGTGTGGAGTTAGACACTGATCTGAAACTAGAGTGAGTGTGGAGTTAGACACTGATCTGAATTTGGAGTGAGTGTGGAGTTAGACACTGATCTGAAACTGGAGTGAGTGTGGAGTTAGTCACTGATCTGAAACTGGAGTGAGTGTGGAGTTAGACACTGATCTGAAAATGGAGTGAGTGTGGAGTGAGACACTGATCTGAAACTGGAGTGAGTATGGAGTTAGACTCTGATCTGAATCTGGAGTGAGTGTGGAGTTAGACACCGATCTGAATCTGGAGTGAGTGTGGAGTTAGACACTGATCTGAATCTGGAGTGATTGTGGAGTTAGATACTGATCTGAAACAGGAGTGAGTGTGGAGTTAAACACCGATCTGAATCTGGAGTGAGTGTGGAGTTAGACACTGATCTGAATCTGGAGTGAGTGTGGAGTTAGACACTGATCTGAATCTGGAGTGAGTGTGGAGTTAGACTCTGATCTGAAACTGGAGTGAGTGTGGAGTTAGACTCTGATCTGAAACTCGAGTGAGTGCGGGGTTAGACTCTGATCTGAATCTGGAGTGAGTGTGGAGTTAGACACTGATCTGAATCTGGAGTGAGTGTGGAGTTAGACACTGATCTGAAACTGGAGTGAGTGTGGAGTTAGACACTGATCTGAATCTGGAGTGTGTGTGGAGTTCGACACTGATCTGAATCTGGGGTGAGTGTGGAGTTAGACTCTGATCTGAATCTGGAGTGAGTGTGGAGTTAGACTCTGATGTGAACCTGGAGTGAGTGTGGAGTTAGACACTGATCTGAATCTGGAGTGAGTGTGGAGTTAGACACTGATCTGGAGTCTGGAGTGCGTGTGGAGTTAGACACTGATCTGAATCTGGAGTGAGTGTGGAGTTAGACACTGATCTGAATCTGGAGTGAGTGTGGAGTGAGACACTGATCTGAAACTGGAGTGAGTGTTGAGTTAAACACTGATCTGAAACTGGAGTGAGTGTGGAGTTAGACTCTGATCTGAACCTGGAGTGAGTGTGGAGTTAGACACTGATCTGAATCTGGAGTGAGTGTGGAGTTAGACTCTGATCTGAATCTGGAGTGAGTGTGGAGTTAGACACGGTTCTGAATCTGCAGTGAGTGTGGAGTTAGACAGTGATCTGAAACTGGAGTGAGTGTGGAGTTAGACTCTGATCTGAACCTGGAGTGAGTGTGGAGTTAGACACTGATCTGAATCTGGAGTGAGTGTGGAGTTAGACTCTGATCTGAATCTGGAGTGAGTGTGGCGTTAGACACTGATCTGAATCTGGAGTGAGTGTGGAGTTTGACTCTGATCTGAAACTGGAGTGAGTGTTGAGTTAGACACTGATGTGAAACTGGAGTGAGTGTGGAGTTAGACACTGATCTGAATCTGGAGTGAGTGTGGAGTTAGATACGGATCTGAAACTGGAGTGAGTGTGGAGTTAGACTCTGATCTGATTCTGGAGTGAGTGTGGAGTTAGACACTGATCTGAAACTAGAGTGAGTGTGGAGTTAGACACTGATCTGAATTTGGAGTGAGTGTGGAGTTAGACACTGATCTGAAACTGGAGTGAGTGTGGAGTTAGTCACTGATCTGAAACTGGAGTGAGTGTGGAGTTAGACACTGATCTGAAACTGGAGTGAGTGTGGAGTGAGACTCTGATCTGAATCTGGAGTGAGTGTGGAGTTAGACACTGATCTGAAACTGGAGTGAGTGTGGTGTGAGACACTGATCTGAAACTGGAGTGAGTGTGGAGTTAGACTCTGATCTGAATCTGGAGTGAGTGTGGAGTTAGACACCGATCTGAATCTGGAGTGAGTGTGGAGTTTGACACTGATCTGAATCTGGAGTGAGTGTGGAGTTAGATACTGATCTGAAACTGGAGTGAGCGTGGAGTTAGACACCGATCTGAATCTGGAGTGAGTGTTGAGTTAGACACTGATCTGAATCTGGAGTGAGTGTGGAGTTAGACACGGATCTGAAACTGGAGTGAGTGTGGAGTTAGACTCTGATCTGATTCTGGAGTGAGTGTGGAGTTAGACACTGATCTGAAACTAGAGTGAGTGTGGAGTTAGACACTGATCTGAATCTGGAGTGAGTGTGGAGTTAGACACTGATCTGAAACTGGAGTGAGTGTGGAGTTAGTCACTGATCTGAAACTGGAGTGAGTGTGGAGTTAGACACTGATCTGAAACTGGAGTGAGTGTGGAGTTAGTCACTGATCTGAAACTGGAGTGAGTGTGGAGTTAAACACTGATCTTAATCTGGAGTGAGTGTGGAGTTAGACACTGATCTGAAACGAGTGAATGTGGAGTTCGACACTGATCTGAAACTGGAGTGAGTGTGGAGTTCGACACTGATCTGAATCTGGAGTGAGTGTGGAGTTAGACACTGATCTTAAGCTGTAGTGAGTGTGGAGCTAGACACTGATCTGGTATCTGGAGTGAGTGTGGAATTATAGACTTATCTGGAATCTGGAGTGAGGTTGCAGTTAGACTCTGATCTGAAACTGGAGTGAGTGTGGAGTTAGACTCTGATCTGGAGTCTGGTGTGAGTGAGGAGTTAGAGACTGATCTGGAATCTGGGCAGAGTGTGGAGTTAAACTCTGATCTGGAGTCTAGAGTGAGTTTGGAGTTAGTCACTGATCTGAAACTGGAGTGAGTGTGGAGTTAGACACTAATCTGGAACTGGAGGGAGTGTGGAGTGAGACACTGATCTGGAATCTGGAGTGAGTGTGGAGTTAGAGACTGATCTGAAACTGGAGTGAATGTGGAGTTAGACTCTGATCTGGAATCTGGAGTGAGTGGGGAGTTAGACTCTGATCTGGAATCTGTAGTGAGTGTGGAGTTAGACTCTGATCTGGAATCTGGAGTGAGTGTGGAGTTAGACACTGGTCTGGAGTGAGTGTGGAGTTAGACACTGATCTGAATCTCGAGTGAGTGTGGAGTTAGACACTGATCTGAATCTGGAGTGTGTGGAGCTGGACACTGATCTGAATCTGGAGTGAGTGTGGAGTTAGACTGATCTGGAATCGAGTGAGTGTGGAGTTAGACTCTGATCTGAATCTGGAGTGAGTGTGGAGTTAGACACTGATCTGAAACTGGAGTGAGTGTGGAGTTAGACACTGATCTGAATCTGGAGTGAGTGTGGAGTTAGACACTGATCTTAAACTGGAGTGAGTGTGGAGTTAGACTGATCTGGAATCGAGTGAATGTGGAATTAGACACTGATCTGAATCTGGAGGGAGTGTGGAGGTAGACACTGATCTGAATCTGGAGTGAGTGTGGAGTTAGACTCTGATCTGAAACTGGAGTGAGTGTGGAGTTAGACACTGATCTGAATCTGGAGTGAGTGTGGAGTTCGACACTGATCTGAATCTGGAGTGAGTGTGGAGTTAGACACTGATCTGAATCTGGAGTGAGTGTGGAGTTAGACACTGATCTGAAACTGGAGTGAGTGTGGAGTTAGACACTGATCTGAAACTGGGGTGAGTGTGGAGTTAGTCTCTGATCTGAAACTGGAGTGAGTGTGGAGTGAGACTGATCTGGAATCATGTGAGTGTGGAGTTAGACACTGATCTGAATCTGGAGTGAGTGTGGTGTTAGACTCTGATCTGAATCTGGAGTGAGTGTGGAGGTGGACACTGATCTGAATCTGGAGTGAGTGTGGAGTAAGACTCTGATCTGAAACTGGAGTGAGTGTGGAGTTAGACACTGATCTGAAAATGGAGTGAGTGTGGAGTTAGACACGGATCTGAATCTGGAGTGAGTGTGGAGTTAGACACTGATCTGAATCTGGAGTGAGTGTGGAGTTAGACACTGATCTGAAACTGGAGTGAGTGTGGAGTTAGACACTGATCTGAATCTGGACTGAGTGTGGAGTTAGACACTGATCTGAAACTGGATTGAGTGTGGAGTTAGATACTGATCTGAAACTGGAGTGAGTGTGGAGTTAGACACTGATCTGAATCTGGAGTGAGTGTGGAGTTAGACACTGATCTGGAGTCTGGAGTGAGTGTGGAGTTAGACACTGATCTGAATCTGGAGTGAGCGTGGAGTGAGACACTGATCTGAAACTGGAGTGAGTGTTGAGTTAAACACTGATCTGAAACTGGAGTGAGTGTGGAGTTAGACACTGATCTGAATCTGGAGTGAGTGTGGCGTTAGATACTGATCTGAAACTGGAGTGAGTGTGGAGTTAGACTCTGATCTGAATCTGGAGTGAGAGTGGAGTCAGACACTGATCTGAATCTCGAGTGAGTGTTGAGTTAGACACAGATCTGAATCTGGAGTGAGTGTGGAGTTAGACTCTGATCTGAATCTGGAGTGAGTGTGGAGTTAGACGCTGATCTGCATCTGGAGTGAGTGTGGAGTTAGACACTGATCTGAATCTGGAGTGAGTGTAGAGTTAGACACTGATCTGAATCTGGACTGAGTGTGGAGTTAGACACTGATCTGAAACTGGAGTGAGTGTGGAGTTAGATACTGATCTGAAACTGGAGTGGGTGTGGAATTAGACTCTGATCTGAATCTGGAGTGAGTGTGGATTTAGACTCTCATCTGAAACTGGAGTGAGTGTGGCGTTAGACACTGATCTGTAATCTGGAGTGAGTGTGGAGTTAGACACTGATCTGAATCTGGAATGAGTGTGGAGTTAGACACTGATCTGAAACTGGAGTGAGTGTGGAGTTAGACTCTGATCTGGAGTCTGGTGTGAGTGAGGAGTTAGAGACTGATCTGGAATCTGGGCTGAGTGTGGAGTTAAACTCTGATCTGGAGTCTAGAGTGAGTTTGGAGTTAGACACTGATCTGAAACTGGAGTGAGTGTGGTGTGAGACACTGATCTGAAACTGGAGTGAGTGTGGAGTTAGACTCTGATCTGAATCTGGAGTGAGTGTGGAGTTAGACACCGATCTGAATCTGGAGTGAGTGTGGAGTTTGACACTGATCTGAATCTGGAGTGAGTGTGGAGTTAGATACTGATCTGAAACTGGAGTGAGCGTGGAGTTAGACACCGATCTGAATCTGGAGTGAGTGTTGAGTTAGACACTGATCTGAATCTGGAGTGAGTGTGGAGTTAGACACGGATCTGAAACTGGAGTGAGTGTGGAGTTAGACTCTGATCTGATTCTGGAGTGAGTGTGGAGTTAGACACTGATCTGAAACTAGAGTGAGTGTGGAGTTAGACACTGATCTGAATCTGGAGTGAGTGTGGAGTTAGACACTGATCTGAAACTGGAGTGAGTGTGGAGTTAGTCACTGATCTGAAACTGGAGTGAGTGTGGAGTTAGACACTGATCTGAAACTGGAGTGAGTGTGGAGTTAGTCACTGATCTGAAACTGGAGTGAGTGTGGAGTTAAACACTGATCTTAATCTGGAGTGAGTGTGGAGTTAGACACTGATCTGAAACGAGTGAATGTGGAGTTCGACACTGATCTGAAACTGGAGTGAGTGTGGAGTTCGACACTGATCTGAATCTGGAGTGAGTGTGGAGTTAGACACTGATCTTAAGCTGTAGTGAGTGTGGAGCTAGACACTGATCTGGTATCTGGAGTGAGTGTGGAATTATAGACTTATCTGGAATCTGGAGTGAGGTTGCAGTTAGACTCTGATCTGAAACTGGAGTGAGTGTGGAGTTAGACTCTGATCTGGAGTCTGGTGTGAGTGAGGAGTTAGAGACTGATCTGGAATCTGGGCAGAGTGTGGAGTTAAACTCTGATCTGGAGTCTAGAGTAAGTTTGGAGTTAGTCACTGATCTGAAACTGGAGTGAGTGTGGAGTTAGACACTAATCTGGAACTGGAGGGAGTGTGGAGTGAGACACTGATCTGGAATCTGGAGTGAGTGTGGAGTTAGAGACTGATCTGAAACTGGAGTGAATGTGGAGTTAGACTCTGATCTGGAATCTGGAGTGAGTGGGGAGTTAGACTCTGATCTGGAATCTGTAGTGAGTGTGGAGTTAGACTCTGATCTGGAATCTGGAGTGAGTGTGGAGTTAGACACTGGTCTGGAGTGAGTGTGGAGTTAGACACTGATCTGAATCTCGAGTGAGTGTGGAGTTAGACACTGATCTGAATCTGGAGTGTGTGGAGCTGGACACTGATCTGAATCTGGAGTGAGTGTGGAGTTAGACTGATCTGGAATCGAGTGAGTGTGGAGTTAGACTCTGATCTGAATCTGGAGTGAGTGTGGAGTTAGACACTGATCTGAAACTGGAGTGAGTGTGGAGTTAGACACTGATCTGAATCTGGAGTGAGTGTGGAGTTAGACACTGATCTTAAACTGGAGTGAGTGTGGAGTTAGACTGATCTGGAATCGAGTGAATGTGGAATTAGACACTGATCTGAATCTGGAGGGAGTGTGGAGGTAGACACTGATCTGAATCTGGAGTGAGTGTGGAGTTAGACTCTGATCTGAAACTGGAGTGAGTGTGGAGTTAGACACTGATCTGAATCTGGAGTGAGTGTGGAGTTCGACACTGATCTGAATCTGGAGTGAGTGTGGAGTTAGACACTGATCTGAATCTGGAGTGAGTGTGGAGTTAGACACTGATCTGAAACTGGAGTGAGTGTGGAGTTAGACACTGATCTGAAACTGGGGTGAGTGTGGAGTTAGTCTCTGATCTGAAACTGGAGTGAGTGTGGAGTGAGACTGATCTGGAATCATGTGAGTGTGGAGTTAGACACTGATCTGAATCTGGAGTGAGTGTGGTGTTAGACTCTGATCTGAATCTGGAGTGAGTGTGGAGGTGGACACTGATCTGAATCTGGAGTGAGTGTGGAGTAAGACTCTGATCTGAAACTGGAGTGAGTGTGGAGTTAGACACTGATCTGAAAATGGAGTGAGTGTGGAGTTAGACACGGATCTGAATCTGGAGTGAGTGTGGAGTTAGACACTGATCTGAATCTGGAGTGAGTGTGGAGTTAGACACTGATCTGAAACTGGAGTGAGTGTGGAGTTAGACACTGATCTGAATCTGGACTGAGTGTGGAGTTAGACACTGATCTGAAACTGGATTGAGTGTGGAGTTAGATACTGATCTGAAACTGGAGTGAGTGTGGAGTTAGACACTGATCTGAATCTGGAGTGAGTGTGGAGTTAGACACTGATCTGGAGTCTGGAGTGAGTGTGGAGTTAGACACTGATCTGAATCTGGAGTGAGCGTGGAGTGAGACACTGATCTGAAACTGGAGTGAGTGTTGAGTTAAACACTGATCTGAAACTGGAGTGAGTGTGGAGTTAGACACTGATCTGAATCTGGAGTGAGTGTGGCGTTAGATACTGATCTGAAACTGGAGTGAGTGTGGAGTTAGACTCTGATCTGAATCTGGAGTGAGAGTGGAGTCAGACACTGATCTGAATCTCGAGTGAGTGTTGAGTTAGACACAGATCTGAATCTGGAGTGAGTGTGGAGTTAGACTCTGATCTGAATCTGGAGTGAGTGTGGAGTTAGACGCTGATCTGCATCTGGAGTGAGTGTGGAGTTAGACACTGATCTGAATCTGGAGTGAGTGTAGAGTTAGACACTGATCTGAATCTGGACTGAGTGTGGAGTTAGACACTGATCTGAAACTGGAGTGAGTGTGGAGTTAGATACTGATCTGAAACTGGAGTGGGTGTGGAATTAGACTCTGATCTGAATCTGGAGTGAGTGTGGATTTAGACTCTCATCTGAAACTGGAGTGAGTGTGGCGTTAGACACTGATCTGTAATCTGGAGTGAGTGTGGAGTTAGACACTGATCTGAATCTGGAGTGAGTGTGGAGTTAGACACTGATCTGAAACTGGAGTGAGTGTGGAGTTAGACTCTGATCTGGAGTCTGGTGTGAGTGAGGAGTTAGAGACTGATCTGGAATCTGGGCTGAGTGTGGAGTTAAACTCTGATCTGGAGTCTAGAGTGAGTTTGGAGTTAGACCGTGATCTGAAACTGGAGTGAGCGTGGAGTTAGACACTAATCTGAAACTGGAGGGAGTGTGGAGTGAGACACTGATCTGCATCTGGATTGAGTGTGGAGTTAGACACTGATCTGAATCTGGAGTGAGTGTGGAGTTAGACACTGATCTTAAGCTGGAGTGAGTGTGGAGCTAGACACTGATCTGGAATCTGGAGTGAGTGTGGAATTATAGACTTATCTGGAATCTGGAGTGAGGTTGCAGTTAGACTCTGATCTGAAACTGGAGTGAGTGTGGAATTAGACTCTGATCTGGAGTCTGGTGTGAGTGAGGAGTTAGAGACTGATCTGGAATCTGGGCAGAGTGTGGAGTTAAACTCTGATCTGGAGTCTAGAGTGAGTTTGGAGTTAGTCACTGATCTGAAACTGGAGGGAGTGTGGAGTGAGACACTGATCTGGAATCTGGAGTGAGTGTGGAGTTAGAGACTGATCTGAAACTGGAGTGAATGTGGAGTTAGACTCTGATCTGGAATCTGGAGTGAGTGGGGAGTTAGACTCTGATCTGGAATCTGTAGTGAGTGTGGAGTTAGACTCTGATCTGGAATCTGGAGTGAGTGTGGAGTTAGACACTGGTCTGGAGTGAGTGTGGAGTTAGACACTGATCTGAATCTGGAGTGAGTGTGGAGTTAGACACTGATCTTAAACTGGAGTGAGTGTGGAGTTAGACTGATCTGGAATCGAGTGAGTGTGGAGTTAGACTCTGATCTGAATCTGGAGTGAGTGTGGAGGTAGACACTGATCTGAATCTGGAGTGAGTGTGGAGTTAGACTCTGATCTGAAACTGGAGTGAGTGTGGAGTTAGACACTGATCTGAATCTGGAGTGAGTGTGGAGTTCGACACTGATCTGAATCTGGAGTGAGTGTGGAGTTAGACACTGATCTGAATCTGGAGTGAGTGTGGAGTTCGACACTGATCTGAATCTGGAGTGAGTGTGGAGTTAGACACTGATCTGAATCTGGAGTGAGTGTGGAGTTAGACACTGATCTGAAACTGGAGTGAGTGTGGAGTTAGATACTGATCTGAAACTGGAGTGAGTGTGGAGTTAGACTCTGATCTGAAACTGGAGTGAGTGTGGAGTGAGACTGATCTGGAATCATGTGAGTGTGGAGTTAGACACTGATCTGAATCTGGAGTGAGTGTGGTGTTAGACTCTGATCTGAATCTGGAGTGAGTGTGGAGGTGGACACTGATCTGAATCTGGAGTGAGTGTGGAGTTAGACACTGATCTGAAACTGGAGTGAGTGTGGAGTTAGACACGGATCTGAATCTGGAGTGAGTGTGGACTTAGACACTGATCTGAATCTGGAGTGAGTGTGGAGTTAGACACTGATCTGAATCTGGACTGAGTGTGGAGTTAGACACTGATCTGAAGCTGGAGTGAGTGTGGAGTTAGATACTGATCTGAAACTGGAGTGAGTGTGGAGTTAGACACTGATCTGAATCTGGAGTGAGTGTGGAGTTAGACACTGATCTGGAGTCTGGAGTGAGTGTGGAGTTAGACACTGATCTGAATCTGGAGTGAGCGTGGAGTGAGACACTGATCTGAAACTGGAGTGAGTGTTGAGTTAAACACTGATCTCAAACTGGAGTGAGTGTGGAGTTAGACACTGATCTGAATCTGGAGTGAGTGTGGCGTTAGATACTGATCTGAAACTGGAGTGAGTGTGGAGTTAGACTCTGATCTGAATCTGGAGTGAGAGTGGAGTCAGACACTGATCTGAATCTCGAGTGAGTGTTGAGTTAGACACAGATCTGAATCTGGAGTGAGTGTGGAGTTAGACTCTGATCTGAATCTGGAGTGAGTGTGGAGTTAGACTCTGATCTGAACCTGGAGTGAGTGTGGAGTTAGACACTGATCTGAATCTGGAGTGAGTGTGGAGTTAGACACGGATCTGAAACTGGAGTGAGTGTGGAGTTAGACTCTGATCTCATTCTGGAGTGAGTGTGGAGTTAGACACTGATCTGAAACTAGAGTGAGTGTGGAGTTAGACACTGATCTGAATCTGGAGTGAGTGTGGAGTTAGACACTGATCTGAAACTGGAGTGAGTGTGGAGTTAGACACTGATCTGAAACTGGAGTGAGTGTGGAGTGAGACACTGATCTGCAACTGGAGTGAGTGTGGAGTTAGACTCTGATCTGAATCTGGAGTGAGTGTGGAGTTAGACACTGATCTGAAACTGGAGTGAGTGTGGAGTGAGACTGACCTGGAATCAAGTGAGTGTGGAGTTAGACACTGATCTGAATCTGGAGTGAGTGTGGAGTTAGACACTGATCTGAAACTGGAGTGAGTGTGGAGTTAGACACTGATCTGAATCTGGAGTGAGTGTGGAGTTAGACACTGATCTGAATCTGGAGTGAGTGTGGAGTTAGACTCTGAACTGAATCTGGAGTGAGTGTGGAGTTAGACACTGATCTGAATCTGGAGTGAGTGTGGAGTTAGACACTGATCTGAATTTGGAGTGAGTGTGGAGTTAGACGCTGATCTCAATCTGGAGTGAGTGTGAAGTTAGACTCTGATCTGAAACTGGAGTGAGTGTGGGGTTAGACTCTGATCTGAATCTGGAGTGAGTGTGGAGTTAGACACTGATCTGAATCTGGAGTGAGCGTGGAGTTAGACACTGACCTGAAACTGGATTGAGTGTGGAGTTAGACACTGATCTGAATCTGGAGTGAGTGTGGAGGTAGACACTGATCTGAATCTGGAGTGAGTGTGGAGTTAGACACAGATCTGAACCTGGAGTGAATGTGGAGTTAGATACTGATCTGAAACTGGAGTGAGTGTGGAGTTAGACTCTGATCTGAATCTGGAGTGTGTGTGGAGTTAGACACTGATCTGAATCTGGAGTGAGTGTGGAGTTAGACACTGATCTGAATCTGGAGTGAGTGTGGAGTTAGACACTGATCTGAATCTAGAGTGAGTGTTGAGTTAGACACTGATTTGGAATCTGGAGTGAGTGTGGAGTTAGACACTGATCTGAATCTGGAGTGAGTGTGGAGTGTGACACTGATCTGAAACTGGAGTGAGTGTTGAGTTAAACACTGATCTGAAACTGGAGTGAGTGTGGAGTTAGACACTGATCTGAAACTCGAGTGAGTGTGGAGTTAGACACTGATCTGAATCTGGAGTGAGTGTGGAGTTAGACACTGATCTCATTCTGGAGTGAGTGTGGAGTTAGACACTGATCTGAAACTAGAGTGAGTGTGGAGTTAGACTCTGATCTGGAGTCTGGTGTGAGTGAGGAGTTAGAGACTGATCTGGAATCTGGGCTGAGTGTGGAGTTAAACTCTGATCTGGAGTCTAGAGTGAGTTTGGAGTTAGACCGTGATCTGAAACTGGAGTGAGCGTGGAGTTAGACACTAATCTGAAACTGGAGGGAGTGTGGAGTGAGACACTGATCTGCATCTGGATTGAGTGTGGAGTTAGACACTGATCTGAATCTGGAGTGAGTGTGGAGTTAGACACTGATCTTAAGCTGGAGTGAGTGTGGAGCTAGACACTGATCTGGAATCTGGAGTGAGTGTGGAATTATAGACTTATCTGGAATCTGGAGTGAGGTTGCAGTTAGACTCTGATCTGAAACTGGAGTGAGTGTGGAATTAGACTCTGATCTGGAGTCTGGTGTGAGTGAGGAGTTAGAGACTGATCTGGAATCTGGGCAGAGTGTGGAGTTAAACTCTGATCTGGAGTCTAGAGTGAGTTTGGAGTTAGTCACTGATCTGAAACTGGAGGGAGTGTGGAGTGAGACACTGATCTGGAATCTGGAGTGAGTGTGGAGTTAGAGACTGATCTGAAACTGGAGTGAATGTGGAGTTAGACTCTGATCTGGAATCTGGAGTGAGTGGGGAGTTAGACTCTGATCTGGAATCTGTAGTGAGTGTGGAGTTAGACTCTGATCTGGAATCTGGAGTGAGTGTGGAGTTAGACACTGGTCTGGAGTGAGTGTGGAGTTAGACACTGATCTGAATCTGGAGTGAGTGTGGAGTTAGACACTGATCTTAAACTGGAGTGAGTGTGGAGTTAGACTGATCTGGAATCGAGTGAGTGTGGAGTTAGACTCTGATCTGAATCTGGAGTGAGTGTGGAGGTAGACACTGATCTGAATCTGGAGTGAGTGTGGAGTTAGACTCTGATCTGAAACTGGAGTGAGTGTGGAGTTAGACACTGATCTGAATCTGGAGTGAGTGTGGAGTTCGACACTGATCTGAATCTGGAGTGAGTGTGGAGTTAGACACTGATCTGAATCTGGAGTGAGTGTGGAGTTCGACACTGATCTGAATCTGGAGTGAGTGTGGAGTTAGACACTGATCTGAATCTGGAGTGAGTGTGGAGTTAGACACTGATCTGAAACTGGAGTGAGTGTGGAGTTAGATACTGATCTGAAACTGGAGTGAGTGTGGAGTTAGACTCTGATCTGAAACTGGAGTGAGTGTGGAGTGAGACTGATCTGGAATCATGTGAGTGTGGAGTTAGACACTGATCTGAATCTGGAGTGAGTGTGGTGTTAGACTCTGATCTGAATCTGGAGTGAGTGTGGAGGTGGACACTGATCTGAATCTGGAGTGAGTGTGGAGTTAGACACTGATCTGAAACTGGAGTGAGTGTGGAGTTAGACACGGATCTGAATCTGGAGTGAGTGTGGACTTAGACACTGATCTGAATCTGGAGTGAGTGTGGAGTTAGACACTGATCTGAATCTGGACTGAGTGTGGAGTTAGACACTGATCTGAAGCTGGAGTGAGTGTGGAGTTAGATACTGATCTGAAACTGGAGTGAGTGTGGAGTTAGACACTGATCTGAATCTGGAGTGAGTGTGGAGTTAGACACTGATCTGGAGTCTGGAGTGAGTGTGGAGTTAGACACTGATCTGAATCTGGAGTGAGCGTGGAGTGAGACACTGATCTGAAACTGGAGTGAGTGTTGAGTTAAACACTGATCTCAAACTGGAGTGAGTGTGGAGTTAGACACTGATCTGAATCTGGAGTGAGTGTGGCGTTAGATACTGATCTGAAACTGGAGTGAGTGTGGAGTTAGACTCTGATCTGAATCTGGAGTGAGAGTGGAGTCAGACACTGATCTGAATCTCGAGTGAGTGTTGAGTTAGACACAGATCTGAATCTGGAGTGAGTGTGGAGTTAGACTCTGATCTGAATCTGGAGTGAGTGTGGAGTTAGACTCTGATCTGAACCTGGAGTGAGTGTGGAGTTAGACACTGATCTGAATCTGGAGTGAGTGTGGAGTTAGACACGGATCTGAAACTGGAGTGAGTGTGGAGTTAGACTCTGATCTCATTCTGGAGTGAGTGTGGAGTTAGACACTGATCTGAAACTAGAGTGAGTGTGGAGTTAGACACTGATCTGAATCTGGAGTGAGTGTGGAGTTAGACACTGATCTGAAACTGGAGTGAGTGTGGAGTTAGACACTGATCTGAAACTGGAGTGAGTGTGGAGTGAGACACTGATCTGCAACTGGAGTGAGTGTGGAGTTAGACTCTGATCTGAATCTGGAGTGAGTGTGGAGTTAGACACTGATCTGAAACTGGAGTGAGTGTGGAGTGAGACTGACCTGGAATCAAGTGAGTGTGGAGTTAGACACTGATCTGAATCTGGAGTGAGTGTGGAGTTAGACACTGATCTGAAACTGGAGTGAGTGTGGAGTTAGACACTGATCTGAATCTGGAGTGAGTGTGGAGTTAGACACTGATCTGAATCTGGAGTGAGTGTGGAGTTAGACTCTGAACTGAATCTGGAGTGAGTGTGGAGTTAGACACTGATCTGAATCTGGAGTGAGTGTGGAGTTAGACACTGATCTGAATTTGGAGTGAGTGTGGAGTTAGACGCTGATCTCAATCTGGAGTGAGTGTGAAGTTAGACTCTGATCTGAAACTGGAGTGAGTGTGGGGTTAGACTCTGATCTGAATCTGGAGTGAGTGTGGAGTTAGACACTGATCTGAATCTGGAGTGAGCGTGGAGTTAGACACTGACCTGAAACTGGATTGAGTGTGGAGTTAGACACTGATCTGAATCTGGAGTGAGTGTGGAGGTAGACACTGATCTGAATCTGGAGTGAGTGTGGAGTTAGACACAGATCTGAACCTGGAGTGAATGTGGAGTTAGATACTGATCTGAAACTGGAGTGAGTGTGGAGTTAGACTCTGATCTGAATCTGGAGTGTGTGTGGAGTTAGACACTGATCTGAATCTGGAGTGAGTGTGGAGTTAGACACTGATCTGAATCTGGAGTGAGTGTGGAGTTAGACACTGATCTGAATCTAGAGTGAGTGTTGAGTTAGACACTGATTTGGAATCTGGAGTGAGTGTGGAGTTAGACACTGATCTGAATCTGGAGTGAGTGTGGAGTGTGACACTGATCTGAAACTGGAGTGAGTGTTGAGTTAAACACTGATCTGAAACTGGAGTGAGTGTGGAGTTAGACACTGATCTGAAACTCGAGTGAGTGTGGAGTTAGACACTGATCTGAATCTGGAGTGAGTGTGGAGTTAGACACTGATCTCATTCTGGAGTGAGTGTGGAGTTAGACACTGATCTGAAACTAGAGTGAGTGTGGAGTTAGACACTGATCTGAATCTGGAGTGAGTGTGGAGTTAGACACTGATCTGAAACTGGAGTGAGTGTGGAGTTAGACACTGATCTGAAACTGGAGTGAGTGTGGAGTGAGACACTGATCTGCAACTGGAGTGAGTGTGGAGTTAGACTCTGATCTGAATCTGGAGTGAGTGTGGAGTTAGACACTGATCTGAAACTGGAGTGAGTGTGGAGTGAGACTGACCTGGAATCAAGTGGGTGTGGAGTTAGACACTGATCTGAATCTGGAGTGAGTGTGGAGTTAGACACTGATCTGAAACTGGAGTGAGTGTGGAGTTAGACACTGATCTGAATCTGGAGTGAGTGTGGAGTTAGACACTGATCTGAATCTGGAGTGAGTGTGGAGTTAGACTCTGAACTGAATCTGGAGTGAGTGTGGAGTTAGACACTGATCTGAATCTGGAGTGAGTGTGGAGTTAGACACTGATCTGAATTTGGAGTGAGTGTGGAGTTAGACGCTGATCTCAATCTGGAGTGAGTGTGAAGTTAGACTCTGATCTGAAACTGGAGTGAGTGTGGGGTTAGACTCTGATCTGAATCTGGAGTGAGTGTGGAGTTAGACACTGATCTGAATCTGGAGTGAGCGTGGAGTTAGACACTGACCTGAAACTGGATTGAGTGTGGAGTTAGACACTGATCTGAATCTGGAGTGAGTGTGGAGGTAGACACTGATCTGAATCTGGAGTGAGTGTGGAGTTAGACACAGATCTGAACCTGGAGTGAATGTGGAGTTAGATACTGATCTGAAACTGGAGTGAGTGTGGAGTTAGACTCTGATCTGAATCTGGAGTGTGTGTGGAGTTAGACACTGATCTGAATCTGGAGTGAGTGTGGAGTTAGACACTGATCTGAATCTGGAGTGAGTGTGGAGTTAGACACTGATCTGAATCTGGAGTGAGTGTTGAGTTAGACACTGATTTGGAATCTGGAGTGAGTGTGGAGTTAGACACTGATCTGAATCTGGAGTGAGTGTGGAGTGTGACACTGATCTGAAACTGGAGTGAGTGTTGAGTTAAACACTGATCTGAAACTGGAGTGAGTGTGGAGTTAGACACTGATCTGAAACTCGAGTGAGTGTGGAGTTAGACACTGATCTGAAACTGGAGTGAGTGTGGAGTTAGATACTGATCTGAATCTGGAGTGAGTGTTGAGTTAGACACTGTTCTGGAGTCTGGAGTGAGTGTGGAGTTAGACACTGATCTGAATCTGGAGTGAGTGTGGAGTTAGACACTGATCTGAATCTGGAGTGAGTGTGGAGTGAGACACTGATCTGAAACTGGAGTGAGTGTTGAGTTAAACACTGATCTGAAACTGGAGTGAGTGTGGAGTGAGACACTGATCTGAAACTGGAGTGAGTGTGGAGTTATACACTGATCTGAAACTGGAGTGAGTGTGGAGTGAGACACTGATCTGCAACTGGAGTGAGTGTGGAGTTAGACTCTGATCTGAATCTGGAGTGAGTGTGGAGGTAGACACTGATCTGAAACTGGAGTGAGTGTGGAGTGAGACACTGATCTGAAACTGGAGTGAGTGTGGAGTTAGACTCTGATCTGAATCTGGAGTGAGTGTGGAGTTAGACACCGATCTGAATCTGGAGTGAGTGTGGAGTTTGACACTGATCTGAATCTGGAGTGAGTGTGGAGTTAGATACTGATCTGAATCTGGAGTGAGTGTGGAGTTAGACACCGATCTGAAACTGGAGTGAGTGTGGAGTTAGACACTGATCTGAATCTGGAGTGAGTGTGGAGGTAGACACTGATCTGAATCTGGAGTGAGTGTGGAGTTAGACACATCTGAATCTGGAGTGAATGTGGAGTTAGATACTGATCTGAAACTGGAGTGAGTGTGGAGTTAGACTCTGATCTGAATCTGGAGTGTGTGTGGAGTTAGACACTGATCTGAATCTGGAGTGAGTGTGGAGTTAGACTCTGATCTGTATCTGGAGTGATTGTGGAGTTAGACACCGATCTGAATCTGGAGTGAGTGTGGAGTGAGACACTGATCTGAAACTGGAGTGAGTGTGGAGTTAGACACGGATCTGAAACTGGAGTGAGTGTGGAGTTAGACTCTGATCTGATTCTGGAGTGAGTGTGGAGTTAGACACTGATCTGAAACTAGAGTGAGTGTGGAGTTAGACACTGATCTGAATCTGGAGTGAGTGTGGAGTTAGACACTGATCTGAAACTGGAGTGAGTGTGGAGTTAGTCACTGATCTGAAACTGGAGTGAGTGTGGAGTTAGACACTGATCTGAAACTGGAGTGAGTGTGGAGTGAGTCACTGATCTGAAACTGGAGTGAGTGTGGAGTTAGACACTGATCTGAAACTGGAGTGAGTGTGGAGTTAGACTCTGATCTGAATCTGGAGTGAGTGTGGAGTTAGACACTGATCTGAAACTGGAGTGAGTGTGGAGTTAGATACTGATCTGAATCTGGAGTGAGTGTGGAGGTAGACACTGATCTGAATCTGGTGTGAGTGTGGAGTCAGACACAGATCTGAACCTGGAGTGAATGTGGAGTTAGATACTGATCTGAAACTGGAGTGAGTGTGGAGTTAGACTCTGATCTGAATCTGGAGTGTGTGTGGAGTTCGACACTGATCTGAATCTGGAGTGAGTGTGGAGTTAGACTCTGATCTGAATCTGGAGTGAGTGTGGAGTTAGACTCTGATCTGAACCTGGAGTGAGTGTGGAGTTAGACACTGATCTGAATCTGGAGTGAGTGTGGAGTTAGACTCTGATCTGAATCTGGAGTGAGTGTGGAGTCAGACACAGATCTGAACCTGGAGTGAATGTGGAGTTAGACAGTGATCTGAAACTGGAGTGAGTGTGGAGTTAGACTCTGATCTGAATCTGGAGTGTGTGTGGAGTTCGACACTGATCTGAATCTGGAGTGAGTGTGGAGTTAGACTCTGATCTGAATCTGGAGTGAGTGTGGAGTTAGTCTCTGATCTGAACCTGGAGTGAGTGTGGAGTTAGACACTGATCTGAATCTGGAGTGAGTGTGGAGTTAGACTCTGATCTGAATCTGGAGTGAGTGTGGAGTTAGACACGGATCTGAATCTGCAGTGAGTGTGGAGTTAGACAGTGATCTCAAACTGGAGTGAGTGTGGAGTTAGACTCTGATCTGAACCTGGAGTGAGTGTGGAGTTAGACACTGATCTGAATCTGGAGTGAGTGTGGAGTTAGACTCTGATCTGAATCTGGGGTGAGTGTGGCGTTAGACACTGATCTGAATCTGGAGTGAGTGTGGAGTTTGACTCTGATCTGAAACTGGAGTGAGTGTTGAGTTAGACACTGATGTGAAACTGGAGTGAGTGTTGAGTTAAACACTGATCTGAAACTGGAGTGAGTGTGGAGTTAGACTCTGATCTGAACCTGGAGTGAGTGTGGAGTTAGACTCTGATCTGAATCTGGAGTGAGTGTGGAGTTAGACACGGATCTGAATCTGCAGTGAGTGTGGAGTTAGACAGTGATCTCAAACTGGAGTGAGTGTGGAGTTAGACTCTGATCTGAACCTGGAGTCAGTGTGGAGTTAGACACTGATCTGAATCTGGAGTGAGTGTGGAGTTAGACTCTGATCTGAATCTGGGGTGAGTGTGGCGTTAGACACTGATCTGAATCTGGAGTGAGTGTGGAGTTTGACTCTGATCTGAAACTGGAGTGAGTGTTGAGTTAGACACTGATGTGAAACTGGAGTGAGTGTTGAGTTAAACACTGATCTGCAACTGGAGTGAGTGTGGAGTGAGACTGATCTGGAATCAAGTGAGTGTGGAGTTAGACACTGATCTGAATCTGGAGTGAGTGCGGAGTTAGACACTGATCTGAAACTGGAGTGAGTGTGGAGTTAGACACTGATCTGAATCTGGAGTGAGTGTGGAGTTAGACACTGATCTGAATCTGGAGTGAGTGTGGAGTTAGACACTGATCTGAATTTGGAGTGAGTGTGGAGTTAGACTGTGAACTGAATCTGGAGTGAGTGTGGAGTTAGACACTGATCTGAATCTGGAGTGAGTGTGGAGTTAGACTCTGAACTGAATCTGGAGTGAGTGTGGAGTTAGACACTGATCTGAATCTGGAGTGAGTGTGGAGTTAGACACTGATCTGAATTTGGAGTGAGTGTGGAGTTAGACGCTGATCTCAATCTGGAGTGAGTGTGAAGTTAGACTCTGATCTGAAACTGGAGTGAGTGTGGGGTTAGCCTCTGATCTGAATCTGGAGTGAGTGTGGAGTTAGACACTGATCTGAATCTGGAGTGAGCGTGGAGTTAGACACTGACCTGAAACTGGAGTGAGTGTGGAGTTAGACACTGATCTGAATCTCGAGTGAGTGTGGAGGTAGACACTGATCTGAATCTGGAGTGAGTGTGGAGTTAGACACAGATCTGAACCTGGAGTGACTGTGGAGTTAGATACTGATCTGAAACTGGAGTGAGTGTGGAGTTAGACTCTGATCTGAATCTGGAGTGTGTGTGGAGTTAGACACTGATCTGAATCTGGAGTGAGTGTGGAGTTAGACACTGATCTGAATCTGGAGTGAGTGTGGAGTTAGACACTGATCTGAATCTGGAGTGAGTGTTGAGTTAGACACTGATTTGGAATCTGGAGTGAGTGTGGAGTTAGACACTGATCTGAATCTGGAGTGAGTGTGGAGTGTGACACTGATCTGAAACTGGAGTGAGTGTTGAGTTAAACACTGATCTGAAACTGGAGTGAGTGTGGAGTTAGACTCTGATCTGAACCTGGAGTGAGTGTGGAGTTCGACACTGATCTGAATCTGGAGTGAGTGTGGAGTTAGACTCTGATCTGAATCTGGAGTGAGTGTGGAGTTAGACACGGATCTGAATCTGCAGTGAGTGTGGAGTTAGACAGTGATCTGAAACTGGAGTGAGTGTGGAGTTAGACTCTGATCTGAACCTGGAGTGAGTTGGAGTTAGACACTGATCTGAATCTGGAGTGAGTGTGGAGTTTGACTCTGATCTGAAACTGGAGTAAGTGTTGAGTTAGACACTGATGTGAAACTGGAGTGAGTGTTGAGTTAAACACTGATCTGAAACTGGAGTGAGTGTGGAGTTAGACTCTGATCTGAACCTGGAGTGAGAGTGGAGTTAGACACTGATCTGAATCTGGAGTGAGTGTGGAGTTAGACACGGATCTGAAAGTGGAGTGAGTGTGGAGTTCGACTCTGATCTGAATCTGGAGTGAGTGTGGCGTTAGACACTGATCGGAATCTGGAGTGAGTGTGGAGTTAGACACTGATCTGAATCTGGAGTGAGTGTGGAGTTAGACACTGATCTGAAACTGGAGTGAGTGTGGAGTTAGTCACTGATCTGAAACTGGAGTGAGTGTGGAGTTAGACACTGATCTGAAACTGGAGTGAGTGTGGAGTGAGACACTGATCTGAAACTGGAGTGAGTGTGGAGTTAGACACTGATCTGAAACTGGAGTGAGTGTGGAGTGAGACACCGATCTGCAACTGGAGTGAGTGTGGAGTTAGACACTGATCTGAAACTGGAGTGAGTGTGGAGTGAGACACTGATCTGAAACTGGAGTGAGTGTGGAGTTAGACTCTGATCTGAATCTGAAGTGAGTGTGGAGTTAGACACCGATCTGAATCTGGAGTGAGTGTGGAGTTTGACACTGATCTGAATCTGGAGTGAGTGTGGAGTTAGATACTGATCTGAAACTGGAGTGAGTGTGGAGTTAGACTCTGATCTGAATCTGGAGTGAGTGTGGAGTTAGACTCTGATCTGAACCTGGAGTGAGTGTGGAGTTAGACACTGATCTGAATCTGGAGTGAGTGTGGAGTTAGACTCTGATCTGAATCTGGAGTGAGTGTGGAGTTAGACACGGATCTGAATCTGCAGTGAGTGTGGAGTTAGACAGTGATCTCAAACTGGAGTGAGTGTGGAGTTAGACTCTGATCTGAACCTGGAGTGAGTGTGGAGTTAGACACTGATCTGAATCTGGAGTGAGTGTGGAGTTAGACTCTGATCTGAATCTGGGGTGAGTGTGGCGTTAGACACTGATCTGAATCTGGAGTGAGTGTGGAGTTTGACTCTGATCTGAAACTGGAGTGAGTGTTGAGTTAGACACTGATGTGAAACTGGAGTGAGTGTTGAGTTAAACACTGATCTGAAACTGGAGTGAGTGTGGAGTTAGACTCTGATCTGAACCTGGAGTGAGTGTGGAGTTAGACACTGATCTGAATCTGGAGTGAGTGTGGAGTTAGACACGGATCTGAAACTGGAGTGAGTGTGGAGTTAGACTCTGATCTCATTCTGGAGTGAGTGTGGAGTTAGACACTGATCTGAAACTAGAGTGAGTGTGGAGTTAGACACTGATCTGAATCTGGAGTGAGTGTGAAGTTAGACACTGATCTGAAACTGGAGTGAGTGTGGAGTTAGACACTGATCTGAAACTGGAGTGAGTGTGGAGTGAGACACTGATCTGAAACTGGAGTGAGTGTGGAGTTAGACACTGATCTGAAACTGGAGTGAGTGTGGAGTGAGACACTGATCTGCAACTGGAGTGAGTGTGGAGTGAGACTGATCTGGAATCAAGTGAGTGTGGAGTTAGACACTGATCTGAATCTGGAGTGAGTGCGGAGTTAGACACTGATCTGAAACTGGAGTGAGTGTGGAGTTAGACACTGATCTGAATCTGGAGTGAGTGTGGAGTTAGACACTGATCTGAATCTGGAGTGAGTGTGGAGTTAGACACTGATCTGAATTTGGAGTGAGTGTGGAGTTAGACTGTGAACTGAATCTGGAGTGAGTGTGGAGTTAGACACTGATCTGAATCTGGAGTGAGTGTGGAGTTAGACTCTGAACTGAATCTGGAGTGAGTGTGGAGTTAGACACTGATCTGAATCTGGAGTGAGTGTGGAGTTAGACACTGATCTGAATTTGGAGTGAGTGTGGAGTTAGACGCTGATCTCAATCTGGAGTGAGTGTGAAGTTAGACTCTGATCTGAAACTGGAGTGAGTGTGGGGTTAGTCTCTGATCTGAATCTGGAGTGAGTGTGGAGTTAGACACTGATCTGAATCTGGAGTGAGCGTGGAGTTAGACACTGACCTGAAACTGGAGTGAGTGTGGAGTTAGACACTGATCTGAATCTCGAGTGAGTGTGGAGGTAGACACTGATCTGAATCTGGAGTGAGTGTGGAGTTAGACACAGATCTGAACCTGGAGTGACTGTGGAGTTAGATACTGATCTGAAACTGGAGTGAGTGTGGAGTTAGACTCTGATCTGAATCTGGAGTGTGTGTGGAGTTAGACACTGATCTGAATCTGGAGTGAGTGTGGAGTTAGACACTGATCTGAATCTGGAGTGAGTGTGGAGTTAGACACTGATCTGAATCTGGAGTGAGTGTTGAGTTAGACACTGATTTGGAATCTGGAGTGAGTGTGGAGTTAGACACTGATCTGAATCTGGAGTGAGTGTGGAGTGTGACACTGATCTGAAACTGGAGTGAGTGTTGAGTTAAACACTGATCTGAAACTGGAGTGAGTGTGGAGTTAGACTCTGATCTGAACCTGGAGTGAGTGTGGAGTTCGACACTGATCTGAATCTGGAGTGAGTGTGGAGTTAGACTCTGATCTGAATCTGGAGTGAGTGTGGAGTTAGACACGGATCTGAATCTGCAGTGAGTGTGGAGTTAGACAGTGATCTGAAACTGGAGTGAGTGTGGAGTTAGACTCTGATCTGAACCTGGAGTGAGTTGGAGTTAGACACTGATCTGAATCTGGAGTGAGTGTGGAGTTTGACTCTGATCTGAAACTGGAGTAAGTGTTGAGTTAGACACTGATGTGAAACTGGAGTGAGTGTTGAGTTGAACACTGATCTGAAACTGGAGTGAGTGTGGAGTTAGACTCTGATCTGAACCTGGAGTGAGAGTGGAGTTAGACACTGATCTGAATCTGGAGTGAGTGTGGAGTTAGACACGGATCTGAAAGTGGAGTGAGTGTGGAGTTCGACTCTGATCTGAATCTGGAGTGAGTGTGGCGTTAGACACTGATCGGAATCTGGAGTGAGTGTGGAGTTAGACACTGATCTGAATCTGGAGTGAGTGTGGAGTTAGACACTGATCTGAAACTGGAGTGAGTGTGGAGTTAGTCACTGATCTGAAACTGGAGTGAGTGTGGAGTTAGACACTGATCTGAAACTGGAGTGAGTGTGGAGTGAGACACTGATCTGAAACTGGAGTGAGTGTGGAGGTAGACACTGATCTGAATCTGGAGTGAGTGTGGAGTTAGACACAGATCTGAACCTGGAGTGACTGTGGAGTTAGATACTGATCTGAAACTGGAGTGAGTGTGGAGTTAGACTCTGATCTGAATCTGGAGTGTGTGTGGAGTTAGACACTGATCTGAATCTGGAGTGAGTGTGGAGTTAGACACTGATCTGAATCTGGAGTGAGTGTGGAGTTAGACACTGATCTGAATCTGGAGTGAGTGTTGAGTTAGACACTGATTTGGAATCTGGAGTGAGTGTGGAGTTAGACACTGATCTGAATCTGGAGTGAGTGTGGAGTGTGACACTGATCTGAAACTGGAGTGAGTGTTGAGTTAAACACTGATCTGAACCTGGAGTGAGTGTGGAGTTCGACACTGATCTGAATCTGGAGTGAGTGTGGAGTTAGACTCTGATCTGAATCTGGAGTGAGTGTGGAGTTAGACACGGATCTGAATCTGCAGTGAGTGTGGAGTTAGACAGTGATCTGAAACTGGAGTGAGTGTGGAGTTAGACTCTGATCTGAACCTGGAGTGAGTTGGAGTTAGACACTGATCTGAATCTGGAGTGAGTGTGGAGTTTGACTCTGATCTGAAACTGGAGTAAGTGTTGAGTTAGACACTGATGTGAAACTGGAGTGAGTGTTGAGTTGAACACTGATCTGAAACTGGAGTGAGTGTGGAGTTAGACTCTGATCTGAACCTGGAGTGAGAGTGGAGTTAGACACTGATCTGAATCTGGAGTGAGTGTGGAGTTAGACACGGATCTGAAAGTGGAGTGAGTGTGGAGTTCGACTCTGATCTGAATCTGGAGTGAGTGTGGCGTTAGACACTGATCGGAATCTGGAGTGAGTGTGGAGTTAGACACTGATCTGAATCTGGAGTGAGTGTGGAGTTAGACACTGATCTGAAACTGGAGTGAGTGTGGAGTTAGTCACTGATCTGAAACTGGAGTGAGTGTGGAGTTAGACACTGATCTGAAACTGGAGTGAGTGTGGAGTGAGACACTGATCTGAAACTGGAGTGAGTGTGGAGTTAGACACTGATCTGAAACTGGAGTGAGTGTGGAGTGAGACACCGATCTGCAACTGGAGTGAGTGTGGAGTTAGACACTGATCTGAAACTGGAGTGAGTGTGGAGTGAGACACTGATCTGAAACTGGAGTGAGTGTGGAGTTAGACTCTGATCTGAATCTGAAGTGAGTGTGGAGTTAGACACCGATCTGAATCTGGAGTGAGTGTGGAGTTTGACACTGATCTGAATCTGGAGTGAGTGTGGAGTTAGATACTGATCTGAAACTGGAGTGAGTGTGGAGTTAGACACCGATCTGAATCTGGAGTGAGTGTGGAGTTAGACACTGATCTGAATCTGGAGTGAGTGTGGAGTTAGACTCTGATCTGAAACTGGAGTGAGTGTGGAGTTAGACTCTGATCTGAACCTGGAGTGAGTGTGGAGTTAGACACTGATCTGAATCTGGAGTGAGTGTGGAGTTAGACTCTGATCTGAATCTGGAGTGAGTGTGGAGTTAGACACGGATCTGAATCTGCAGTGAGTGTGGAGTTAGACACTGATCTGAATCTGGACTGAGTGTGGAGTTAGACACTGATCTGAACCTGGAGTGAATGTGGAGTTAGATACTGATCTGAAACTGGAGTGAGTGTGGAGTTAGACTCTGATCTGAATCTGGAGTGTGTGTGGAGTTAGACACTGATCTGAATCTGGAGTGAGTGTGGAGTTAGACTCTGATCTGAATCTGGAGTGAGTGTGGAGTTAGACACCAATCTGAATCTGGAGTGAGTGTGGAGTTTGACACTGATCTGAATCTGGAGTGAGTGTGGAGTTAGATTCTGATCTGAAACTGGAGTGAGTGTGGAGTGAGACACTGATCTGAATCTGGAGTGAGTGTGGAGTTAGACACTGAACTGAATCTGGAGTGAGTGTGGAGTTAGACACTGATCTGGAGTCTGGAGTGAGTGTGTAGTTAGACACTGATCTGAATCTGGAGTGAGTGTGGAGTTAGACACTGATCTGAATCTGGAGTGAGTGTGGAGTGAGACACTGATCTGAAACTGGAGTGAGTGTTGAGTTAAACACTGATCTGAAACTGGAGTGAGTGTGGAGTTAGACTCTGATCTGAATCTGCAGTGAGTGTGGAGTTAGACAGTGATCTGAAACTGGAGTGAGTGTGGAGTTAGACTCTGATCTGAACCTGGATTGAGTGTGGAGTTAGACACTGATCTGAATCTGGAGTGAGTGTGGAGTTAGACACTGATCTGAATCTGGAGTGAGTGTGGAGTTTGACTCTGATCTGAAACTGGAGTGAGTGTTGAGTTAGACACTGATGTGAAACTGGAGTGAGTGTTGAGTTCAACACTGATCTGAAACTGGAGTGAGTGTTGAGTTAGACTCTGATCTGAACCTGGAGTGAGTGTGGAGTTAGAGACTGATCTGAATCTGGAGTGAGTGTGGAGTTAGACACGGATCTGAAACTGGAGTGAGTGTGGAGTTAGACTCTGATCTGATTCTGGAGTGAGTGTGGAGTTAGACACTGATCTGAAACTGGAGTGAGTGTGGAGTGAGACACTGATCTGAAACTGGAGTGAGTGCGGAGTTAGACACTGATCTGAAACTGGAGTGAGACACTGATCTGCAACTGGAGTGAGTGTGGGGTTAGACTCTGATCTGAATCTGGAGTGAGTGTGGAGTTAGACACTGATCTGAAAATGGAGTGAGTGTGGAGTGAGACACTGATCTGAAACTGGAGTGAGTGTGGAGTTAGACTCTGATCTGAATCTGGAGTGAGTGTGGAGTTAGACACCGATCTGAATCTGGAGTGAGTGTGGAGTTAGACACTGATCTGAATCTGGAGTGATTGTGGAGTTAGATACTGATCTGAAACAGGAGTGAGTGTGGAGTTAAACACCGATCTGAACCTGGAGTGAGTGTGGAGTTAGACACTGATCTGAATCTGGAGTGAGTGTGGAGTTAGACACTGATCTGAATCTGGAGTGAGTGTGGAGTTAGACTCTGATCTGAATCTGGAGTGAGTGTGGAGTTAGACACGGATCTGAATCTGCAGTGAGTGTGGAGTTCGACAGTGATCTGAAACTGGAGTGAGTGTGGAGTTAGACTCTGATCTGAACCTGGAGTGAGTGTGGAGTTAGACACTGATCTGAATCTGGAGTGAGTGTGGAGTTAGACTCTGATCTGAATCTGGAGTGAGTGTGGCGTTAGACACTGATCTGAATCTGGCGTTAGTGTGGAGTTTGACTCTGATCTGAAACTGGAGTGAGTGTTGAGTTAGACACTGATGTGAAACTGGAGTGAGTGTTGAGTTAAACACTGATCTGAAACTGGAGTGAGTGTGGAGTTAGACTCTGATCTGAACCTGGAGTGAGTGTGGAGTTAGACACTGATCTGAATCTGGAGTGAGTGTGGAGTTAGACACGGATCTGAAACTGGAGTGAGTGTGGAGTTAGACTCTGATCTGATTCTGGAGTGAGTGTGGAGTTAGACACTGATCTGAAACTAGAGTGAGTGTGGAGTTAGACACTGATCTGAATCTGGAGTGAGTGTGGAGTTAGACACTGATCTGAAACTGGAGTGAGTGTGGAGTTAGTCACTGATCTGAAACTGGAGTGAGTGTGGAGTTAGACACTGATCTGAAACTGGAGTGAGTGTGGAGTGAGACACTGATCTGAAACTGGAGTGAGTGTGGAGTTAGACACTGATCTGAAACTGGAGTGAGTGTGGAGTGAGACACTGATCTGCAACTGGAGTGAGTGTGGAGTTAGACTCTGATCTGAATCTGGAGTGAGTGTGGAGTTAGACACTGATCTGAAACTGGAGTGAGTGTGGAGTTAGACACTGATCTAAAACTGGAGTGAGTCACTGATCTGAAACTGGAGTGAGTGTGGAGTTAGACACTGATCTGAAACTGGAGTGAGTGTGGAGTAAGACTCTGATCTGAATCTGGAGTGAGTGTGGAGTTAGACACTGATCTGAAACTGGAGTGAGTGTGGAGTTAGACACTGATCTGAATCTGGAGTGAGTGTGGAGGTAGACACTGATCTGAATCGGGTGTGAGTGTGGAGTCAGACACAGATCTGAACCTGGAGTGAATGTGGAGTTAGATACTGATCTGAAACTGCAGTGAGTGTGGAGTTAGACTCTGATCTGAATCTGGAGTGTGTGTGGAGTTCGACACTGATCTGAATCTGGAGTGAGTGTGGAGTTAGACTCTGATCTGAATCTGGAGTGAGTGTGGAGTTAGACTCTGATCTGAACCTGGAGTGAGTGTGGAGTTAGACACTGATCTGAATCTGGAGTGAGTGTGGAGTTAGACTCTGATCTGAATCTGGAGTGAGTGTGGAGTTAGACACGGATGTGAATCTGCAGTGAGTGTGGAGTTAGACAGTGATCTCAAACTGGAGTGAGTGTGGAGTTAGACTCTGATCTGAACCTGGAGTGTGTGTGGAGTTAGACACTGATCTGAATCTGGAGTGAGTGTGGAGTTAGACTCTGATCTGAATCTGGAGTGAGTGTGGCGTTAGACACTGATGTGAAACTGGAGTGAGTGTTGAGTTAGACACTGATCTGAAACTGGAGTGAGTGTGGAGTTAGACTCTGATCTGAACCTGGAGTGAGTGTGGAGGTAGACACTGATCTGAATCTGGAGTGAGTGTGGAGTTAGACACGGATCTGAAACTGGAGTGAGTGTGGAGTTAGACTCTGATCTCATTCTGGAGTGAGTGTGGAGTTAGACACTGATCTGAAACTAGAGTGAGTGTGGAGTTAGACACTGATCTGAATCTGGAGTGAGTGTGGAGTTAGACACTGATCTGAAACTGGAGTGAGTGTGGAGTTAGACACTGATCTGAAACTGGAGTGAGTGTGGAGTGAGACACTGATCTGAAACTGGAGTGAGTGTGGAGTGAGACACTGATCTGCAACTGGAGTGAGTGTGGAGTGAGACTGATCTGGAATCAAGTGAGTGTGGAGTTAGACACTGATCTGAATCTGGAGTGAGTGTGGAGTTAGACACTGATCTGAATTTGGAATGAGTGTGGAGTTAGACTCTGAACTGAATCTGGAGTGAGTGTGGAGTTAGACACTGATCTGAATCTGGAGTGAGTGTGGAGTTAGACTCTGAACTGAATCTGGAGTGAGTGTGGAGTTAGACACTGATCTGAATCTGGAGTGAGTGTGGAGTTAGACACTGATCTGAATTTGGAGTGAGTGTGGAGTTAGACGCTGATCTCAATCTGGAGTGAGTGTGAAGTTAGACTCTGATCTGAAACTGGAGTGAGTGTGGGGTTAGACTCTGATCTGAATCTGGAGTGAGTGTGGAGTTAGACACTGATCTGAATCTGGAGTGAGCGTGGAGTTAGACACTGACCTGAAACTGGAGTGAGTGTGGAGTTAGACACTGATCTGAATCTCGAGTGAGTGTGGAGGTAGACACTGATCTGAATCTGGAGTGAGTGTGGAGTTAGACACAGATCTGAACCTGGGGTGACTGTGGAGTTAGATACTGATCTGAAACTGGAGTGAGTGTGGAGTTAGACTCTGATCTGAATCTGGAGTGTGTGTGGAGTTAGACACTGATCTGAATCTGGAGTGAGTGTGGAGTTAGACACTGATCTGAATCTGGAGTGAGTGTGGAGTTAGACACTGATCTGAATCTGGAGTGAGTGTTGAGTTAGACACTGATTTGGAATCTGGAGTGAGTGTGGAGTTAGACACTGATCTGAATCTGGAGTGAGTGTGGAGTGTGACACTGATCTGAAACTGGAGTGAGTGTTGAGTTAAACACTGATCTGAAACTGGAGTGAGTGTGGAGTTAGACTCTGATCTGAACCTAGAGTGAGTGTGGAGTTCGACACTGATCTGAATCTGGAGTGAGTGTGGAGTTAGACTCTGATCTGAATCTGGAGTGAGTGTGGAGTTAGACTCTGATCTGAACCTGGAGTGAGAGTGGAGTTAGACACTGATCTGAATCTGGAGTGAGTGTGGAGTTAGACACGGATCTGAAAGTGGAGTGAATGTGGAGTTAGACTCTGATCTGAATCCGGAGTGAGTGTGGCGTTAGACACTGATCGGAATCTGGAGTGAGTGTGGAGTTAGACACTGATCTGAATCTGGAGTGAGTGTGGAGTTAGGCACTGATCTGAAACTGGAGTGAGTGTGGAGTTAGTCACTGATCTGAAACTGGAGTGAGTGTGGAGTTAGACACTGATCTGAAACTGGAGTGAGTGTGGAGTGAGACACTGATCTGCAACTGGAGTGAGTGTGGAGTTAGACACTGATCTGAAACTGGAGTGAGTGTGGAGTTAGACTCTGATCTGAATCTGGAGTGAGTGTGGAGTTAGACACCGATCTGAATCTGGAGTGAGTGTGGAGTTTGACACTGATCTGAATCTGGAGTGAGTGTGGAGTTAGATACTGATCTGAAACTGGAGTGAGTGTGGAGTTAGACACCGATCTGAATCTGGAGTGAGTGTGGAGTTAGACACTGATCTGAATCTGGAGTGAGTGTGGAGTTAGACACTGATCTGAATCTGGAGTGAGTGTGGAGTTAGACTCTGATCTGAAACTGGAGTGAGTGTGGAGTTAGACTCTGATCTGAACCTGGAGTGAGTGTGGAGTTAGACACTGATCTGAATCTGGAGTGAGTGTGGAGTTAGACTCTGATCTGAATCTGGAGTGAGTGTGGAGTTAGACACGGATCTGAATCTGCAGTGAGTGTGGAGTTAGACACTGATCTGAATCTGGAGTGAGTGTGGAGTTAGACACTGATCTGAACCTGGAGTGAATGTGGAGTTAGATACTGATCTGAAACTGGAGTGAGTGTGGAGTTAGACTCTGATCTGAATCTGGAGTGTGTGTGGAGTTAGACACTGATCTGAATCTGGAGTGAGTGTGGAGTTAGACTCTGATCTGAATCTGGAGTGAGTGTGGAGTTAGACACCAATCTGAATCTGGAGTGAGTGTGGAGTTTGACACTGATCTGAATCTGGAGTGAGTGTGGAGTTAGATACTGATCTGAAACTGGAGTGAGTGTGGAGTTAGACACTGATCTGAAACTGGAGTGAGTGTGGAGTTAGACACTGATCTGAAACTGGAGTGAGACACTGATCTGCAACTGGAGTGAGTGTGGGGTTAGACTCTGATCTGAATCTGGAGTGAGTGTGGAGTTAGACACTGATCTGAAAATGGAGTGAGTGTGGAGTGAGACACTGATCTGAAACTGGAGTGAGTGTGGAGTTAGACTCTGATCTGAATCTGGAGTGAGTGTGGAGTTAGACACCGATCTGAATCTGGAGTGAGTGTGGAGTTAGACACTGATCTGAATCTGGAGTGATTGTGGAGTTAGATACTGATCTGAAACAGGAGTGAGTGTGGAGTTAAACACCGATCTGAATCTGGAGTGAGTGTGGAGTTAGACACTGATCTGAATCTGGAGTGAGTGTGGAGTTAGACACTGATCTGAATCTGGAGTGAGTGTGGAGTTAGACTCTGATCTGAATCTGGAGTGAGTGTGGAGTTAGACACGGATCTGAATCTGCAGTGAGTGTGGAGTTCGACAGTGATCTGAAACTGGAGTGAGTGTGGAGTTAGACTCTGATCTGAACCTGGAGTGAGTGTGGAGTTAGACACTGATCTGAATCTGGAGTGAGTGTGGAGTTAGACTCTGATCTGAATCTGGAGTGAGTGTGGCGTTAGACACTGATCTGAATCTGGAGTGAGTGTGGAGTTTGACTCTGATCTGAAACTGGAGTGAGTGTTGAGTTAGACACTGATGTGAAACTGGAGTGAGTGTTGAGTTAAACACTGATCTGAAACTGGAGTTAGTGTGGAGTTAGACTCTGATCTGAACCTGGAGTGAGTGTGGAGTTAGACACTGATCTGAATCTGGAGTGAGTGTGGAGTTAGACACGGATCTGAAACTGGAGTGAGTGTGGAGTTAGACTCTGATCTGATTCTGGAGTGAGTGTGGAGTTAGACACTGATCTGAAACTAGAGTGAGTGTGGAGTTAGACACTGATCTGAATCTGGAGTGAGTGTGGAGTTAGACACTGATCTGAAACTGGAGTGAGTGTGGAGTTAGTCACTGATCTGAAACTGGAGTGAGTGTGGAGTTAGACACTGATCTGAAACTGGAGTGAGTGTGGAGTGAGACACTGATCTGAAACTGGAGTGAGTGTGGAGTTAGACACTGATCTGAAACTGGAGTGAGTGTGGAGTGAGACACTGATCTGCAACTGGAGTGAGTGTGGAGTTAGACTCTGATCTGAATCTGGAGTGAGTGTGGAGTTAGACACTGATCTGAAACTGGAGTGAGTGTGGAGTTAGACACTGATCTAAAACTGGAGTGAGTCACTGATCTGAAACTGGAGTGAGTGTGGAGTTAGACACTGATCTGAAACTGGAGTGAGTGTGGAGTAAGACTCTGATCTGAATCTGGAGTGAGTGTGGAGTTAGACACTGATCTGAAACTGGAGTGAGTGTGGAGTTAGACACTGATCTGAATCTGGAGTGAGTGTGGAGGTAGACACTGATCTGAATCTGGTGTGAGTGTGGAGTCAGACACAGATCTGAACCTGGAGTGAATGTGGAGTTAGATACTGATCTGAAACTGCAGTGAGTGTGGAGTTAGACTCTGATCTGAATCTGGAGTGTGTGTGGAGTTCGACACTGATCTGAATCTGGAGTGAGTGTGGAGTTAGACTCTGATCTGAATCTGGAGTGAGTGTGGAGTTAGACTCTGATCTGAACCTGGAGTGAGTGTGGAGTTAGACACTGATCTGAATCTGGAGTGAGTGTGGAGTTAGACTCTGATCTGAATCTGGAGTGAGTGTGGAGTTAGACACGGATGTGAATCTGCAGTGAGTGTGGAGTTAGACAGTGATCTCAAACTGGAGTGAGTGTGGAGTTAGACTCTGATCTGAACCTGGAGTGTGTGTGGAGTTAGACACTGATCTGAATCTGGAGTGAGTGTGGAGTTAGACTCTGATCGGAATCTGGAGTGAGTGTGGCGTTAGACACTGATGTGAAACTGGAGTGAGTGTTGAGTTAAACACTGATCTGAAACTGGAGTGAGTGTGGAGTTAGACTCTGATCTGAACCTGGAGTGAGTGTGGAGGTAGACACTGATCTGAATCTGGAGTGAGTGTGGAGTTAGACACGGATCTGAAACTGGAGTGAGTGTGGAGTTAGACTCTGATCTCATTCTGGAGTGAGTGTGGAGTTAGACACTGATCTGAAACTAGAGTGAGTGTGGAGTTAGACACTGATCTGAATCTGGAGTGAGTGTGGAGTTAGACACTGATCTGAAACTGGAGTGAGTGTGGAGTTAGACTCTGATCTGAATCTGGAGTGAGTGTGGAGTTAGACTCTGATCTGAATCTGGAGTGAGTGTGGAGTTAGACACGGATCTGAATCTGCAGTGAGTGTGGAGTTAGACACTGATCTGAATCTGGACTGAGTGTGGAGTTAGACACTGATCTGAACCTGGAGTGAATGTGGAGTTAGATACTGATCTGAAACTGGAGTGAGTGTGGAGTTAGACTCTGATCTGAATCTGGAGTGTGTGTGGAGTTAGACACTGATCTGAATCTGGAGTGAGTGTGGAGTTAGACTCTGATCTGAATCTGGAGTGAGTGTGGAGTTAGACACCAATCTGAATCTGGAGTGAGTGTGGAGTTTGACACTGATCTGAATCTGGAGTGAGTGTGGAGTTAGATACTGATCTGAAACTGGAGTGAGTGTGGAGTTAGACACTGATCTGAAACTGGAGTGAGTGTGGAGTTAGACACTGATCTGAAACTGGAGTGAGACACTGATCTGCAACTGGAGTGAGTGTGGGGTTAGACTCTGATCTGAATCTGGAGTGAGTGTGGAGTTAGACACTGATCTGAAAATGGAGTGAGTGTGGAGTGAGACACTGATCTGAAACTGGAGTGAGTGTGGAGTTAGACTCTGATCTGAATCTGGAGTGAGTGTGGAGTTAGACACCGATCTGAATCTGGAGTGAGTGTGGAGTTAGACACTGATCTGAATCTGGAGTGATTGTGGAGTTAGATACTGATCTGAAACAGGAATGAGTGTGGAGTTAAACACCGATCTGAATCTGGAGTGAGTGTGGAGTTAGACACTGATCTGAATCTGGAGTGAGTGTGGAGTTAGACACTGATCTGAATCTGGAGTGAGTGTGGAGTTAGACTCTGATCTGAATCTGGAGTGAGTGTGGAGTTAGACACGGATCTGAATCTGCAGTGAGTGTGGAGTTCGACAGTGATCTGAAACTGGAGTGAGTGTGGAGTTAGACTCTGATCTGAACCTGGAGTGAGTGTGGAGTTAGACACAGATCTGAATCTGGAGTGAGTGTGGAGTTAGACTCTGATCTGAATCTGGAGTGAGTGTGGCGTTAGACACTGATCTGAATCTGGAGTGAGTGTGGAGTTTGACTCTGATCTGAAACTGGAGTGAGTGTTGAGTTAGACACTGATGTGAAACTGGAGTGAGTGTTGAGTTAAACACTGATCTGAAACTGGAGTGAGTGTGGAGTTAGACTCTGATCTGAACCTGGAGTGAGTGTGGAGTTAGACACTGATCTGAATCTGGAGTGAGTGTGGAGTTAGACACGGATCTGAAACTGGAGTGAGTGTGGAGTTAGACTCTGATCTGATTCTGGAGTGAGTGTGGAGTTAGACACTGATCTGAAACTAGAGTGAGTGTGGAGTTAGACACTGATCTGAATCTGGAGTGAGTGTGGAGTTAGACACTGATCTGAAACTGGAGTGAGTGTGGAGTTAGTCACTGATCTGAAACTGGAGTGAGTGTGGAGTTAGACACTGATCTGAAACTGGAGTGAGTGTGGAGTGAGACACTGATCTGAAACTGGAGTGAGTGTGGAGTTAGACACTGATCTGAAACTGGAGTGAGTGTGGAGTGAGACACTGATCTGCAACTGGAGTGAGTGTGGAGTTAGACTCTGATCTGAATCTGGAGTGAGTGTGGAGTTAGACACTGATCTGAAACTGGAGTGAGTGTGGAGTGAGACACTGATCTGAAACTGGAGTGAGTGTGGAGTTAGACACTGATCTGAAACTGGAGTGAGTGTGGAGTGAGACACTGATCTGCAACTGGAGTGAGTGTGGAGTTAGACACTGATCTGAAACTGGAGTGAGTGTGGAGTGAGACACTGATCTGAAACTGGAGTGAGTGTGGAGTTAGACTCTGATCTGAATCTGGAGTGAGTGTGGAGTTAGACACCGATCTGAATCTGGAGTGAGTGTGGAGTTTGACACTGATCTGAATCTGGAGTGAGTGTGGAGTTAGATACTGATCTGAAACTGGAGTGAGTGTGGAGTTAGACACCGATCTGAATCTGGAGTGAGTGTGGAGTTAGACACTGATCTGAATCTGGAGTGAGTGTGGAGTTAGACACTGATCTGAATCTGGAGTGAGTGTGGAGTTAGACTCTGATCTGAAACTGGAGTGAGTGTGGAGTTAGACTCTGATCTGAACCTGGAGTGAGTGTGGAGTTAGACACTGATCTGAATCTGGAGTGAGTGTGGAGTTAGACTCTGATCTGAATCTGGAGTGAGTGTGGAGTTAGACACGGATCTGAATCTGCAGTGAGTGTGGAGTTAGACACTGATCTGAATCTGGACTGAGTGTGGAGTTAGACACTGATCTGAACCTGGAGTGAATGTGGAGTTAGATACTGATCTGAAACTGGAGTGAGTGTGGAGTTAGACTCTGATCTGAATCTGGAGTGTGTGTGGAGTTAGACACTGATCTGAATCTGGAGTGAGTGTGGAGTTAGACTCTGATCTGAATCTGGAGTGAGTGTGGAGTTAGACACCAATCTGAATCTGGAGTGAGTGTGGAGTTTGACACTGATCTGAATCTGGAGTGAGTGTGGAGTTAGATACTGATCTGAAACTGGAGTGAGTGTGGAGTTAGACACCGATCTGAATCTGGAGTGAGTGTGGAGTTAGACACTGATCTGGAGTCTGGAGTGAGTGTGGAGTTAGACACTGATCTGAATCTGGAGTGAGTGTGGAGTTCGACACTGATCTGAATCTGGAGTGAGTGTGGAGTGAGACACTGATCTGAAACTGGAGTGAGTGTTGAGTTAAACACTGATCTGAAACTGGAGTGAGTGTGGAGTTAGACTCTGATCTGAATCTGCAGTGAGTGTGGAGTTAGACAGTGATCTGAAACTGGAGTGAGTGTGGAGTTAGACTCTGATCTGAACCTGGATTGAGTGTGGAGTAAGACACTGATCTGAATCTGGAGTGAGTGTGGAGTTAGACTCTTATCTGAATCTGGAGTGAGTGTGGCGTTAGACACTGATCTGAATCTGGAGTGAGTGTGGAGTTTGACTCTGATCTGAAACTGGAGTGAGTGTTGAGTTAGACACTGATGTGAAACTGGAGTGAGTGTTGAGTTAAACACTGATCTGAAACTGGAGTGAGTGTGGAGTTAGACTCTGATCTGAACCTGGAGTGAGTGTGGAGTTAGAGACTGATCTGAATCTGGAGTGAGTGTGGAGTTAGACACGGATCTGAAACTGGAGTGAGTGTGGAGTTAGACTCTGATCTGATTCTGGAGTGAGTGTGGAGTTAGACACTGATCTGAAACTGGAGTGAGTGTGGAGTGAGACACTGATCTGAAACTGGAGTGAGTGTGGAGTTAGACACTGATCTGAACCTGGAGTGAGTGTGGAGTGAGACACTGATCTGCAACTGGAGTGAGTGTGGAGTTAGACTCTGATCTGAATCTGGAGAGAGTGTGGAGTTAGACACTGATCTGAAAATGGAGTGAGTGTGGAGTGAGACACTGATCTGAAACTGGAGTGAGTGTGGAGTTAGACTCTGATCTGAATCTGGAGTGAGTGTGGAGTTAGACACTGATCTGAATCTGGAGTGAGTGTGGAGTTAGACACTGATCTGAATCTGGAGTGATTGTGGAGTTAGATACTGATCTGAAACAGGAGTGAGTGTGGAGTTAAACACCGATCTGAATCTGGAGTAAGTGTGGAGTTAGACACTGATCTGAACCTGGAGTGAATGTGGAGTTAGATACTGATCTGAAACTGGAGTGAGTGTGGAGTTAGACTCTGATCTGAATCTGGAGTGTGTGTGGAGTTAGACACTGATCTGAATCTGGAGTGAGTGTGGAGTTAGACTCTGATCTGAATCTGGAGTGAGTGTGGAGTTAGACACCAATCTGAATCTGGAGTGAGTGTGGAGTTTGACACTGATCTGAATCTGGAGTGAGTGTGGAGTTAGATACTGATCTGAAACTGGAGTGAGTGTGGAGTTAGACACCGATCTGAATCTGGAGTGAGTGTGGAGTTAGACACTGATCTGGAGTCTGGAGTGAGTGTGGAGTTAGACACTGATCTGAATCTGGAGTGAGTGTGGAGTTCGACACTGATCTGAATCTGGAGTGAGTGTGGAGTGAGACACTGATCTGAAACTGGAGTGAGTGTTGAGTTAAACACTGATCTGAAACTGGAGTGAGTGTGGAGTTAGACTCTGATCTGAATCTGCAGTGAGTGTGGAGTTAGACAGTGATCTGAAACTGGAGTGAGTGTGGAGTTAGACTCTGATCTGAACCTGGATTGAGTGTGGAGTAAGACACTGATCTGAATCTGGAGTGAGTGTGGAGTTAGACTCTTATCTGAATCTGGAGTGAGTGTGGCGTTAGACACTGATCTGAATCTGGAGTGAGTGTGGAGTTTGACTCTGATCTGAAACTGGAGTGAGTGTTGAGTTAGACACTGATGTGAAACTGGAGTGAGTGTTGAGTTAAACACTGATCTGAAACTGGAGTGAGTGTGGAGTTAGACTCTGATCTGAACCTGGAGTGAGTGTGGAGTTAGAGACTGATCTGAATCTGGAGTGAGTGTGGAGTTAGACACGGATCTGAAACTGGAGTGAGTGTGGAGTTAGACTCTGATCTGAATCTGGAGTGAGTGTGGAGTTAGACACTGATCTGAATCTGGAGTGAGTGTGGAGTTAGACACTGATCTGAATCTGGAGTGATTGTGGAGTTAGATACTGATCTGAAACAGGAGTGAGTGTGGAGTTAAACACCGATCTGAATCTGGAGTAAGTGTGGAGTTAGACACTGATCTGAATCTGGAGTGAGTGTGGAGTTAGACACTGATCTGAATCTGGAGTGAGTGTGGAGTTAGACTCTGATCTGAAACTGGAGTGAGTGTGGAGTTAGACTCTGATCTGAAACTGGAGTGAGTGTGGGGTTAGACTCTGATCTGAATCTGGAGTGAGTGTGGAGTTAAACACTGATCTGAATCTGGAGTGAGTGTGGAGTTAGACACTGATCTGAAACTGGAGTGAGTGTGGAGTTAGACACTGATCTGAATCTGGAGTGTGTGTGGAGTTCGACACTGATCTGAATCTGGAGTGAGTGTGGAGTTAGACTCTGATCTGAATCTGGACTGAGTGTGGAGTTAGACTCTGATCTGAACCTGGAGTGAGTGTGGAGTTAGACACTGATCTGAATCTGGAGTGAGTGTGGAGTTAGACACTGATCTGGAGTCTGGAGTGAGTGTGGAGTTAGACACTGATCTGAATCTGGAGTGAGTGTGGAGTTAGACACTGATCTGAATCTGGAGTGAGTGTGGAGTGAGACACTGATCTGAAACTGGAGTGAGTGTTGAGTTAAACACTGATCTGAAACTGGAGTGAGTGTGGAGTTAGACTCTGATCTGAACCTGGAGTGAGTGTGGAGTTAGACACTGATCTGAATCTGGAGTGAGTGTGGAGTTAGACTCTGATCTGAATCTGGAGTGAGTGTGGAGTTAGACACGGATCTGAATCTGCAGTGAGTGTGGAGTTAGACAGTGATCTGAAACTGGCGTGAGTGTGGAGTTAGACTCTGATCTGAACCTGGAGTGAGTGTAGAGTTAGACACTGATCTGAATCTGGAGTGAGTGTGGAGTTAGACTCTGATCTGAATCTGGAGTGAGTGTGGCGTTAGACACTGATCTGAATCTGGAGTGAGTGTGGAGTTTGACTCTGATCTGAAACTGGAGTGAGTGTTGAGTTAGACACTGATGTGAAACTGGAGTGAGTGTTGAGTTAAACACTGATCTGAAACTGGAGTGAGTGTGGAGTTAGACTCTGATCTGAACCTGGAGTGAGTGTGGAGTTAGACACTGATCTGAATCTGGAGTGAGTGTGGAGTTAGACACGGATCTGAAACTGGAGTGAGTGTGGAGTTAGACTCTGATCTGATTCTGGAGTGAGTGTGGAGTTAGACACTGATCTGAAACTAGAGTGAGTGTGGAGTTAGACACTGATCTGAATCTGGAGTGAGTGTGGAGTTAGACACTGATCTGAAACTGGAGTGAGTGTGGAGTTAGTCACTGATCTGAAACTGGAGTGAGTGTGGAGTTAGACACTGATCTGAAACTGGAGTGAGTGTGGAGTGAGACACTGATCTGAAACTGGAGTGAGTGTGGAGTTAGACACTGATCTGAAACTGGAGTGAGTGTGGAGTGAGACACTGATCTGCAACTGGAGTGAGTGTGGAGTTAGACTCTGATCTGAATCTGGAGTGAGTGTGGAGTTAGACACCGATCTGAATCTGGAGTGAGTGTGGAGTTTGACACTGATCTGAATCTGGAGTGAGTGTGGAGTTAGATACTGATCTGAAACTGGAGTGAGTGTGGAGTTAGACACCGATCTGAATCTGGAGTGAGTGTTGAGTTAGACACTGATCTGAATCTGAAGTGAGTGTGGAGTTAGACACTGATCTGAATCTGGAGTGAGTGTGGAGTTAGACTCTGATCTGAAACTGGAGTGAGTGTGGAGTTAGACTCTGATCTGAAACTGGAGTGAGTGTGGGGTTAGACTCTGATCTGAATCTGGAGTGAGTGTGGAGTTAGACACTGATCTGAATCTGGAGTGAGTGTGGAGTTAGACTCTGATCTGAATCTGGAGTGAGTGTGGAGTTTGACACTGATCTGAATCTGGAGTGAGTGTGGAGTTAGACCCTGATCTGAAACTGGAGTGAGTGTGGAGTTAGACACTGATCTTAATCTGGACTGAGTGTGGAGTTAGACTCTGATCTGAATCTGTAGTGAGTGTGGAGTTAGACAGTGATCTGAAACTGGAGTGAGTGTGGAGTTAGACTCTGATCTGAACCTGGAGTGAGTGTGGAGTTAGACACTGATCTGAATCTGGAGTGAGTGTGGAGTTAGACTCTGATCTGAATCTGGATTGGGTGTGGCGTTAGACACTGATCTGAATCTGGAGTGAGTGTGGAGTTTGACTCTGATCTGAAACTGGAGTGAGTGTTGAGTTAGACACTGATGTGAAACTGGAGTGAGTGTTGAGTTAAACACTGATCTGAAACTGGAGTGAGTGTGGAGTTAGACTCTGATCTGAACCTGGAGTGAGTGTGGAGTTAGACACTGATCTGAATCTGGAGTGAGTGTGGAGTTAGACATGGATCTGAAACTGGAGTGAGTGTGGAGTTCGACTCTGATCTGAATCTGGAGTGAGTGTGGAGTTAGACACTGATCTGAAACTAGAGTGAGTGTGGAGTTAGACACTGATCTGAATCTGGAGTGAGTGTGGAGTTAGACACTGATCTGAAACTGGAGTGAGTGTGGAGTTAGTCACTGATCTGAAACTGGAGTGAGTGTGGAGTTAGACACTGATCTGAAACTGGAGTGAGTGTGGAGTGAGACACTGATCTGAAACTGGAGTGAGTGTGAAGTTAGACACTGATCTGAAACTGGAGTGAGTGTGGAGTGAGACACTGATCTGCAACTGGAGTGAGTGTGGAGTTAGACACAGATCTGAACCTGGAGTGAATGTGGAGTTAGATACTGATCTGAAACTGTAGTGAGTGTGGAGTTAGACTCTGATCTGAATCTGGAGTGTGTGTGGAGTTAGACACTGATCTGAATCTGGAGTGAGTGTGGAGTTAGACACTGATCTGAATCTGGAGTGAGTGTGGAGTTAGACACTGATCTGAATCTGGAGTGAGTGTGGAGTTAGACACTGATCTGAAACTGGAGTGAGTGTGGAGTGAGACACTGATCTGAAACTGGAGTGAGTGTGGGGTTAAACTCTGATCTGAATCTGGAGTGAGTGTGGAGTTAGACACTGTTCTGAATCTGGAGTGAGTGTGGAGTTAGACACTGATCTGAAACTGGAGTGAGTGTGGAGTTAGACACTGATCTGAATCTGGAGTGAGTGTGGAGGTAGACACTGATCTGAATCTGGAGTGAGTGTGGAGTTAGACACAGATCTGAACCTGGAGTGAATGTGGAGTTAGATACTGATCTGAAACTGGAGTGAGTGTGGAGTTAGACTCTGATCTGAATCTGAGTGTGTGTGGAGTTAGACACTGATCTGAATCTGGAGTGAGTGTGGAGTTAGTCACTGATCTGAAACTGGAGTGAGTGTGGAGTTAGACACTGATCTGAATCTGGAGTGAGTGTGGAGGTAGACACTGATCTGAATCTTGAGTGAGTGTGGAGTTAGACACAGATCTGAACCTGGAGTGAATGTGGAGTTAGATACTGATCTGAAACTGGAGTGAGTGTGGAGTTAAACTCTGATCTGAATCTGGAGTGTGTGTGGAGTTAGACACTGATCTGAATCTGGAGTGAGTGTGGAGTTAGACACTGATCTGACTCTGGAGTGAGTGTGGAGTTAGACACTGATCTGAATCTGGAGTGAGTGTGGAGTTAGACACTGATCTGAATCTGGAGTGAGTGTGGAGTTAGACACTGATCTGAAACTGGAGTGAGTGTGGAGTTAGTCACTGATCTGAAACTGGAGTGAGTGTGGAGTTAGACACTGATCTGAAACTGGAGTGAGTGTGGAGTGAGACACTGATCTGAAACTGGAGTGAGTGTGGAGTTAGACACCGATCTGAATCTGGAGTGAGTGTGGAGGTAGACACTGATCTGAATCTGGAGTGAGTGTGGAGTTAGACACAGATCTGAACCTGGAGTGAATGTGGAGTTAGATACTGATCTGAAACTGTAGTGAGTGTGGAGTTAGACTCTGATCTGAATCTGGAGTGAGTGTGGAGTTAGACACCGATCTGAATCTGGAGTGAGTGTGGAGTTTGACACTGATCTGAATCTGGAGTGAGTGTGGAGTTAGATACTGATCTGAAACTGGAGTGAGTGTGGAGTTAGACACCGATCTGAATCTGGAGTGAGTGTTGAGTTAGACACTGATCTGAATCTGGAGTGAGTGTGGAGTTAGACACTGATCTGAATCTGGAGTGAGTGTGGAGTTAGACTCTGATCTGAAACTGGAGTGAGTGTGGAGTTAGACTCTGATCTGAAACTGGAGTGAGTGTGGGGTTAGACTCTGATCTGAACCTGGAGTGAGTGTGGAGTTAGACACTGATCTGAATCTGGAGTGAGTGTGGAGTTAGATACTGATCTGAAACTGGAGTGAGTGTGGAGTTAGACTCTGATCTGAATCTGAGTGTGTGTGGAGTTAGACACTGATCTGAATCTGGAGTGAGTGTGGAGTTAGTCACTGATCTGAAACTGGAGTGAGTGTGGAGTTAGACACTGATCTGAATCTGGAGTGAGTGTGGAGGTAGACACTGATCTGAATCTTGAGTGAGTGTGGAGTTAGACACAGATCTGAACCTGGAGTGAATGTGGAGTTAGATACTGATCTGAAACTGGAGTGAGTGTGGAGTTAAACTCTGATCTGAATCTGGAGTGTGTGTGGAGTTAGACACTGATCTGAATCTGGAGTGAGTGTGGAGTTAGACACTGATCTGACTCTGGAGTGAGTGTGGAGTTAGACACTGATCTGAATCTGGAGTGAGTGTGGAGTTAGACACTGATCTGAATCTGGAGTGAGTGTGGAGTTAGACACTGATCTGAAACTGGAGTGAGTGTGGAGTTAGTCACTGATCTGAAACTGGAGTGAGTGTGGAGTTAGACACTGATCTGAAACTGGAGTGAGTGTGGAGTGAGACACTGATCTGAAACTGGAGTGAGTGTGGAGTTAGACACCGATCTGAATCTGGAGTGAGTGTGGAGGTAGACACTGATCTGAATCTGGAGTGAGTGTGGAGTTAGACACAGATCTGAACCTGGAGTGAATGTGGAGTTAGATACTGATCTGAAACTGTAGTGAGTGTGGAGTTAGACTCTGATCTGAATCTGGAGTGAGTGTGGAGTTAGACACCGATCTGAATCTGGAGTGAGTGTGGAGTTTGACACTGATCTGAATCTGGAGTGAGTGTGGAGTTAGATACTGATCTGAAACTGGAGTGAGTGTGGAGTTAGACACCGATCTGAATCTGGAGTGAGTGTTGAGTTAGACACTGATCTGAATCTGGAGTGAGTGTGGAGTTAGACACTGATCTGAATCTGGAGTGAGTGTGGAGTTAGACTCTGATCTGAAACTGGAGTGAGTGTGGAGTTAGACTCTGATCTGAAACTGGAGTGAGTGTGGGGTTAGACTCTGATCTGAATCTGGAGTGAGTGTGGAGTTAGACACTGATCTGAATCTGGAGTGAGTGTGGAGTTAGACTCTGATCTGAATCTGGAGTGAGTGTGGAGTTTGACACTGATCTGAATCTGGAGTGAGTGTGGAGTTAGACCCTGATCTGAAACTGGAGTGAGTGTGGAGTTAGACACTGATCTTAATCTGGACTGAGTGTGGAGTTAGACTCTGATCTGAATCTGTAGTGAGTGTGGAGTTAGACAGTGATCTGAAACTGGAGTGAGTGTGGAGTTAGACTCTGATCTGAACCTGGAGTGAGTGTGGAGTTAGACACTGATCTGAATCTGGAGTGAGTGTGGAGTGAGACTCTGATCTGAATCTGGAGTGAGTGTGGCGTTAGACACTGATCTGAATCTCGAGTGAGTGTGGAGTTTGACTCTGATCTGAAACTGGAGTGAGTGTTGAGTTAGACACTGATGTGAAACTGGAGTGAGTGTTGAGTTAAACACTGATCTGAAACTGGAGTGAGTGTGGAGTTAGACTCTGATCTGAACCTGGAGTGAGTGTGGAGTTAGACACTGATCTGAATCTGGAGTGAGTGTGGAGTTAGACACGGATCTGAAACTGGAGTGAGTGTGGAGTTCGACTCTGATCTGAATCTGGAGTGAGTGTGGAGTTAGACACTGATCTGAAACTAGAGTGAGTGTGGAGTTAGACACTGATCTGAATCTGGAGTGAGTGTGGAGTTAGACACTGATCTGAAACTGGAGTGAGTGTGGAGTGAGTCACTGATCTGAAACTGGAGTGAGTGTGGAGTTAGACACTGATCTGAAACTGGAGTGAGTGTGGAGTGAGACACTGATCTGAAACTGGAGTGAGTGTGGAGTTAGACACTGATCTGAAACTGGAGTGAGTGTGGAGTGAGACACTGATCTGCAACTGGAGTGAGTGTGGAGTTAGACTCTGATCTGAATCTGGAGTGAGTGTGGAGTTAGACACTGATCTGAAACTGGAGTGAGTGTGGAGTGAGACACTGATCTGAAACTGTAGTGAGTGTGGAGTTAGACTCCGATCTGAATCTGGAGTGAGTGTGGAGTTAGACACCGATCTGAATCTGGAGTGAGTGTGGAGGTAGACACTGATCTGAATCTGGAGTGAGTGTGGAGTTAGACACAGATCTGAAACTGGAGTGAGTGTGGAGTGAGACACTGATCTGAAACTGGAGTGAGTGTGGGGTTAGACTCTGATCTGAATCTGGAGTGAGTGTGGAGTTAGACACTGTTCTGAATCTGGAGTGAGTGTGGAGTTAGACACTGATCTGAAACTGGAGTGAGTGTGGAGTTAGACACTGATCTGAATCTGGAGTGAGTGTGGAGGTAGACACTGATCTGAATCTGGAGTGAGTGTGGAGTTAGACACAGATCTGAACCTGGAGTGAATGTGGAGTTAGATACTGATCTGAAACTGGAGTGAGTGTGGAGTTAGACTCTGATCTGAATCTGAGTGTGTGTGGAGTTAGACACTGATCTGAATCTGGAGTGAGTGTGGAGTTAGTCACTGATCTGAAACTGGAGTGAGTGTGGAGTTAGACACTGATCTGAATCTGGAGTGAGTGTGGAGGTAGACACTGATCTGAATCTTGAGTGAGTATGGAGTTAGACACAGATCTGAACCTGGAGTGAATGTGGAGTTAGATACTGATCTGAAACTGGAGTGAGTGTGGAGTTAAACTCTGATCTGAATCTGGAGTGTGTGTGGAGTTAGACACTGATCTGAATCTGGAGTGAGTGTGGAGTTAGACACTGATCTGACTCTGGAGTGAGTGTGGAGTTAGACACTGATCTGAATCTGGAGTGAGTGTGGAGTTAGTCACTGATCTGAAACTGGAGTAAGTGTGGAGTTAGACACTGATCTGAAACTGGAGTGAGTGTGGAGTGAGACACTGATCTGAAACTGGAGTGAGTGTGGAGTTAGACACTGATCTGAAACTGGAGTGAGTGTGGAGTGAGACACTGATCTGCAACTGGAGTGAGTGTGGAGTTAGACTCTGATCTGAATCTGGAGTGAGTGTGGAGTTAGACACTGATCTGAAACTGGAGTGAGTGTGGAGTGAGACACTGATCTGAAACTGTAGTGAGTGTGGAGTTAGACTCCGATCTGAATCTGGAGTGAGTGTGGAGTTAGACACCGATCTGAATCTGGAGTGAGTGTGGAGGTAGACACTGATCTGAATCTGGAGTGAGTGTGGAGTTAGACACAGATCTGAACCTGGAGTGAATGTGGAGTTAGATACTGATCTGAAACTGTAGTGAGTGTGGAGTTAGACTCTGATCTGAATCTGGAGTGTGTGTGGAGTTAGACACTGATCTGAATCTGGAGTGAGTGTGGAGTTAGACACTGATCTGAATCTGGAGTGAGTGTGGAGTTAGACACTGATCTGAATCTGGAGTGAGTGTGGAGTTAGACACTGATCTGAAACTGTAGTGAGTGTGGAGTTAGACTCCGATCTGAATCTGGAGTGAGTGTGGAGTTAGACACCGATCTGAATCTGGAGTGAGTGTGGAGGTAGACACTGATCTGAATCTGGAGTGAGTGTGGAGTTAGACACAGATCTGAACCTGGAGTGAATGTGGAGTTAGACACAGATCTGAACCTGGAGTGAATGTGGAGTTAGATACTGATCTGAAACTGTAGTGAGTGTGGAGTTAGACTCTGATCTGAATCTGGAGTGTGTGTGGAGTTAGACACTGATCTGAATCTGGAGTGAGTGTGGAGTTAGACACTGATCTGAATCTGGAGTGAGTGTGGAGGTAGACACTGATCTGAATCTTGAGTGAGTGTGGAGTTAGACACAGATCTGAACCTGGAGTGAATGTGGAGTTAGATACTGATCTGAAACTGGAGTGAGTGTGGAGTTAAACTCTGATCTGTATCTGGAGTGTGTGTGGAGTTAGACACTGATCTGAATCTGGAGTGAGTGTGGAGTTAGACACTGATCTGAATCTGGAGTGAGTGTGGAGTTAGACTCTGATCTGAATCTGGAGTGAGTGTGGCGTTAGACACTGACCTGAATCTGGAGTGAGTGTGGAGTTTGACTGATCTGAAACTGGAGTGTGTGTTGAGTTAGACTCTGATGTGAAACTGGAGTGAGTGTTGAGTTAAACACTGATCTGAAACTTGAGTGTGTGTGGAGTTAGACTCTGATCTGAACCTGGAGTGAGTGTGGAGTTAGACACTGATCTGAATCTGGAGTGAGTGTGGAGTTAGACACGGATCTGAAACTGGAGTGAGTGTGGAGTTAGACACTGATCTTAATCTCGAGTGAGTGTGGAGTTAGATACTGATCTGAATCTGGAGTGAGTGTGGAGTTAGAGACTGATCTGGTACTGGAGTGAGTGTGGAGTTAGACACTGACCTGAAACTGGAGTGAGTGTGGAGTTAGACTCTGATCTGAATCTGGAGTGAGTGTGGAGTTAGACAGTGATCTGAATCTGGAGTGAGTGTGGAGTTAGACTCTGATCTGAAACTAGAGTGAGTGTGGAGTTAGACACTGATCTGAATCTGGAGTGAGTGTGGAGTTAGACAGTGATCTGGATTTGGAGTGAGTGTGGAGTTAGACTCTGATCTGAAACTGGAGTGAGTGTGGAGTTAGACACTGATCTGAAACTGGAGTGAGTGTGGAGTTAGACACTGATCTGAATCTGGTGTGAGTGTGGAGTTAGACACTGATCTGAATCTGGAGTGAGTGTGGAGTTAGACACTGATCTGAAACTGGAGTGAGTGTGGAGTTAGACACTGATCTGAATCTGGAGTGAGTGTGGAGTTAGACTCTGATTTGAATCTGGAGTGAGTGTGGAGTTAGACACTGATCTGAAACTGGAGTGACTGTGGAGTTAGACACTAATCTGGAATCTGGAGTGAGTGTGGAGTTAGACACTGACCTGAATCTGGAGTGAGTGTGGAGTTAGACTCTGATCTGAAACTGGAGTGAGTGTGGAGTGAGACACTGATCTGAAACTGGAGTGAGTGTGGAGTTAGACTCTGATCTGAAACTGGAGTGAGTGTGGAGTTAGACACTGATCTGAAACTGGAGTGAGTGTGGAGTTAGACACTGATCTGAATCTGGAGTGAGTGTGGAGTTAGACACTGATCTGAAACTGGAGTGAGTGTGGAGTGAGACACTGATCTGAATCTGGAGTGTGTGTGGAGTTAGACACTGATCTGAATCTGGTGTGAGTGTGGAGTTAGACTGATGTGAAACTGGAGTGAGTGTGGAGTTAGACACTGATCTGAATCTGGAGTGAGTGTGGAGTGAGACACTGATCTGAATCTGGAGTGTGTGGAGTTAGACACTGATCTGAAGTGAGTGTGGAGTTAGACACTGATCTGAATCTGGAGTGAGTATGGAGTGAGACACTGATCTGAAACTGGAGTGAGTGTGGAGTTAGACACTGATCTGAATCTGGAGTGAGTGTGGAGTGAGACACTGATCTGAATCTGGAGTGAGTGTGGAGTGAGACACTGATCTGAAACTGAAGTGAGTGTGGAGTTAGACACTGATCTGAATCTGTAATGTGTGTGGAGTTAGACTCTGATCTGAATCTGGAGTGAGTGTGGAGTTAGACACTGATCTGAAACTGGAGTGAGTGTGGAGTTAGACACTGATCTGAATCTGGAGTGAGTGTGGAGTTAACACTGATCTGAGTCTGGAGTGAGTGTGGAGTTAGACACTGATCTGAATCTGGAGTGAGTGTGGAGTTAGACACTGATCTGAATCTGGAGTGAGTGTGGAATTAGACTGATCTGAATCTGGAGTGAGTGTGGAGTTAGACTGATCTGAAACTGGAGTGAGTGTGGAGTTAGACTGATCTGAATCTGGAGTGAGTGTGGAGTTAGACACTGATCTGAATCTGGAGTGAGTGTGGAGTGAGACACTATCTGAATCTGGAGTGAGTGTGGAGTTAGACACTGATCTGAAACTGGAGTGAGTGTGGAGTTAGACTCTGATCTGAATCTGGAGTGAGTGTGGAGTTAGACACTGATCTGAAACTGGAGTGAGTGTGGAGTTAGACTCTGATCTGAATCTGGCGTGAGTGTGGAGTTAGACTCTGATCTGAAACTGGAGTGAGTGTGGAGTTAGACACTGATCTGAATCTGGAGTGAGTGTGGAGTGAGACAGTGATCTGAAACTGGAGTGAGTGTGGTGTTAGACTCTGATCTGAATCTGGAGTGAGTGTGGAGTTAGACTGATCTGAATCTGGCGTGAGTGTGGAGTTAGACTCTGATCTGAACCTGGAGTGAATGTGGAGTTAGAGACTGATTTGAATCTGGAGTGAGTGTGGAGTTAGACACTGATCTGAAACTGGAGTGACTGTGGAGTTAGACACTAATCTGGAATCTGGAGTGAGTGTGGAGTTAGACACTGACCTGAATCTGGAGTGAGTGTGGAGTTAGACTCTGATCTGAAACTGGAGTGAGTGTGGAGTGAGACACTGATCTGAAACTGGAGTGAGTGTGGAGTTAGACTCTGATCTGAAACTGGAGTGAGTGTGGAGTTAGACACTGATCTGAAACTGGAGTGAGTGTGGAGTTAGACACTGATCTGAATCTGGAGTGAGTGTGGAGTTAGACACTGATCTGAAACTGGAGTGAGTGTGGAGTGAGACACTGATCTGAATCTGGAGTGTGTGTGGAGTTAGACACAGATCTGAATCTGGTGTGAGTGTGGAGTTAGACTGATGTGAAACTGGAGTGAGTGTGGAGTTAGACACTGATCTGAATCTGGAGTGAGTGTGGAGTGAGACACTGATCTGAATCTGGAGTGTGTGGAGTTAGACACTGATCTGAAGTGAGTGTGGAGTTAGACACTGATCTGAATCTGGAGTGAGTATGGAGTGAGACACTGATCTGAAACTGGAGTGAGTGTGGAGTTAGACACTGATCTGAATCTGGAGTGAGTGTGGAGTGAGACACTGATCTGAATCTGGAGTGAGTGTGGAGTGAGACACTGATCTGAAACTGAAGTGAGTGTGGAGTTAGACACTGATCTGAATCTGTAATGTGTGTGGAGTTAGACTCTGATCTGAATCTGGAGTGAGTGTGGAGTTAGACACTGATCTGAAACTGGAGTGAGTGTGGAGTTAGACACTGATCTGAATCTGGAGTGAGTGTGGAGTTAACACTGATCTGAGTCTGGAGTGAGTGTGGAGTTAGACACTGATCTGAATCTGGAGTGAGTGTGGAGTTAGACACTGATCTGAATCTGGAGTGAGTGTGGAATTAGACTGATCTGAATCTGGAGTGAGTGTGGAGTTAGACTGATCTGAAACTGGAGTGAGTGTGGAGTTAGACTGATCTGAATCTGGAGTGAGTGTGGAGTTAGACACTGATCTGAATCTGGAGTGAGTGTGGAGTGAGACACTATCTGAATCTGGAGTGAGTGTGGAGTTAGACACTGATCTGAAACTGGAGTGAGTGTGGAGTTAGACTCTGATCTGAATCTGGAGTGAGTGTGGAGTTAGACACTGATCTGAAACTGGAGTGAGTGTGGAGTTAGACTCTGATCTGAATCTGGCGTGAGTGTGGAGTTACACTCTGATCTGAAACTGGAGTGAGTGTGGAGTTAGACACTGATCTGAATCTGGAGTGAGTGTGGAGTGAGACAGTGATCTGAAACTGGAGTGAGTGTGGTGTTAGACTCTGATCTGAATCTGGAGTGAGTGTGGAGTTAGACTGATCTGAATCTGGCGTGAGTGTGGAGTTAGACTCTGATCTGAACCTGGAGTGAATGTGGAGTTAGAGACTGATCTGAATCTGGAGTGAGTGTGGAGTTAGACACTGATCTTAATCTGGAGTGAGTGTGGAGTTCGACTGATCTGAAACTGGAGTGAGTGTGGGGTTAGACTCTGATCTGAAACTGGAGTGAGTGTGGAGTTAGACTGATCTGAATCTGGCGTGAGTGTGGAGTTAGACTCTGATCTGAAACTGGAGTGAGTGTGGAGTTAGACACTGATCTGAATCTGGAGTGAGTGTGGAGTGAGACAGTGATCTGAATCTGTAATGTGTGTGGAGTTAGACTCTGATCTGAATCTGGAGTGAGTGTGGAGTTAGACACTGATCTGAAACTGGAGTGAGTGTGGAGTTAGACACTGATCTGAATCTGGAGTGAGTGTGGAGTTAACACTGATCTGAGTCTGGAGTGAGTGTGGAGTTAGACACTGATCTGAATCTGGAGTGAGTGTGGAGTTAGACACTGATCTGAATCTGGAGTGAGTGTGGAATTAGACTGATCTGAATCTGGAGTGAGTGTGGAGTTAGACTGATCTGAAACTGGAGTGAGTGTGGAGTTAGACTGATCTGAATCTGGAGTGAGTGTGGAGTTAGACACTGATCTGAATCTGGAGTGAGTGTGGAGTGAGACACTATCTGAATCTGGAGTGAGTGTGGAGTTAGACACTGATCTGAAACTGGAGTGAGTGTGGAGTTAGACTCTGATCTGAATCTGGTGTGAGTGTGGAGTTAGACTGATGTGAAACTGGAGTGAGTGTGGAGTTAGACACTGATCTGAATCTGGAGTGAGTGTGGAGTGAGACACTGATCTGAATCTGGAGTGTGTGGAGTTAGACACTGATCTGAAGTGAGTGTGGAGTTAGACACTGATCTGAATCTGGAGTGAGTATGGAGTGAGACACTGATCTGAAACTGGAGTGAGTGTGGAGTTAGACACTGATCTGAATCTGGAGTGAGTGTGGAGTGAGACACTGATCTGAATCTGGAGTGAGTGTGGAGTGAGACACTGATCTGAAACTGAAGTGAGTGTGGAGTTAGACACTGATCTGAATCTGTAATGTGTGTGGAGTTAGACTCTGATCTGAATCTGGAGTGAGTGTGGAGTTAGACACTGATCTGAAACTGGAGTGAGTGTGGAGTTAGACACTGATCTGAATCTGGAGTGAGTGTGGAGTTAACACTGATCTGAGTCTGGAGTGAGTGTGGAGTTAGACACTGATCTGAATCTGGAGTGAGTGTGGAGTTAGACACTGATCTGAATCTGGAGTGAGTGTGGAATTAGACTGATCTGAATCTGGAGTGAGTGTGGAGTTAGACTGATCTGAAACTGGAGTGAGTGTGGAGTTAGACTGATCTGAATCTGGAGTGAGTGTGGAGTTAGACACTGATCTGAATCTGGAGTGAGTGTGGAGTGAGACACTATCTGAATCTGGAGTGAGTGTGGAGTTAGACACTGATCTGAAACTGGAGTGAGTGTGGAGTTAGACTCTGATCTGAATCTGGAGTGAGTGTGGAGTTAGACACTGATCTGAAACTGGAGTGAGTGTGGAGTTAGACTCTGATCTGAATCTGGCGTGAGTGTGGAGTTACACTCTGATCTGAAACTGGAGTGAGTGTGGAGTTAGACACTGATCTGAATCTGGAGTGAGTGTGGAGTGAGACAGTGATCTGAAACTGGAGTGAGTGTGGTGTTAGACTCTGATCTGAATCTGGAGTGAGTGTGGAGTTAGACTGATCTGAATCTGGCGTGAGTGTGGAGTTAGACTCTGATCTGAACCTGGAGTGAATGTGGAGTTAGAGACTGATCTGAATCTGGAGTGAGTGTGGAGTTAGACACTGATCTTAATCTGGAGTGAGTGTGGAGTTCGACTGATCTGAAACTGGAGTGAGTGTGGGGTTAGACTCTGATCTGAAACTGGAGTGAGTGTGGAGTTAGACTGATCTGAATCTGGCGTGAGTGTGGAGTTAGACTCTGATCTGAAACTGGAGTGAGTGTGGAGTTAGACACTGATCTGAATCTGGAGTGAGTGTGGAGTGAGACAGTGATCTGAAACTGGAGTGAGTGTGGAGTTGGACACTGATCTGAAACTGGAGTGAGTGTGGAGTTAGACACTGATCTGAATCTGGAGTGAGTGTGGAGTTAGACACTGACCTGAATCTGGAGTGAGTGTGGAGTTAAATACTGATCTGAATCTGGAGTGAGTGTGGAGTTAGACACTGATCTGAATCTGGAGTGAGTGTGGAGTTAGACACTGATCTGGAATCTGGAGTGAGTGTGGAGTTCGACACAGATCTGAATCTGGAGTGAGTGTGGAGTTAGTCACTGATCTGAATCTGGAGTGAGTGTGGAGTTAGACACTGATCTGAATCTGGAGTGAGTGTGGAGTTAGACACTGATCTGAATCTGGAGTGAGTGTTGAGTTAGACTGATCTGAAACTGGAGTGAGTGTGGAGTTAGACACTGATCTGAATCTGGAGTGAGTGTGGAGTTAGACTGATCTGAAACTGGAGTGAGTGTGGAGTTAGACTCTGATCTGATTCTGGAGTGAGTGTGGAGTTAGACACTGATCTGATTCTGGAGTGTGTGTGGAGTTAGACTGATCTGAATCTGGAGTGAGTGTGGAGTTAGACACTGATCTGAATCTGGAGTAAGCGTGGAGTGAGACTCCCTCGGTGTGTGCGACTCCCTCGTCCCTCATTGTGTGCGACTCCCTCGTCCCTCGGTGTGTGCGACTCCCTCGTCCCTCGGTGTGTGCGACTCCCTCGCCCCTCGGTGTGTGCGACTCCCTCGTCCCTCGGTGTGTGCGACTCCCTCGGTGTGTGCGACTCCCTCGGTGTGTGCGACTCCCTCGGTGTGTGCGACTCCCTCGTCCCTCGGTGTGTGCGACTCCCTCGTCCCTCGGTGTGTGCGACTCCCTCGTCCCTCATTGTGTGCGACTCCCTCGTCCCTCGGTGTGTGCGACTCCCTCGTCCCTCGGTGTGTGCGACTCCCTCGTCCCTCATTGTGTGCGACTCCCTCGTCCCTCGGTGTGAGCGACTCCCTCGTCCCTCGGTGTGTGCGACTCCCTCGTCCCTCGGTGTGTGCGACCCACTCGTCCCTCGGTGTGTGCGACTCCCTCGGTGTGAGCGACTCCCTCGTCCCTCGGTGTGAGCGACTCCCTCGTCCCTCGGTGTGTGCGACTCACTCGTCCCTCGGTGTGTGCGACTCACTCGTCCCTCGGTGTGTGCGACTCACTCGTCCCTCGGTGTGTGCGACTCCCTCGTCCCTCGGTGTGTGCGACTCCCTCGTCCCTCGGTGTGTGCGACTCCCTCGTCCCTCGGTGTGTGCGACTCCCTCGTCCCTCGGTGTGTGCGACTCCCTCGTCCCTCGGTGTGTGCGACTCCCTCGTCCCTCGGTGTGTGCGACTCCCTCGTCCCTCGGTGTGTGCGACTCCCTCGTCCCTCGGTGTGTGCGACTCCCTCGTCCCTCGGTGTGTGCGACTCCCTCGTCCCTCGGTGTGTGCGACTCCCTCGTCCCTCGGTGTGTGCGACTCCCTCGGTGTGTGCGACTCCCTCGGTGTGTGCGACTCCCTCGGTGTGTGCGACTCCCTCGGTGTGTGCAGACTCCGTCGTCCCTCGGTGTGTGCGACTCCCTCGGTGCATGCGACTCCCTCGTCCCTCGGTGTGTGCGACTCCCTCGGTCTGTGCGACTCCCTCGGTGTGTGCGACTCTCTCGGTGTGGGCGACTCCCTCGTCCCTCGGTGTGTGCGACTCCCTCGTCCCTCGGTGTGTGCGACTCCCTCGTCCCTCGGTGTGTGCGACTCCCTCGGTCTGTGCGACTCCCTCGGTGTGTGCGACTCCCTCGGTGTGTGCGACTCCCTCGTCCCTCGGTGTGTGCGACTCCCTCGGTGTGTGCGACTCCCTCGTCCCTCGGTGTGTGCGGTCTCCCTCGGTGTGTGCGACTCCCTCGTCCCTCGGTGTGTGCGACTCCCTCGGTGTGTGCGGACTCCGTCGTCCCTCGGTGTGTGCGACTCCCTCGTCCCTCGGTGTGTGCGACTCCCTCGTCCCTCGGTGTGTGCGACTCCCTCGTCCCTCGGTGTGTGCGACTCCCTCGGTGTGTGCGACTCCCTCGTCCCTCGGTGTGTGCGGTCTCCCTCGGTGTGTGCGGTCTCCCTCGGTGTGTGCGACTCCCTCGGTGTGTGCGACTCCCTCGGTGTGTGCGGACTCTGTCGTCCCTCGGTGTGTGCGACTCCCTCGGTTTGTGCGACTCCCTCGTCCCTCGGTGTGTGCGACTCCCTCGTCCCTCGGTGTGTGCGACTCCCTCGGTGTGTGCGACTCCCTCGTCCCTCGGTGTCTGCGACTCCCTCGGTGTGTGCGACTCCCTCGGTGTGTGCGACTCCCTCGTCCCTCGGTGTCTGCGACTCCCTCGGTGTGTGCGACTCCCTCGGTGTGTGCGACTCCCTCGGCCCTCGGTGTGTGCGACTCCCTCGGTGTGTGCGACTCCCTCGGTGTGTGCGGTCTCCCTCGGTGTGTGCGACTCCCTCGGTGTGTGCGACTCCCTCGTCCCTCGGTGTGTACGACTCCCTCGTCCCTCGGTGTGTGCGACTCCCTCGGTGTGTGCGGTCTCCCTCGGTGTGTGCGACTCCCTCGGTGTGTGCGACTCCCTCGTCCCTCGGTGTGTGCGACTCCCTCGGTGTGTGCGGTCTCCCTCGGTGTGTGCGACTCCCTCGTCCCTCGGTGTGTGCGACTCCCTCGGTGTGTGCGGTCTCCCTCGGTGTGTGCGGTCTCCCTCGTCCCTCGCTATGTGCGACTCCCTCGGTGTGTGCGGTATCCCTCGGTGTGTGCGACTCCCTCGTCCCTCGGTGTGTACGACTCCCTCGTCCCTCGGTGTGTGCGACTCCCTCGGTGTGTGCGGTCTCCCTCGGTGTGTGCGACTCCCTCGGTGTGTGCGACTCCCTCGTCCCTCGGTGTGTGCGACTCCCTCGGTGTGTGCGGTCTCCCTCGGTGTGTGCGACTCCCTCGGTGTGTGCGGTCTCCCTCGTCCCTCGCTATGTGCGACTCCCTCGGTGTGTGCGGTATCCCTCGGTGTGTGCGACTCCCTCGGTGTGTGCGGTCTCCCTCGTCCCTCGCTATGTGCGACTCCCTCGGTGTGTGCGACTCCCTCGTCCCTCGGTGTGTGCGACTCCCTCGGTGCGTGCGACTCCCTCGGTGTGTGCGACTCCCTCGGTGTGTGCGACTCCCTCGGTGTGTGCGACTCCCTCGTCCCTCGGTGTGTGCGGTCTCCCTCGGTGTGTGCGACTCCCTCGTCCCTCGATGTGTGCGACTCCCTCGGTGTGTGCGACTCCCTCGTCCCTCGGTGTGCGCGGTCTCCCTCGTCCCTCGGTGTGTGCGGTCCCCCTCGGTGTGTGCGACTCGCTCGGTGTGTGCGACTCCCTCGTCCCTCGGTGTGTGCGGTCTCCCTCGGTGTGTGCGACTCCCTCGTCCCTCGGTGTGTGCGACTCCCTCGGTGTGTGCGACTCCCTCGTCCCTCGGTGTGTGCGACTCCCTCGGTGTGTGCGACTCCCTCGTCCCTCGGTGTGTGCGACTCCCTCGGTGTGTGCGACTCCCTCGTCCCTCGGTGTGTGCGGTCTCCCTCGTTGCGTGCGACTCCCTCGTCCCTCGGTGTGTGCGACTCCCTCGTCCCTCGGTGTGTGCGACTCCCTCGTCCCTCGGTGTGTGCGACTCCCTCGGTGTGTGCGGACTCCCTCGGTGTGTGCGACTCCCTCGTCCCTCGGTGTGTGCGACTCCCTCGGTGTGTGCGACTCCCTCGTCCCTCGGTGTGTGCGACTCCCTCGGTGTGTGCGACTCCCTCGTCCCTCGGTGTGTGCGACTCCCTCGTCCCTCGGTGTGTGCGACTCCCTCGTCCCTCGGTGTGTGCGGTCTCCCTCGGTGTGTGCGACTCCCTCGTCCCTCGGTGTGTGCGACTCCCTCGGTGTGTGCGACTCCCTCGTCCCTCGGTGTGTGCGACTCCCTCGCTGTGTGCGACTCCCTCGTCCCTCGGTGTGTGCGACTCCCTCGGTGTGTGCGACTCCCTCGTCCCTCGGTGTGTGCGACTCCCTCGTCCCTCGGTGTGTACGACTCCCTCGTCCCTCGGTGTGTGCGACTCCCTCAGTCTGTGCGACTCCCTCGGTCTGTGCGACTCCCTCGGTGTGTGCGACTCCCTCGGTGTGTGCGGTCTCCCTCGGTGTGTGCGACTCCCTCGGTGTGTGCGGTCTCCCTCGTCCCTCGCTATGTGCGACTCCCTCGGTGTGTGCGACTCCCTCGGTGTGTGCGGTCTCCCTCGTCCCTCGCTATGTGCGACTCCCTCGTCCCTCGGTGTGTGCGACTCCCTCGGTGTGTGCGACTCCCTCGGTGTGTGCGACTCGCTCGGTGTGTGCGACTCGCTCGGTGTGTGCGACTCGCTCGGTGTGTGCGACTCGCTCGGTGTGTGCGACTCGCTCGGTGTGTGCGACTCGCTCGGTGTGTGCGACTCGCTCGGTGTGTGCGACTCGCTCGGTGTGTGCGACTCCCTCGGTGTGTGCGACTCCCTCGTCCCTCGGTGTGTGCGGTCTCCCTTGGTGTGTGCGACTCCCTCGTCCCTAGGTGTGTGCGACTCCCTCGGTGTGTGCGACTCCCTCGGTGTGTGCGACTCCCTCGTCCCTCGGTGTGTGCGACTCCCTCGGTGTGTGAGACTCCCTCGTCCCTCGGTGTGTGCGACTCCCTCGTCCCTCGGTGTGTGCGACTCCCTCGGTGTGTGCGACTCGCTCGGTGTGTGCGACTCCCTCGGTGTGTGCGACTCCCTCGGTGTGTGCGACTCCCTCGGTGTGTGCGACTCCCTCGTCCCTCGGTGTCTGCGACTCCCTCGGTGTGTGCGGTCTCCCTCGGTGTCTGCGACTCACTCGGTGTGTGCGGTCTCCCTCGTCCCTCGGTGTGTGCGACTCACTCGGTGTGTGCGGTCTCCCTCGGTGTGTGCGGTCTCCCTCGGTGTGTGCGACTCACTCGGTGTGTGAGACTCCCTCGTCCCTCGGTGTGTGCGACTCCCTCGTCCCTCGGTGTGTGCGACTCCCTCGGTGTGTGCGACTCCCTCGGTGTGTGCGACTCCCTCGGTGTGTGCGACTCCCTCGGTGTGTGCGACTCCCTCGTCCCTCGGTGTCTGCGACTCCCTCGGTGTGTGCGACTCCCTCGGTGTGTGCGACTCCCTCGGTGTGTGCGACTCCCTCGGTGTGTGCGACTCCCTCGTCCCTCGGTGTGAGCGACTCCCTCGGTGTGTGCGGTCTCCCTCGGTGTCTGCGACTCCCTCGGTGTGTGCGGTCTCCCTCGGTGTGTGCGACTCACTCGGTGTGTGCGGTCTCCCTCGTCCCTCGCTATGTGCGACTCCCTCGGTGTGTGCGACTCCCTCGTCCCTCGGTGTGTGCGACTACCTCGGTGCGTGCGACTCCCTCGGTGTGTGCGACTCCCTCGGTGTGTGCGACTCCCTCGTCCCTCGGTGTGTGCGACTCCCTCGGTGTGTGCGACTCCCTCGGTGTGTGCGACTCCCTCGTCCCTCGGTGTGTGCGGTCCCCCTCTTCCCTCGGTGTGTGCGGTCCCCCTCGGTGTGTGCGACTCCCTCGTCCCTCGGTGTGTGCGACTCCCTCGGTGTGTGCGACTCCCTCGTCCCTCGGTGTGTGCGACTCCCTCGGTGTGTGCGACTCCCTCGTCCCTCGGTGTGTGCGACTCCCTCGGTGTGTGCGACTCCCTCGTCCCTCGGTGTGTGCGACTCCCTCGGTGTGTGCGACTCCCTCGTCCCTCGCTGTGTGCGGTCTCCCTCGTTGCGTGCGACTCCCTCGTCCCTCGGTGTGTACGACTCCCTCGTCCCTCGGTGTGTGCGACTCCCTCGGTCTGTGCGACTCCCTCGGTCTGTGCGACTCCCTCGGTGTGTGCGACTCCCTCGGTGTGTGCGGTCTCCCTCGGTGTGTGCGACTCCCTCGGTGTGTGCGGTCTCCCTCGTCCCTCGCTATGTGCGACTCCCTCGGTGTGTGCGACTCCCTCGGTGTGTGCGGTCTCCCTCGTCCCTCGCTATGTGCGACTCCCTCGTCCCTCGGTGTGTGCGACTCCCTCGGTGTGTGCGACTCCCTCGGTGTGTGCGACTCCCTCGTCCCTCGGTGTGTGCGACTCCCTCGTCCCTCGGTGTGTGCGACTCCCTCGTCCCTCGGTGTGTGCGACTCCCTCGTCCCTAGGTGTGTGCGACTCCCTCGTCCCTAGGTGTGTGCGACTCCCTCGTCCCTAGGTGTGTGCGACTCCCTCGGTGTGTGCGACTCCCTCGGTGTGTGCGACTCCCTCGTCCCTCGGTGTGTGCGACTCCCTCGTCCCTCGGTGTGTGCGACTCCCTCGTCCCTCGGTGTGTGCGACTCCCTCGTCCCTCGGTGTGTGCGACTCCCTCGTCCCTCGGTGTGTGCGACTCCCTCGTCCCTCGGTGTGTGCGACTCCCTCGTCCCTCGGTGTGTGCGACTCCCTCGGTGTGTGCGACTCCCTCGGTGTGTGCGACTCCCTCGTCCCTCGGTGTGTGCGACTCCCTCGGTGTGTGCGACTCCCTCGTCCCTAGGTGTGTGCGACTCCCTCGGTGTGTGCGACTCCCTCGGTGTGTGCGACTCCCTCGGTGTGTGCGACTCCCTCGGTGTGTGCGACTCCCTCGTCCCTCGGTGTGTGCGACTCCCTCGGTGTGTGCGACTCCCTCGTCCCTCGGTGTGTGCGACTCCCTCGGTGTGTGCGACTCCCTCGGTGTGTGCGACTCCCTCGGTGCGTGCGACTCCCTCGGTGTGTGCGACTCCCTCGTCCCTCGGTGTGTGCGACTCCCTCGGTGTGTGCGACTCCCTCGTCCCTCAGTGTGTGCGACTCCCTCGGTGTGTGCGACTCCCTCGGTGTGTGCGACTCCCTCGTCCCTCGGTGTGTGCGACTCCCTCGGTGTGTGCGACTCCCTCGGTGTGTGCGACTCCCTCGGTGTGTGCGACTCCCTCGGTGTGTGCGACTCCCTCGGTGTGTGCGACTCCCTCGTCCCTCGGTGTGTGCGACTCCCTCGTCCCTCGGTGTGTGCGACTCCCTCGTCCCTCGGTGTGTGCGACTCCCTCGTCCCTCGGTGTGTGCGACTCCCTCGGTGTGTGCGACTCCCTCGGTGTGTGCGACTCCCTCGGTGTGTGCGACTCCCTCGGTGTGTGCGACTCCCTCGGTGTGTGCGACTCCCTCTTCCCTCGGTGTGTGCGACTCCCTCTTCCCTCGGTGTGTGCGACTCCCTCGGTGTGTGCGACTCCCTCGTCCCTCGGTGTGTGCGACTCCCTCGGTCTGTGCGACTCCCTCGGTGTGTGCGACTCCCTCGGTGTGGGCGACTCCCTCGTCCCTCGGTGTGTGCGACTCCCTCGGTGTGTGCGACTCCCTCGTCCCTCGGTGTGTGCGACTCCCTCGGTGTGTGCGGTCTCCCTCGGTGTGTGCGGTCTCCCTCGGTGTGTGCGACTCCCTCGGTGTGTGCGGACTCTGTCGTCCCTCGGTGTGTGCGACTCCCTCGGTTTGTGCGACTCCCTCGTCCCTCGGTGTGTGCGACTCCCTCGTACCTCGGTGTGTGCGACTCCCTCGGTGTGTGCGACTCCCTAGGTTTGTGCGACTCCCTCGTCCCTCGGTGTGTGCGGTCTCCCTCGGTGTGTGCGGTCTCCCTCGGTGTGTGCGACTCCCTCGGTGTGTGCGGACTCTGTCGTCCCTCGGTGTGTGCGACTCCCTCGGTTTGTGCGACTCCCTCGTCCCTCGGTGTGTGCGACTCCCTCGTCCCTCGGTGTGTGCGACTCCCTCGGTGTGTGCGACTCCCTCGTCCCTCGGTGTCTGCGACTCCCTCGGTGTGTGCGACTCCCTCGGTGTGTGCGACTCCCTCGTCCCTCGGTGTCTGCGACTCCCTCGGTGTGTGCGGTCCCCCTCGGTGTGTGCGACTCCCTCGGTGTGTGCGACTCCCTCGTCCCTCGGTGTCTGCGACTCCCTCGGTGTGTGCGACTCCCTCGTCCCTCGGTGTGTGCGACTCCCTCGGTGTGTGCGACTCCCTCGGCCCTCGGTGTCTGCGACTCCCTCGGTGTGTGCGACTCCCTCGTCCCTCGGTGTGTACGACTCCCTCGTCCCTCGGTGTGTGCGACTCCCTCGGTGTGTGCGACTCCCTCGTCCCTCGGTGTGTGCGACTCCCTCGGTGTGTGCGACTCCCTCGTCCCTCGGTGTGTGCGACTCCCTCGGTGTGTGCGACTCCCTCGTCCCTCGGTGTGTGCGACTCCCTCGGTGTGTGCGACTCCCTCGTCCCTCGCTGTGTGCGGTCTCCCTCGTTGCGTGCGACTCCCTCGTCCCTCGGTGTGTACGACTCCCTCGTCCCTCGGTGTGTGCGACTCCCTCGGTCTGTGCGACTCCCTCGGTCTGTGCGACTCCCTCGGTGTGTGCGACTCCCTCGGTGTGTGCGGTCTCCCTCGGTGTGTGCGACTCCCTCGGTGTGTGCGACTCACTCGGTGTGTGCGGTCTCCCTCGTCCCTCGCTATGTGCGACTCCCTCGGTGTGTGCGACTCCCTCGTCCCTCGGTGTGTGCGACTACCTCGGTGCGTGCGACTCCCTCGGTGTGTGCGACTCCCTCGGTGTGTGCGACTCCCTCGTCCCTCGGTGTGTGCGACTCCCTCGGTGTGTGCGACTCCCTCGGTGTGTGCGACTCCCTCGTCCCTCGGTGTGTGCGGTCCCCCTCTTCCCTCGGTGTGTGCGGTCCCCCTCGGTGTGTGCGACTCCCTCGTCCCTCGGTGTGTGCGACTCCCTCGGTGTGTGCGACTCCCTCGTCCCTCGGTGTGTGCGACTCCCTCGGTGTGTGCGACTCCCTCGTCCCTCGGTGTGTGCGACTCCCTCGGTGTGTGCGACTCCCTCGTCCCTCGGTGTGTGCGACTCCCTCGGTGTGTGCGACTCCCTCGTCCCTCGCTGTGTGCGGTCTCCCTCGTTGCGTGCGACTCCCTCGTCCCTCGGTGTGTACGACTCCCTCGTCCCTCGGTGTGTGCGACTCCCTCGGTCTGTGCGACTCCCTCGGTCTGTGCGACTCCCTCGGTGTGTGCGACTCCCTCGGTGTGTGCGGTCTCCCTCGGTGTGTGCGACTCCCTCGGTGTGTGCGGTCTCCCTCGTCCCTCGCTATGTGCGACTCCCTCGGTGTGTGCGACTCCCTCGGTGTGTGCGGTCTCCCTCGTCCCTCGCTATGTGCGACTCCCTCGTCCCTCGGTGTGTGCGACTCCCTCGGTGTGTGCGACTCCCTCGGTGTGTGCGACTCCCTCGGTGTGTGCGACTCCCTCGTCCCTCGGTGTGTGCGACTCCCTCGTCCCTCGGTGTGTGCGACTCCCTCGTCCCTAGGTGTGTGCGACTCCCTCGTCCCTAGGTGTGTGCGACTCCCTCGTCCCTAGGTGTGTGCGACTCCCTCGGTGTGTGCGACTCCCTCGGTGTGTGCGACTCCCTCGTCCCTCGGTGTGTGCGACTCCCTCGTCCCTCGGTGTGTGCGACTCCCTCGTCCCTCGGTGTGTGCGACTCCCTCGTCCCTCGGTGTGTGCGACTCCCTCGTCCCTCGGTGTGTGCGACTCCCTCGTCCCTCGGTGTGTGCGACTCCCTCGGTGTGTGCGACTCCCTCGGTGTGTGCGACTCCCTCGTCCCTCGGTGTGTGCGACTCCCTCGGTGTGTGCGACTCCCTCGTCCCTAGGTGTGTGCGACTCCCTCGGTGTGTGCGACTCCCTCGGTGTGTGCGACTCCCTCGGTGTGTGCGACTCCCTCGGTGTGTGCGACTCCCTCGGTGTGTGCGACTCCCTCGTCCCTCGGTGTGTGCGACTCCCTCGGTGTGTGCGACTCCCTCGTCCCTCGGTGTGTGCGACTCCCTCGGTGTGTGCGACTCCCTCGGTGTGTGCGACTCCCTCGGTGCGTGCGACTCCCTCGGTGTGTGCGACTCCCTCGTCCCTCGGTGTGTGCGACTCCCTCGGTGTGTGCGACTCCCTCGTCCCTCAGTGTGTGCGACTCCCTCGGTGTGTGCGACTCCCTCGGTGTGTGCGACTCCCTCGTCCCTCGGTGTGTGCGACTCCCTCGGTGTGTGCGACTCCCTCGGTGTGTGCGACTCCCTCGGTGTGTGCGACTCCCTCGGTGTGTGCGACTCCCTCGGTGTGTGCGACTCCCTCGGTGTGTGCGACTCCCTCGGTGTGTGCGACTCCCTCGTCCCTCGGTGTGTGCGACTCCCTCGTCCCTCGGTGTGTGCGACTCCCTCGTCCCTCGGTGTGTGCGACTCCCTCGTCCCTCGGTGTGTGCGACTCCCTCGTCCCTCGGTGTGTGCGACTCCCTCGGTGTGTGCGACTCCCTCGGTGTGTGCGACTCCCTCGGTGTGTGCGACTCCCTCGGTGTGTGCGACTCCCTCGGTGTGTGCGACTCCCTCTTCCCTCGGTGTGTGCGACTCCCTCTTCCCTCGGTGTGTGCGACTCCCTCGGTGTGTGCGACTCCCTCGTCCCTCGGTGTGTGCGACTCCCTCGGTCTGTGCGACTCCCTCGGTGTGTGCGACTCCCTCGGTGTGGGCGACTCCCTCGTCCCTCGGTGTGTGCGACTCCCTCGGTGTGTGCGACTCCCTCGTCCCTCGGTGTGTGCGACTCCCTCGGTGTGTGCGGTCTCCCTCGGTGTGTGCGGTCTCCCTCGGTGTGTGCGACTCCCTCGGTGTGTGCGGACTCTGTCGTCCCTCGGTGTGTGCGACTCCCTCGGTTTGTGCGACTCCCTCGTCCCTCGGTGTGTGCGACTCCCTCGTCCCTCGGTGTGTGCGACTCCCTCGGTGTGTGCGACTCCCTAGGTTTGTGCGACTCCCTCGTCCCTCGGTGTGTGCGGTCTCCCTCGGTGTGTGCGGTCTCCCTCGGTGTGTGCGACTCCCTCGGTGTGTGCGGACTCTGTCGTCCCTCGGTGTGTGCGACTCCCTCGGTTTGTGCGACTCCCTCGTCCCTCGGTGTGTGCGACTCCCTCGTCCCTCGGTGTGTGCGACTCCCTCGGTGTGTGCGACTCCCTCGTCCCTCGGTGTCTGCGACTCCCTCGGTGTGTGCGACTCCCTCGGTGTGTGCGACTCCCTCGTCCCTCGGTGTCTGCGACTCCCTCGGTGTGTGCGGTCCCCCTCGGTGTGTGCGACTCCCTCGGTGTGTGCGACTCCCTCGTCCCTCGGTGTCTGCGACTCCCTCGGTGTGTGCGACTCCCTCGTCCCTCGGTGTGTGCGACTCCCTCGGTGTGTGCGACTCCCTCGGCCCTCGGTGTCTGCGACTCCCTCGGTGTGTGCGACTCCCTCGTCCCTCGGTGTGTACGACTCCCTCGTCCCTCGGTGTGTGCGACTCCCTCGGTGTGTGCGACTCCCTCGTCCCTCGGTGTGTGCGACTCCCTCGGTGTGTGCGACTCCCTCGTCCCTCGGTGTGTGCGACTCCCTCGGTGTGTGCGACTCCCTCGTCCCTCGGTGTGTGCGACTCCCTCGGTGTGTGCGACTCCCTCGTCCCTCGCTGTGTGCGGTCTCCCTCGTTGCGTGCGACTCCCTCGTCCCTCGGTGTGTACGACTCCCTCGTCCCTCGGTGTGTGCGACTCCCTCGGTCTGTGCGACTCCCTCGGTCTGTGCGACTCCCTCGGTGTGTGCGACTCCCTCGGTGTGTGCGGTCTCCCTCGGTGTGTGCGACTCCCTCGGTGTGTGCGGTCTCCCTCGTCCCTCGCTATGTGCGACTCCCTCGGTGTGTGCGACTCCCTCGGTGTGTGCGGTCTCCCTCGTCCCTCGCTATGTGCGACTCCCTCGTCCCTCGGTGTGTGCGACTCCCTCGGTGTGTGCGACTCCCTCGGTGTGTGCGACTCCCTCGTCCCTCGGTGTGTGCGACTCCCTCGTCCCTCGGTGTGTGCGACTCCCTCGTCCCTCGGTGTGTGCGACTCCCTCGTCCCTAGGTGTGTGCGACTCCCTCGTCCCTAGGTGTGTGCGACTCCCTCGTCCCTAGGTGTGTGCGACTCCCTCGGTGTGTGCGACTCCCTCGGTGTGTGCGACTCCCTCGTCCCTCGGTGTGTGCGACTCCCTCGTCCCTCGGTGTGTGCGACTCCCTCGTCCCTCGGTGTGTGCGACTCCCTCGTCCCTCGGTGTGTGCGACTCCCTCGTCCCTCGGTGTGTGCGACTCCCTCGTCCCTCGGTGTGTGCGACTCCCTCGTCCCTCGGTGTGTGCGACTCCCTCGGTGTGTGCGACTCCCTCGGTGTGTGCGACTCCCTCGTCCCTCGGTGTGTGCGACTCCCTCGGTGTGTGCGACTCCCTCGTCCCTCGGTGTGTGCGACTCCCTCGGTGTGTGCGACTCCCTCGGTGTGTGCGACTCCCTCGGTGTGTGCGACTCCCTCGGTGTGTGCGACTCCCTCGGTGTGTGCGACTCCCTCGTCCCTCGGTGTGTGCGACTCCCTCGGTGTGTGCGACTCCCTCGTCCCTCGGTGTGTGCGACTCCCTCGGTGTGTGCGACTCCCTCGGTGTGTGCGACTCCCTCGGTGTGTGCGACTCCCTCGGTGTGTGCGACTCCCTCGGTGTGTGCGACTCCCTCGTCCCTCGGTGTGTGCGACTCCCTCGTCCCTCGGTGTGTGCGACTCCCTCGTCCCTCGGTGTGTGCGACTCCCTCGTCCCTCGGTGTGTGCGACTCCCTCGTCCCTCGGTGTGTGCGACTCCCTCGGTGTGTGCGACTCCCTCGGTGTGTGCGACTCCCTCGGTGTGTGCGACTCCCTCGGTGTGTGCGACTCCCTCGGTGTGTGCGACTCCCTCTTCCCTCGGTGTGTGCGACTCCCTCTTCCCTCGGTGTGTGCGACTCCCTCGGTGTGTGCGACTCCCTCGTCCCTCGGTGTGTGCGACTCCCTCGGTCTGTGCGACTCCCTCGGTGTGTGCGACTCCCTCGGTGTGGGCGACTCCCTCGTCCCTCGGTGTGTGCGACTCCCTCGGTGTGTGCGACTCCCTCGTCCCTCGGTGTGTGCGACTCCCTCGGTGTGTGCGGTCTCCCTCGGTGTGTGCGGTCTCCCTCGGTGTGTGCGACTCCCTCGGTGTGTGCGGACTCTGTCGTCCCTCGGTGTGTGCGACTCCCTCGGTTTGTGCGACTCCCTCGTCCCTCGGTGTGTGCGACTCCCTCGTCCCTCGGTGTGTGCGACTCCCTCGGTGTGTGCGACTCCCTAGGTTTGTGCGACTCCCTCGTCCCTCGGTGTGTGCGGTCTCCCTCGGTGTGTGCGGTCTCCCTCGGTGTGTGCGACTCCCTCGGTGTGTGCGGACTCTGTCGTCCCTCGGTGTGTGCGACTCCCTCGGTTTGTGCGACTCCCTCGTCCCTCGGTGTGTGCGACTCCCTCGTCCCTCGTCCCTCGGTGTGTGCGACTCCCTCGGTGTGTGCGACTCCCTCGTCCCTCGGTGTCTGCGACTCCCTCGGTGTGTGCGACTCCCTCGGTGTGTGCGACTCCCTCGTCCCTCGGTGTCTGCGACTCCCTCGGTGTGTGCGGTCCCCCTCGGTGTGTGCGACTCCCTCGGTGTGTGCGACTCCCTCGTCCCTCGGTGTCTGCGACTCCCTCGGTGTGTGCGACTCCCTCGTCCCTCGGTGTGTGCGACTCCCTCGGTGTGTGCGACTCCCTCGGCCCTCGGTGTCTGCGACTCCCTCGGTGTGTGCGACTCCCTCGTCCCTCGGTGTGTACGACTCCCTCGTCCCTCGGTGTGTGCGACTCCCTCGGTGTGTGCGGTCTCCCTCGGTGTGTGCGACTCCCTCGGTGTGTGCGGTCTCCCTCGTCCCTCGCTATGTGCGACTCCCTCGGTGTGTGCGGTATCCCTCGGTGTCTGCGACTCCCTCGGTGTGTGCGACTCCCTCGTCCCTCGGTGTGTACGACTCCCTCGTCCCTCGGTGTGTGCGACTCCCTCGGTGTGTGCGACTCCCTCGGTGTGTGCGACTCCCTCGGTGTGTGCGACTCCCTCGTCCCTCGGTGTGTGCGACTCCCTCGGTGTGTGCGACTCCCTCGTCCCTCGGTGTGTGCGACTCCCTCGGTGTGTGCGACTCCCTCGTCCCTCGGTGTGCGCGGTCTCCCTCGTCCCTCGGTGTGTGCGGTCCCCCTCTTCCCTCGGTGTGTGCGGTCCCCCTCGGTGTGTGCGACTCCCTCGGTGTGTGCGACTCCCTCGTCCCTCGGTGTGTGCGGTCTCCCTCGGTGTGTGCGACTCCCTCGTCCCTCGGTGTGTGCGACTCCCTCGGTGTGTGCGACTCCCTCGTCCCTCGGTGTGTGCGGTCTCCCTCGTTGCGTGCGACTCCCTCGTCCCTCGGTGTGTACGACTCCCTCGTCCCTCGGTGTGTGCGACTCCCTCGGTCTGTGCGACTCCCTCGGTCTGTGCGACTCCCTCGGTGTGTGCGACCCCCTCGGTGTGTGCGACTCCCTCGGTGTGTGCGGTCTCCCTCGGTGTGTGCGACTCCCTCGGTGTGTGCGGTCTCCCTCGTCCCTCGCTATGTGCGACTCCCTCGGTGTGTGCGACTCCCTCGGTGTGTGCGACTCCCTCGGTGTGTGCGACTCCCTCGGTGTGTGCGGTCTCCCTCGTCCCTCGCTATGTGCGACTCCCTCGTCCCTCGGTGTGTGCGACTCCCTCGGTGTGTGCGACTCCCTCGGTGTGTGCGGTCTCCCTTGGTGTGTGCGACTCCCTCGTCCCTCGGTGTGTGCGACTCCCTCGTCCCTCGGTGTGTGCGACTCCCTCGGTGTGTGCGACTCCCTCGGTGTGTGCGACTCACTCGGTTTGTGCGACTCCCTCGTCCCTCGGTGTGTGCGACTCCCTCGGTGTGTGCGACTCCCTCGGTGTGTGCGACTCCCTTGGTGTGTGCGACTCCCTCGTCCCTAGGTGTGTGCGACTCCCTCGGTGTGTGCGACTCCCTCGGTGTGTGCGACTCCCTCGTCCCTCGGTGTGTGCGACTCCCTCGGTGTGTGAGACTCCCTCGTCCCTCGGTGTGTGAGACTCCCTCGTCCCTCGGTGTGTGCGACTCCCTCGTCCCTCGGTGTGTGCGACTCCCTCGGTGTGTGCGACTCCCTCGTCCCTCGGTGTGTGCGACTCCCTCGGTGTGTGCGACTCCCTCGGTGTGTGCGACTCCCTCGGTGTGTGCGACTCCCTCGGTGTGTGCGACTCCCTCGGTTTGTGCGACTCCCTCGTCCCTCGGTGTGTGCGACTCCCTCGGTGTGTGCGACTCCCTCGGTGTGTGCGACTCCCTTGGTGTGTGCGACTCCCTCGTCCCTAGGTGTGTGCGACTCCCTCGGTGTGTGCGACTCCCTCGGTGTGTGCGACTCCCTCGTCCCTCGGTGTGTGCGACTCCCTCGGTGTGTGAGACTCCCTCGTCCCTCGGTGTGTGAGACTCCCTCGTCCCTCGGTGTGTGCGACTCCCTCGTCCCTCGGTGTGTGCGACTCCCTCGGTGTGTGCGACTCCCTCGTCCCTCGGTGTGTGCGACTCCCTCGGTGTGTGCGACTCCCTCGGTGTGTGCGACTCCCTCGGTGTGTGCGACTCCCTCGTCCCTCGGTGTGTGCGACTCCCTCGGTGTGTGCGACTCCCTCGGTGTGTGCGACTCCCTCGGTGTGTGCGACTCCCTCGGTGTGTGCGGTCTCCCTCGGTGTGTGCGACTCCCTCGGTGTGTGCGACTCCCTCGGTGTGTGCGGTCTCCCTCGTCCCTCGCTATGTGCGACTCCCTCGGTGTGTGCGGTATCCCTCGGTGTGTGCGACTCCCTCGTCCCTCGGTGTGTGCGACTCCCTCGGTGTGTGCGACTCCCTCGGTGCGTGCGACTCCCTCGTCCCTCGGTGTGTGCGACTCCCTCGGTGTGTGCGGTCTCCCTCGGTGTGTGCGACTCCCTCGCTATGTGCGACTCCCTCGGTGTGTGCGACTCCCTCGTCCCTCGGTGTGTGCGACTCCCTCGGTGCGTGCGACTCCCTCGGTGTGTGCGACTCCCTCGGTGTGTGCGACTCCCTCGGTGTGTGTGACTCCCTCGTCCCTCGGTGTGTGCGACTCCCTCGGTGTGTGCGACTCCCTCGGTGTGTGCGGTCTCCCTCGGTGTGTGCGGTATCCCTCGGTGTGTGCGACTCCCTCGTCCCTCGGTGTGTGCGACTCCCTCGGTGTGTGCGGTCTCCCTCGGTGTGTGCGACTCCCTCGGTGTCTGCGACTCCCTCGTCCCTCGGTGTGTGCGACTCCCTCGTCCCTCGGTGTGTGCGACTCCCTCGTCCCTCGGTGTGTGCGACTCCCTCGGTGTGTGCGACTCCCTCGTCCCTCGGTGTGCGCGGTCTCCCTCGTCCCTCGGTGTGTGCGGTCCCCCTCGGTGTGTGCGACTCCCTCGGTGTGTGCGACTCCCTCGTCCCTCGGTGTGTGCGACTCCCTCGGTGTGTGCGACTCCCTCGTCCCTCGGTGTGAGCGACTCCCTCGGTGTGTGCGACTCCCTCGTCCCTCGGTGTGTGCGGTCTCCCTCGGTGTGTGCGACTCCCTCGTCCCTCGGTGTGTGCGACTCCCTCGGTGTGTGCGACTCCCTCGTCCCTCGGTGTGTGCGACTCCCTCGGTGTGTGCGACTCCCTCGTCCCTCGGTGTGTGCGACTCCCTCGGTGTGTGCGGTCTGCCTCGGTGTGTGCGACTCCCTCGTCCCTCGGTGTGTGCGGTCTCCCTCGTTGCGTGCGACTCCCTCGTCCCTCGGTGTGTACGACTCCCTCGTCCCTCGGTGTGTGCGACTCCCTCGGTCTGTGCGACTCCCTCGGTCTGTGCGACTCCCTCGGTGTGTGCGACTCCCTCGGTGTGTGCGGTCTCCCTCGGTGTGTGCGACTCCCTCGGTGTGTGCGGTCTCCCTCGTCCCTCGCTATGTGCGACTCCCTCGGTGTGTGCGACTCCCTCGGTGTGTGCGACTCGCTCGGTGTGTGCGGTCTCCCTCGTCCCTCGCTATGTGCGACTCCCTCGTCCCTCGGTGTGTGCGACTCCCTCGGTGTGTGCGACTCCCTCGGTGTGTGCGGTCTCCCTCGTCCCTCGGTGTGTGCGACTCCCTCGGTGTGTGCGACTCCCTCGTCCCTCGGTGTGTGCGACTCCCTCGGTGTGTGAGACTCCCTCGTCCCTCGGTGTGTGCGACTCCCTCGGTGTGTGCGACTCCCTCGTCCCTCGGTGTGTGCGACTCCCTCGGTGTGTGCGACTCCCTCGTCCCTCGGTGTGTGCGACTCCCTCGGTGTGTGCGGACTCCCTCGGTGTGTGCGACTCCCTCGGTGTGTGCGACTCCCTCGGTGTGTGCGACTCCCTCGGTGTGTGCGACTCCCTCGGTGTGTGCGACTCCCTCGTCCCTCGGTGTGTGCGACTCCCTCGGTGTGTGCGACTCCCTCGTCCCTCGGTGTGTGCGACTCCCTCGGTGTGTGCGACTCCCTCGGTGTGTGCGACTCCCTCGGTGCGTGCGACTCCCTCGGTGTGTGCGACTCCCTCGTCCCTCGGTGTGTGCGACTCCCTCGGTGTGTGCGACTCCCTCGTCCCTCGGTGTGTGCGACTCCCTCGGTGTGTGCGACTCCCTCGGTGTGTGCGACTCCCTCGGTGTGTGCGACTCCCTCGGTGTGTGCGACTCCCTCGGTGTGTGCGACTCCCTCGGTGTGTGCGACTCCCTCGTCCCTCGGTGTGTGCGACTCCCTCGTCCCTCGGTGTGTGCGACTCCCTCGTCCCTCGGTGTGTGCGACTCCCTCGGTGTGTGCGACTCCCTCGTCCCTCGGTGTGTGCGACTCCCTCGGTGTGTGCGACTCCCTCGTCCCTCGGTGTGTGCGACTCCCTCGTCCCTCGGTGTGTGCGACTCCCTCGGTGTGTGCGACTCCCTCGGTGTGTGCGACTCCCTCGGTGTGTGCCACTCCCTCGGTGTGTGCGACTCCCTCGGTGTGTGCGACTCCCTCGGTGTGTGCGACTCCCTCGTCCCTCGGTGTGTGCGACTCCCTCGGTGGGTGCGACTGCCTCGTCCCTCGGTGTCTGCGACTCCCTCGGTGTGTGCGACTCCCTCGGTGTGTGCGGTCTCCCTCGGTGTGTGCGACTCCCTCGTCCCTCGGTGTTTGCGACTCCCTCGGCGAGTGCGACTCCCTCGTCCCTCGGTGTGTGCGACTCCCTCGTCCCTCGGTGTGTGCGACTCACTCGGTGTGTGCGACTCCCTCGTCCCTCGGTGTGTGCGACTCCCTCGTCCCTCGGTGTGTGCGACTCCCTCGGTGTGTGCGACTCCCTCGGTGTGTGCGACTCCCTCGGTGTGTGCGACTCCCTCGGTGTGTGCGGTCTCCCTCGGTGTGTGCGACTCCCTCGTCCCTCGGTGTGCGCGACTCCCTCGGTGAGTGCGACTCCCTCGTCCCTCGGTGTGTGCGACTCCCTCGTCCCTCGGTGTGTGCGACTCACTCGGTGTGTGCGACTCCCTCGTCCCTCGGTGTGTGCGACTCCCTCGTCCCTCGGTGTGTGCGACTCTCTCGGTGTGTGCGACTCTCTCGGTGTGAGCGACTCCCTCGGTGTGTGCGACTCCCTCGGTGTGTGCGACTCTCTCGGTGTGTGCGACTCCCTCGGTGTGTGCGACTCCCTCGTCCCTCGGTGTGTGCGACTCCCTCGGTGTGTGCGGTCTCCCTCGGTGTGTGCGACTCCCTCGGTGTGTGCGGTCTCCCTCGGTGTGTGCGACTCCCTCGTCCCTCGGTGTGCGCGACTCCCTCGGTGAGTGCGACTCCCTCGTCCCTCGGTGTGTGCGACTCCCTCGTCCCTCGGTGTGTGCGACTCACTCGGTGTGTGCGACTCCCTCGTCCCTCGGTGTGTGCGACTCCCTCGTCCCTCGGTGTGTGCGACTCTCTCGGTGTGTGCGACTCTCTCGGTGTGAGCGACTCCCTCGGTGTGTGCGACTCCCTCGGTGTGTGTGACTCCCTCGGTGTGTGTGACTCCCTCGTCCCTCGGTGTGTGTGACTCCCTCGTCCCTCGGTGTGTGCGACTCCCTCGTCCCTCGGTGTGTGCGACTCCCTCGTCCCTCGGTGTGTGCGACTCCCTCGTCCCTCGGTGTGTGCGACTCCCTCGTCCCTCGGTGTGTGCGACTCCCTCGTCCCTCGGTGTGTGCGACTCCCTCGTCCCTCGGTGTGTGCGACTCCCTCGTCCCTCGGTGTGTGCGACTCCCTCGGTGTGTGCGACTCCCTCGGTGTGTGCGACTCCCTCGGTGTGTGCGGTCTCCCTCGGTGTGTGCGACTCCCTCGGTGTGTGCGGTCTCCCTCGTCCCTCGCTATGTGCGACTCCCTCGGTGTGTGCGACTCCCTCGGTGTATGCGGTCTCCCTCGTCCCTCGCTATGTGCGACTCCCTCGTCCCTCGGTGTGTGCGACTCCCTCGGTGTGTGCGACTCCCTCGGTGTGTGCGACTCCCTCGGTGTGTGCGACTCCCTCGTCCCTCGGTGTGTGCGACTCCCTCGGTGTGTGCGACTCCCTCGTCCCTCGGTGTGTGCGACTCCCTCGTCCCTCGGTGTGTGCGACTCCCTCGGTGTGTGCGACTCCCTCGTCCCTAGGTGTGTGCGACTCCCTCGGTGTGTGCGACTCCCTCGGTGTGTGCGACTCCCTCGGTGTGTGCGACTCCCTCGTCCCTCGGTGTGTGCGACTCCCTCGGTGTGTGCGACTCCCTCGTCCCTCGGTGTGTGCGACTCCCTCGGTGTGTGCGACTCCCTCGGTGTGTGCGACTCCCTCGTCCCTCGGTGTGTGCGACTCCCTCGGTGTGTGCGACTCCCTTGGTGCGTGCGACTCCCTCGGTGTGTGCGACTCCCTCGTCCCTCGGTGTGTGCGACTCCCTCGGTGTGTGCGACTCCCTCGTCCCTCGGTGTGTGCGACTCCCTCGGTGTGTGCGACTCCCTCGTCCCTCGGTGTGTGCGGTCTCCCTCGGTGTGTGCGACTCCCTCGGTGTGTGCGACTCCCTCGTCCCTCGGTGTGTGCGACTCCCTCGTCCCTCGGTGTGTGCGACTCCCTCGTCCCTCGGTGTGTGCGACTCCCTCGTCCCTCGGTGTGTGCGACTCCCTCGGTGTGTGCGACTCCCTCGTCCCTCGGTGTGTGCGGTCTCCCTCGGTGTGTGCGACTCCCTCGGTGTGTGCGACTCCCTCGTCCCTCGGTGTGTGCGACTCCCTCGTCCCTCGGTGTGTGCGACTCCCTCGGTGTGTGCGACTCCCTCGTCCCTCGGTGTGTGCGACTCCCTCGGTGTGTGCGACTCCCTCGTCCCTCGGTGTGTGCGACTCCCTCGGTGTGTGCGACTCCCTCGTCCCTCGGTGTGTGCGGTCTCCCTCGGTGTGTGCGACTCCCTCGGTGTGTGCGACTCCCTCGTCCCTCGGTGTGTGCGACTCCCTCGTCCCTCGGTGTGTGCGACTCCCTCGTCCCTCGGTGTGTGCGACTCCCTCGGTGTGTGCGACTCCCTCGTCCCTCGGTGTGTGCGACTCCCTCGGTGTGTGCGACTCCCTCGGTGTGTGCGACTCCCTCGGTGTGTGCGACTCCCTCGTCCCTCGGTGTGTGCGACTCCCTCGGTGTGTGCGACTCCCTCGTCCCTCGGTGTGTGCGACTCCCTCGGTGTGTGCGACTCCCTCGGTGTGTGCGACTCCCTCGGTGTGTGCGACTCCCTCGGTGTGTGCGACTCCCTCGTCCCTCGGTGTGTGCGACTCCCTCGGTGTGTGTGACTCCCTCGGTGTGTGCGGTCTCCCTCGGTGTGTGTGACTCCCTCGTCCCTCGGTGTGTGCGACTCCCTCGGTGTGTGCGACTCCCTCGGTGTGTGTGACTCCCTCGTCCCTCGGTGTGTGTGACTCCCTCGTCCCTCGGTGTGTGCGACTCCCTCGGTGTGTGCGACTCCCTCGGTGTGTGCGGACTCCCTCGGTGTGTGCGACTCCCTCGTCCCTCGGTGTGTGCGACTCCCTCGTCCCTCGGTGTGTGCGACTCCCTCGTCCCTCGGTGTGTGCGACTCCCTCGTCCCTCGGTGTGTGCGACTCCCTCGTCCCTCGGTGTGTGCGACTCCCTCGTCCCTCGGTGTGTGCGACTCCCTCGGTGTGAGCGACTCCCTCGGTGTGCGCGACTCCCTCGGTGTGTGCGACTCCCTCGGTGTGTGCGACTCCCTCGTCCCTCGGTGTGTGCGACTCCGTCGTCCCTCGGTGTGTGCGACTCCCTCGTCCCTCGGTGTGTGCGACTCCCTCGTCCCTCGGTGTGTGCGACTCCCTCGTCCCTCGGTGTGTGCGACTCCCTCGTCCCTCGGTGTGTGCGACTCCCTCGGTGTGTGCGACTCCCTCGGTGTGTGCGACTCCCTCGGTGTGTGCGACTCCCTCGTCCCTCGGTGTGTGCGACTCCCTCGTCCCTCGGTGTGTGCGACTCCCTCGTCCCTCGGTGTGTGCGACTCCCTCGTCCCTCGGTGTGTGCGACTCCCTCGTCCCTCGGTGTGTGCGACTCCCTCGTCCCTCGGTGTGTGCGACTCCCTCGTCCCTCGGTGTGTGCGACTCCCTCGTCCCTCGGTGTGCGCGACTCCCTCGTCCCTCGGTGTGCGCGACTCCTTCGGTGTGTGCGGACTCCCTCGGTGTGTGCGACTCCCTCGTCCCTCGGTGTGTGCGGTCTCCCTCGTCCCTCGGTGTGTGCGACTCCCTCGTCCCTCGGTGTGTGCGACTCCCTCGGTGTGTGCGACTCCCTCGTCCCTCGGTGTGTGCGGTCTCCCTCGTCCCTCGGTGTGTGCGACTCCCTCGTCCCTCGGTGTGTGCGACTCCCTCGGCCCTCGGTGTGTGCGGTCTCCCTCGGTGTGTGTGACTCCCTCGGCCCTCGGTGTGTACGACTCCCTCGGTGTGTGCGACTCCCTCGGTGTGTGCGACTCCCTCGGTGTGTGCGACTCCCTCGGTGTGTGCGGACTCCCTCGGTGTGTGCGACTCCCTCGGTGTGTGCGACTCCCTCGGTGTGTGCGACTCGATCGGTGTGTGCGACTCCCTCGGTGTGCGCGACTCCCTCGGCCCTCGGTGTGTGCGACTCCCTCGGTGTGTGCGACTCCCTCGGTGTGTGCGGTCTCCCTCGGTGTGTGCGACTCCCTCGGTGTGTGCGACTCCCTCGTCCCTCGGTGTGTGCGGTCTCCCTCGTCCCTCGGTGTGTGCGGTCTCCCTCGGTGTGTGTGACTCCCTCGGCCCTCGGTGTGTGCGACTCCCTCGGTGTGTGCGACTCCCTCGGTGTGTGCGACTCCCTCGGTGTGTGCGACTCCCTCGGTGTGTGCGGACTCCCTCGGTGTGTGCGACTCCCTCGGTGTGTGCGACTCCCTCGGTGTGTGCGACTCCCTCGTCCCTCGGTGTGTGCGGTCTCCCTCGTCCCTCGGTGTGTGCGACTCCCTCGTCCCTCGGTGTGTGCGACTCCCTCGGCCCTCGGTGTGTGCGGTCTCCCTCGGTGTGTGTGACTCCCTCGGCCCTCGGTGTGTACGACTCGCTCGGTGTGTGCGACTCCCTCGGTGTGTGCGACTCCCTCGGTGTGTGCGACTCCCTCGTCCCTCGGTGTGTGCGGTCTCCCTCGTCCCTCGGTGTGTGCGACTCCCTCGTCCCTCGGTGTGTGCGACTCCCTCGGCCCTCGGTGTGTGCGGTCTCCCTCGGTGTGTGTGACTCCCTCGGCCCTCGGTGTGTGCGGTCTCCCTCGGTGTGTGTGACTCCCTCGGCCCTCGGTGTGTACGACTCGCTCGGTGTGTGCGACTCCCTCGGTGTGTGCGGTCTCCCTCGGTGTGTGTGACTCCCTCGGCCCTCGGTGTGTGCGACTCCCTCGGTGTGTGCGACTCCCTCGGTGTGTGCGACTCGCTCGGTGTGTGCGACTCCCTCGGTGTGCGCGACTCCCTCGGCCCTCGGTGTGTGCGACTCCCTCGGTGTGTGCGACTCCCTCGGTGTGTGCGGTCTCCCTCGGTGTGTGCGACTCCCTCGGTGTGTGCGACTCCCTCGTCCCTCGGTGTGTGCGGTCTCCCTCGTCCCTCGGTGTGTGCGGTCTCCCTCGGTGTGTGTGACTCCCTCGGCCCTCGGTGTGTGCGACTCCCTCGGTGTGTGCGACTCCCTCGGTGTGTGCGACTCCCTCGGTGTGTGCGACTCCCTCGGTGTGTGCGACTCTCTCGGTGTGTGCGGACTCCCTCGGTGTGTGCGACTCCCTCGGTGTGTGCGACTCCCTCGGTGTGTGCGACTCCCTCGGTGTGTGCGACTCCCTCGTCCCTAGGTGTGTGCGACTCCCTCGTCCCTAGGTGTGTGCGACTCCCTCGCTATGTGCGACTCCCTCGGTGTGTGCGACTCCCTCGGTGTGTGCGACTCGCTCGGTGTGTGCGGTCTCCCTCGGTGTGTGTGACTCCCTCGGCCCTCGGTGTGTGCGACTCCCTCGGTGTGTGCGACTCCCTCGGTGTGTGCGACTCCCTCGGTGTGTGCGGTCTCCCTTGGTGTGTGCGACTCCCTCGTCCCTCGGTGTGTGCGGTCTCCCTCGGTGTGTGTGACTCCCTCGGCCCTCGGTGTGTGCGACTCCCTCGGTGTGTGCGACTCGCTCGGTGTGTGCGGTCTCCCTCGGTGTGTGTGACTCCCTCGGTGTGTGCGACTCCCTCGGTGTGTGCGACTCCCTCGGTGCGTGTGACTCCCTCGTCCCTCGGTGTGTGCGACTCCCTCGGTGTGTGCGACTCCCTCGGTGTGTGCGGTCTCCCTCGGTGTGTGCGACTCCCTCGTCCCTCGGTGTGTGCGACTCCCTCGGTGTGTGCGACTCCCTCGGTGTGTGCGACTCCCTCGTCAAAGAACAAAGAACAAAGAACAAAGAAATGTACAGCACAGGAACAGGCCCTTCGGCCCTCCAAGCCCGTGCCGACCATACTGCCCGACTAAACTACAATCTTCTACACTTCCTGGGTCCGTATCCTTCTATTCCCATCCTATTCATATATTTGTCAAGATGCCCCTTAAATGTCCCTATCGTCCCTGCCTCCACTACCTCCTCCGGTAGTGAGTTCCAGGCACCCACTACCCTCTGCGTAAAAAACTTGCCTCGTACATCTACTCTAAACTTTGCCCCTCTCACCTTAAACCTATGCCCCCTAGTAATTGACCCCTCTACCCTGGGGAAAAGCCTCTGACTATCCACTCTGTCTATGCCCCTCATAATTTTGTATACCTCTATCAGGTCGCCCCTCAACCTCCTTCGTTCCAGTGAGAACAAACCGAGTTTATTCAATCGCTCCTCATAGCTTATGCCCTCCATACCAGGCAACATTCTGGTAGATCTCTTCTGCACCCTCTCTAAAGCCTCCACATCCTTCTGGTAGTGTGGCGACCAGAATTGAACACTATACTCCAAGTGTGGCCTAACTAAGGTTCTATACAGCTGCAACATGACTTGCCAATTCTTATACTCAATGCCCCGGCCAATGAAGGCAAGCATGCCGTATGCCTTCTTGACTACCTTCTCCACCTGTGTAGCCCCTTTCAGTGATCTGTGGACCTGTACTCCTAGATCTCTTTGACTTTCAATACTCTTGAGGGTTCTACCATTCACTGTATATTCCCTACCTGCATTAGCCCTTCCAAAATGCATTACCTCACATTTGTCCAGGTTAAACTCCATCTGCCATCTCTCCGCCCAAGTCTCCAGACAATCTAAATCCTGCTGTATCCTCAGACAGTCCTCATCGCTATCCGCAATTCCACCAACCTTTGTGTCGTCTGCAAACTTACTAATCAGACCAGTTACATTTTCCTCCAAATCATTTATATATACTACAAAGAGCAAAGGTCCCAGCACTGATCCCTGTGGAACACCACTGGTCACAGCCCTCCAATTAGAAAAGCATCCCTCCATTGCTACCCTCTGCCTTCTATGGCCTAGCCAGTTCTGTATCCACCTTGCCAGTTCACCCCTGATCCCGTGTGACTTCACCTTTTGTACCAGTCTACCATGAGGGACCTTGTCAAAGGCCTTACTGAAGTCCATATAGACAACATCTACTGCCCTACCTGCATCAATCATCTTAGTGACCTCCTCGAAAAACTCTATCAAGTTAGTGAGACACGACCTCCCCTTCACAAAACCGTGCTGCCTCTCACTAATACGTCCATTTGCTTCCAAATGGGAGTAGATCCTGTCTCGAAGAATTCTCTCCAGTAATTTCCCTACCACTGAAGTAAGGCTCACCGGCCTGTAGTTCCCGGGATTATCCCTGCCACCCTTCTTAAACAGAGGAACAACATTGGCTATTCTCCAGTCCTCCGTGACATCCCCTGAAGACAGCGAGGATCCAAAGATTTCTGTCAAGGCCTCAGCAATTTCCTCTCCAGCCTCCTTCAGTATTCTGGGGTAGATCCCATCCGGCCCTGGGGACTTATCTACCTTAATATTTTTTAAGACACCCAACACCTCGTCTTTTTGGATCACAATGTGACCCAGGCTATCTACACCCCCTTCTCCAGACTCAACATCTACCAATTCCTTCTCTTTGGTGAATACTGATGCAAAGTATTCATTTAGTACCTCGCCCATTTCCTCTGGCTCCACACATAGATTCCCTTGCCTATCCTTCAGTGGGCCAACCCTTTCCCTGGCTACCCTCTTACTTTTTATGTAAGTGTAAAAAGCCTTGGGATTTTCCTTAACCCTATTTGCCAATGCCTTTTCATGACCCCTTCTAGCCCTCCTGACTCCTTGCTTAAGTTCCTTCCTACTTTCCTTATATGCCACACAGGCTTCGTCTGTTCCCAGCCTTTTAGCCCTGACAAATGCCTCCTTTTTCTTTTTGACGAGGCCTACAATATCACTCGTCATCCAAGGTTCCCGAAAATTGCCGTATTTATCTTTCTTCCTCACAGGAACATGCCTGTCCTGTATTCCTTTCAACTGACACTTGAAAGCCTCCCACATGTCAGATGTTGATTTGCCCTCAAACATCCGCCCCCAATCTATGTTCTTCAGTTCCCGCCTAATATTGTTATAATTAGCCTTCCCCCAATTTAGCACATTCATCCTCGGACCACTCTTATCCTTGTCCACCAGTACTTTAAAACTTACTGAATTGTGGTCACTGTTACCGAAATGCTCCCCTACTGAAACATCTACCACCTGGCCGGGCTCATTCCCCAATACCAGGTCCAGTACCGCCCCTTCCCTAGTTGGACTGTTTACATATTGTTTTAAGAAGCCCTCCTGGATGCTCCTTACAAACTCTGCCCCGTCTAAGCCCCTGGCACTAAGTGAGTCCCAGTCAATATTGGGGAAGTTGAAGTCTCCCATCACCACAACCCTGTTGTTTTTACTCTTTTCCAAAATCTGTCTACCTATCTGCTCCTCTATCTCCCGCTGGCTGTTGGGAGGCCTGTAGTATACCCCCAACATTGTGACTGCACCCTTCTTATTCCTGATCTCTACCCATATAGCCTCACTGCCCTCTGAGGTGTCCTCTCGCTGTATAGCTGTGATACTCTCCTGAACAAGTAGCGCAACTCCGCCTCCCCTTTTACATCCCCCTCTATCCCGCCTGAAACATCTAAATCCTGGAACGTTTAGCTGCCAATCCTGCCCTTCCCTCAACCAGGTCTCTGTAATGGCAACAACATCATAGTTCCAAGTAGTAATCCAAGCTCTAAGTTCATCTGCCTTACCCGTAATGCTCCTTGCATTAAAACATATGCACTTCAGGCCACCAGACCCGCTGTGTTCAGCAACTTCTCCCAGTCTGCGCTGCCTCAGAGCCACACTGTCCCTATTCCCTAGTTCTCCCTCAATGCTCTCACCTTCTGACCTATTGCTCCCGTGCCCACCCCCCTGCCATACTAGTTTAAACCCTCCCGTGTGACACTAGCAAACCTCGCGGCCAGGATATTTATGCCTCTCCGGTTTAGATGCAACCCGTCCATCTTATACAGGTCACACGGTGTGTGCGACTCCCTCGGTGTGTGCGACTCCCTCGTCCCTCGGTGTGTGCGACTCCCTCGGTGTGTGCGACTCCCTCGTCCCTCGGTGTGTGCGACTCCCTCGGTGTGTGCGACTCCCTCGTCCCTCGGTGTGTGCGACTCCCTCGGTGTGTGCGACTCCCTCGTCCCTCTGTGTGTGCGACTCCCTCGGTGTGTGCGGCTTCCCTCGGTGTGTGCGGCTTCCCTCGGTGTGTGCGACTCCCTCGGTGTGTGCGACTCCCTCGGTGTGTGCGACTCCCTCGGTGTGTGCGACTCCCTCGGTGTGTGCGACTCCCTCGGTGTGTGCGACTCCCTCGTCCCTCGGTGTGTGCGACTCCCTCGTCCCTTGGTGTGTGCGACTCCCTCGGTGTGTGCGACTCCCTCGTCCCTCTGTGTGTGCGACTCCCTCTGTGTGTGCGACTCCCTCGGTGTGTGCGACCTCCCTCGGTGTGTGCGACTACCTCGTCCCTCGGTGTGTGCGACTCCCTCGGTGTGTGCGACCTCCCTTGGTGTGTGCGACTCCCTCGTCCCTCGGTGTGTGCGACTCCCTCGTCCCTCGGTGTGTGCGACTCCCTCGTCCCTCGGTGTGTGCGACTCCCTCGGTGTGTGCGGTCTCCCTCGGTGTGTGCGACTCCCTCGTCCCTCGGTGTGTGCGACTCCCTCGGTGTGTGCGGCTTCCCTCGGTGTGTGCGACTCCCTCGGTGTGTGCGACTCCCTCGTCCCTTGGTGTGTGCGGTCTCCCTCGGTGTGTGCGGACTCCCTCGGTGTGTGCGACTCCCTCGGCCCTCGGTGTGTGCGACTCCCTCTCTCCAGCCTGACTCTGTGCTCTTTCCCCAGGTTGATGAACCTGCCTTTCGCCCTGACTAACCTGAATCTGAAGGCCCTGTGGCTGGCAGAGAACCAGTCTCAGCCAATGCTGAAATTCCAGCCCGAGGCGGATGGCCAGACGGGTGAGAAGGTGCTGACCTGCTATCTGCTGCCACAGCATCCATCACCAAGCCTGGGTAAGCTCTGCTATCAGAACAAAGTACAGCACAGGAACAGGCCCTTCGGCCCTCCAAGCCCGTGCCGACCATGCTGCCCGACTAAACTACAATCTTCTACACTTCCTGGGTCCGTATCCCTCTATTCCCATCCTATTCATGTATTTGTCAAGATGCCCCTTAAACGTCACTATCGTCCCTGCTGACACCACCTCCTCCGGTAGCGAGTTCCAGGCACCCACTACCCTCTGCGTAAAAAACTTGCCTCGTACATCTACTCTAAACCTTGCCCCTCTCACCTTAAACCTATGCCCCCTAGTAATTGACCCCTCTACCCCGGGGAAAAGCCTGTCTCTGTCTGTGCCCCTCACAATTTTGTAAACCTCAGGTCCCGGTAAAAACTGCTCAACGCTCTCGTTGATTGCCAGATGTGCAGCTCCTCTGGGCGTGCTGGCTACAGTAAACATGCCAGGTAGGCCTGGGCACTGCAGGGGGGAGTCGGTTCGCTAGCTGGCTGGACGGCTAGTACGTGATGTGGAGTGACGTCAACGGTTCATTCCCTGAGCCGGCTGAGGTGATTCATGAAGGCCCCGCCTTCTCAACCATTCGCCTTCCCTGAGGTGTGCGACCCTCAGCTGGAAACACCACCAGTCAAGTCAGCTCTCCCCCTCCAAGACAAAGCAGCCGAGGTCAAAGCACCCCGACACTGCAGAAGGAGGCCGTTTGGCCATCGAGTCTGCAGCGATCCTCCAAAAGAGCACCGTACCTCGGTCCACTCCCCCACCGTCTATTTGTAACTCCACCCTCGCCTACACATTCTGAGACACGAAGGGGCAATTTAGCGTGGCCAATTCATCTCTGCACGAGTTTGGACTGGGCGATATTAGTATTTACTCTGCACAGACCAGCCTTGACGGTACCTATACCTAGTCGGTGGGCCCTGGGTGATACGCGAGCTCTTGTTGCTGAGGGGGCTGATTGGCGTTCTGACTTTTTCAACCAGAGGATAATCTCAGCGACTCCATTTGAAGCCTGGCCAGTGACTCCAACTGAGCTCATTCCCCAATGTACAACTACAGCCGATCATCACCATTGTATGTACTACAGACTGGTGACTGCTGTGTGTGTCATTAATCCCGGTCTCTCCCCGTGTGTGTCATTAATCCCGGTCTCTCTCCGTGTGTGTCATTAATCCCGGTCTCTCCCCGTGTGTGTCATTAATCCCGGTCTCTCCCCGTGTGTGTCATTAATCCCGGTCTCTCTCCGTGTGTGTCATTAATCCCTGTCTCTCTCCGTGTGTGTCATTAATCCCTGTCTCTCTCCGTGTGTGTCATTAATCCCGGTCTCTCCCCGTGTGTGTGATTATTCCCGGTCTCTCCCGGTGTGTGGTTATTCCCGGTCTCTCCCGGTGTGTGATTATTCCCGGTCTCTCCCGGTGTGTGATTATTCCTGGTCTCTCCCGGTGTGTGGTTATTCCCGGTCTCTCCCGGTGTGTGATTATTCCCGGTCTCTCCCGGTGTGTGGTTATTCCCGGTCTCTCCCGGTGTGTGGTTATTCCCGGTCTCTCCCGGTGTGTGATTATTCCCGGTCTCTCCCGGTGTGTGGTTATTCCCGGTCTCTCCCGGTGTGTGATTATTCCCGGTCTCTCCCGGTGTGTGGTTATTCCCGGTCTCTCCCGGTGTGTGATTATTCCAAGTCTCTCCCGGTGTGTGGTTATTCCCGGTCTCTCCCGGTGTGTGATTATTCCCGGTCTCTCCCGGTGTGTGGTTATTCCCGGTCTCTCCCGGTGTGTGATTATTCCCGGTCTCTCCCGGTGTGTGGTTATTCCCGGTCTCTCCCGGTGTGTGATTATTCCCGGTCTCTCCCGGTGTGTGATTATTCCCGGACTCTCCCGGTGTGTGATTATTCCCGGTGTGTGATTATTCCCGGTCTCTCCCGGTGTGTGGTTATTCCCGGTCTCTCCCGGTGTGTGATTATTCCCGGTCTCTCCCGGTGTGTGATTATTCCCGGTCTCTCCCGGTGTGTGGTTATTCCCGGTCTCTCCCGGTGTGATTATTCCCGGTCTCTCCCGGTGTGTGATTATTCCCGGTCTCTCCCGGTGTGTGGTTATTCCCGGTCTCTCCCGGTGTGTGATTAATCCCGGTCTCTTCCGGTGTGTGGTTATTCCCGGTCTCTCCCGGTGTGTGGTTATTCCCGGTCTCTCCCGGTGTGTGGTTATTCCCGGTCTCTCCCGGTATGTGATTATTCCCGGTCTCTCCCGGTGTGTGATTATTCCCGGTCTCTCCCGGTGTGTGGTTATTCCAAGTCTCTCCCGGTGTGTGATTATTCCCGGTCTCTCCCGGTGTGTGGTTATTCCCGGTCTCTCCCGGTGTGTGATTATTCCCGGTCTCTCCCGGTGTGTGATTATTCCCGGTCTCTCCCGGTGTGTGGTTATTCCCGGTCTCTCCCGGTGTGTGATTATTCCCGGTCTCTCCCGGTGTGTGGTTATTCCCGGTCTCTCCCGGTGTGTGATTATTCCCGGTCTCTCCCGGTGTGTGATTATTCCCGGTCTCTCCCGGTGTGTGGTTATTCCCGGTCTCTCCCGGTGTGTGGTTATTCCCGGTCTCTCCCGGTGTGTGGTTATTCCCGGTCTCTCCCGGTGTGTGATTATTCCCGGTCTCTCCCGGTGTGATTATTCCCGGTCTCTCCCGGTGTGTGTTTATTCCCGGTCTCTCCTGGTGTGTGGTTATTCCCGGTCTCTCCCGGTGTGTGATTATTCCCGGTCTCTCCCGGTGTGTGGTTATTCCCGGTCTCTCCCGGTGTGTGATTATTCCAGGTCTCTCCCGGTGTGTGATTATTCCCGGTCTCTCCCGGTGTGTGATTATTCCCGGTCTCTCCCGGTGTGTGGTTATTCCCGGTCTCTCCCGGTGTGTGATTATTCCCGGTCTCTCCCGGTGTGTGTCATTATTCCCGGTCTCTCCCGGTGTGTGATTATTCCCGGTCTCTCCCGGTGTGTGGTTATTCCCGGTCTCTCCCGGTGTGTGATTATTCCCGGTCTCTCCCGGTGTGTGGTTATTCCCGGTCTCTGCCGGTGTGTGGTTATTCCAAGTCTCTCCCGGTGTGTGATTATTCCCGGTCTCTCCCGGTGTGTGATTATTCCCGGTCTCTCCCGGTGTGAGATTATTCCCGGTCTCTCCCGGTGTGTGATTATTCCCGGTCTCTCCCGGTGTGTGGTTATTCCCGGTCTCTGCCGGTGTGTGGTTATTCCCGGTCTCTCCCGGTGTGTGGTTATTCCCGGTCTCTCCCGGTGTGTGGTTATTCCCGGTCTCTCCCGGTGTGTGATTATTCCCGGTCTCTCCCGGTGTGTGGTTATTCCCGGTCTCTCCTGGTGTGTGGTTATTCCCGGTCTCTGCTGGTGTGTGGTTATTCCCGGTCTCTCCCGGTGTGTGGTTATTCCCGGTCTCTCCCGGTGTGTGGTTATTCCCGGTCTCTCCCGGTGTGTGATTATTCCCGGTCTCTCCCGGTGTGTGATTATTCCCGGTCTCTCCCGGTGTGTGGTTATTCCCGGTCTCTCCCGGTGTGTGATTATTCCCGGTCTCTCCCGGTGTGTGGTTATTCCCGGTCTCTCCCGGTGTGTGGTTATTCCCGGTCTCTCCCGGTGTGTGGTTATTCCCGGTCTCTCTCGGTGTGTTTTCTGATGCCCGTCGAGCCGCTGATTCCACATATTTTGGTTGTAGAGAATCTCTTGGACGAGAGCCTGGACGATGCGTGGGCAGAACCCAATTTGAACCGGGTCAGCGTGATCCAGTTTCTGGAGGAACCACAGGATGACGAGGACAATGAGGAGGAAGCAGAAAGACGGGTGAGATTCCTGGCATCGAATAATAATAATAATCGCTTGTTGCAAGCAGGCTGTGAAAAGCCCCTAGTCGCCACATTCCGGCGCCTGGTCGGGGAGACTGGTACGGGAATTGCCTTGTTCTGCATCAAAACCAGCTGTTTTGCCCACTGTGCTAAACCAGTTCCTCAGAGTGTCGGAGGAGAACGGATGTCACATCTCCCACCCCAGGGGGACTGGGTGCAGGGTGTCCCGCTCCAGGGGGACTGTGTGCAGAGCGTTCCGCTCCAGGGGGACTGGTTGCAGGGCGTCCGGCTCCAGGGGGACTGGGTGCCGAGCGTCCCGCTCCAGGGGGACCGGGTGCATGGTGTCCCGCTCCAGGGGGACTGTGTGCAGAGCGTTCCGCTCCAGGGGGACTGGGTGCCGGGTGTCCCGCTCCAGGGGGACTGTGTGCAGAGCGTTCCGCTCCAGGGGGACCGGGTGCAGGGTGTCCCGCTCCAGTGGCAGTGGGTACAGGGTGTCCCGCTCCAGGGGCAGTGGTTGCAGGGCGTCCCGCTCCAGGGGCAGTGGGTGCAGAGCGTCCCGCTCCAGGGGGACTGGGTGCAGGGTGTCCCGCTCCAGGGGGACTGGGTGCAGGGTGTCCCGCTCCAGGGGGACTGGGTGCAGGATGTCCCGCTCCAGGGGGACTGGGTGCAGGGCGTCCCGCTCCAGGGGCAGTGGGTGCAGGGCGTCCCGCTCCAGGGGCAGTGGGTGCAGGGCGTCCCGCTCCAGGGGGACTGGCTGCAGCGCGTCCTGCTCCAGGGGCTGTGGGTGCACGGTGTCCCGCTCCAGGGACAGTGGGTGCAGGGTGTCCCGCTCCAGGGGGACTGGGTGCAGGGCGTCCCGCTCCAGGGGGACTGGGTGCAGGGTGTCCCGCTCCAGGGGGACTGGGTGCAGGACGTCCCGCTCCAGGGGCAGTGGGTGCCGGGTGTTCCATCCCAGGGGGACTGGGTGCAGGGCGTCCCGCTCCAGGGGGACTGGATGCAGGGCGTCCCGCTCCAGGGGGACTGGATGCAGGGTGTCCCGCTCCAGGGGCAGTGGGTGCAGGGAGTCCTGCTCCAGGGGGAATTGGTGCAGGGTGTACCGCTCCAGGGGCAGTGGGTGCAGGGCTTCCTGCTCTAGGCGCAGTGGGTGCAGGGCGTCCCGCTCCAGGGGGACTGGGTGCAGACTGGTTGGATGTTGTTGATTCTCAATCTCTTTTGGATCTGGGTGAAGTTGGGCTATGTCGAGCGCCGGTATCTGAACCTGTCTTGTCTGTCTACTGTTCGAGCCTGGGTTTGTGGAGCTGTGTGTCAGCTGTTCGAGCCTGGGTATGTGTAGCTGTGTGTCTGCTGTTCGAGCCTGGGTATGTGGAGCTCTCTGTCTGCTGTTCGAGCCTGGGTATGTGGAGCTGTGTGTCAGCTGTTCGAGCCTGGGTATGTGTAGCTGTGTGTCTGCTGTTCGAGCCTGGGTATGTGGAGCTCTCTGTCTGCTGTTCGAGCCTGGGTATGTGGAGCGCTCTGTCTGCTGTTCGAGTCTGGGTATGTGGAGCTGTGTGTCTGCTGTTCGAGCCTGGGTTTGTGGAGCTCTCTGTCTGCTGTTCGGGCCTGGGTATGTGGAGCTCTCTGCTGTTCGAGCCTGGGTATGTGGGGCTGTGTGTCTGCTGTTCGAGCCTGGGTATGTGGAGCGCTCTGTCTGCTGTTCGAGTCTGGGTATGTGGAGCTGTGTGTCTGCTGTTCGAGCCTGGGTATGTGGAGCTGTGTGTCTGCTGTTCGAGGCTGGGTTTGTGGAGCTCTCTGTCTGCTGTTCGGGCCTGGGTATGTGGAGCTGTGTGCCTGCTGTTCGAGGCTGGGTATGTGGAGCTCTCTGTCTGCTGTTCGAGCCTGGGTATGTGGAGCTCTCTGTCTGCTGTTCGAGTCTGGGTATGTGGAGCTGTGTGTCTGCTGTTCGAGCCTGGGTATGTGGAGCTCTCTGTCTGCTGTTCGAGCCTGGGTATGTGGAGCTGTGTGTCTGCTGTTCGAGCCTGGGTATGTGGAGCTGTGTGTCTGCTGTTCGAGCCTGGGTATGTGGAGCTGTGTGTCTGCTGTTCGAGCCTGGGTATGTGGAGCTCTCTGTCTGCTGTTCGAGCCTGGGTATGTGGAGCTGTGTGTCTGCTGTTCGAGCCTGGGTATGTAGAGCTGTGTGTCTGCTGTTCGAGTCTGGGTATGTGGAGCTCTCTGTCTGCTGATCGAGCCTGGGTATGTGGAGCTGTGTGTCTGCTGTTCGAGCCTGGGCATGTGGAGCTGTGTGTCTGCTGTTCGAGTCTGGGTATGTGGGGCTGAGTGTCTGCTGTTCGAGTCTGGGTATGTGGAGCTGTGTGACTGCTGCTCGAGTCTGCGTATGTGGGGCTCTCTGTCTGCTGTTCGAACCTGGGTATGTGGAGCTGTGTGTCTGCTGTTCGAGCCTGGGTATGTGGAGCTCTCTGTCTTCTGTTCGAGCCTGGGTATGTGGAGCTGTGTGTCTGCTGTTCGAGCCTGGGTCTGTGGAGCTGTGTGTCTGCTGTTCGAGCCTGGGTTTGTGGGGCTGTGTGTCTGCTGTTCGAGCCTGGGTTTGTGGGGCTGTGTGTCTGCTGTTCGAGCCTTGGTATGTGGAGCTCTGTGTCTGCTATTTGAGCCTGGGTATGTGGAGCTCTGTGTCTGCTATTCGAGCCTGTGTATGTGGAGCTGTGTGTCTGCTGTTCGAGCCTGTGTATGTGGGGCTGTGTGTCTGCCGTTCGAGCCTGGGTTTGTGGGGCTGTGTGTCTGCTGTTCGAGCCTGGGTATGTGGAGCTCTCTGTCTGCTATTCGAGCCTGTGTATGTGGAGCTGTGTGTCTGCTGTTCGAGCCTGGGTATGTGGAGCTGTGTGTCTGCTATTCGAGCCTGGGTATGTGGAGCTCTGTGTCTGCTATTCGAGCCTGTGTATGTGGAGCTGTGTGTCTGCTGTTCGAGCGTGGGTATGTGGAGCTCTCTGTCTGCTGTTCGAGTCTGGGTATGTGGAGCTGTGTGTCTGCTGTTCGAGCCTGGGTATGTGGAGCTGTGTTTCTGCTGTTCGAGCGTGGGTCTGTGGAGCTGTGTGTCTGCTGTTCGAGTCTGGGTATGTGGGGCTGTGTGTCTGCTGTTCGAGCGTGGGTATGTGGAGCTCTCTGTCTGCTGTTCGAGCGTGGGTATGTGGAGCTGTCTGTCTGCTGTTCGAGCCTGGGTATGTGGAGCTCTCTGCCTGCTGTTCGAGTGTGGGTATGTGGGGCTCTCTGTCTGCTGTTCGAGCCTGGGTATGTGGAGCTGTGTGTCTGCTGTTCGAGCCTGGGTATGTGGAGCTGTGTGACTGCTGCTCGAGTCTGGGGATGTGGGGCTCTCTGTCTGCTGTTCGAGCCTGGGTATGTGGAGCTGTGTGTCTAGCTGTTCGAGCCTGGGTATATGGAGCTGTCTGTCTGCTGTTTGAGCCTGGGTATGTGGGGCTGTGTGTCTGCTGTTCGAGCCTGGGTATGTGGGGCTGTGTGTCTGCTGTTCGAGCCTGGGTATGTGGGGCTGTGTGTCTGCTGTTCGAGCGTGGGTATGTGGAGCTGTGTGTCTGCTGTTCGAGCGTGGGTATGTGGAGCTGTGTGTCTGCTGTTCGAGTTTGGGTATGTGGAGCTCTCTGTCTGCTGTTCGAGCGTGGGTATGTGGAGCTCTCCTCCTGCTGTTCGAGTCTGGGGATGTGGGGCTCTCTGTCTGCTGTTCGAGCCTGGGTATGTGGAGCTATGTGTCTGCTGTTCGAGCCTGGGTATGTGGAGCTCTCTGTCTGCTGTTCGAGCCTGGGTATGTGGAGCTGTGTCCCTGCTGTTCGAGCCTGGGTATGTGGAGCTCTCTGTCTGCTGTTCGAGCCTGGGTATTTGGAGCTCTCTGTCTGCTGTTCGAGCCTGGGTATGTGGAGCTGTCTGTCTGCTGTTCGAGCCTGGGTATGTGGAGCTCTGTGTCTGCTGTTCGAGCCTGGGTATGTGGAGCTGTGTGTCTGCTGTTCGAGCCTGCGTATGTGGAGCTGTGTGTCTGCTGTTCGAGCCTGGGTATGTGGGGCTGTGTGTCTGCTGTTCGAGCCTGGGTATGTGGAGCTCTCTGTCTGCTATTCGATCCTGGGTATGTGGAGCTGTGTGCCTGCTGTTCGAGCCTGGGTATGTGGAGCTCTCTGTCTGCTGTTCGAGTCTGGGTATGTGGAGCTGTGTGTCTGCTGTTCGAGCGTGGGTATGTGGAGCTCTGTGTCTGCTGTTCGAGCCTGGGTATGTGGAGCTGTGTGTCTGCTGTTCGAGCCTGGGTATGTGGAGCTCTGTGTCTGCTATTCGAGCCTGGGAATGTGGAGCTCCGTGTCTGCTATTCGAGCCTGGGTATGTGGAGCTGTGTGTCTGCTGTTCGAGCCTGGGTTTGTGGGGCTGTGTGTCTGCTGTTCGAGCCTGGGTTTGTGGGGCTGTGTGTCTGCTGTTCGAGCCTGGGTATGTGGAGCTGTGTGTCTGCTGTTCGAGCCTGGTTATGTGGAGCTGTGTGTCTGCTGTTCGAGCCTGGGTTTGTGGGGCTGTGTGTCTGCTGTTCGAGCCTGGGTATGTGGGGCTGTGTGTCTGCTGTTCGAGCCTGGGTATGTGGAGCTCTCTCTCTGCTGTTCGAGCCTGGGTATGTGGAGCTTTGTGTCTGCTATTCGAGCCTGGGTATGTGGAGCTCTGTGTCTGCTGTTCGAGCGTGGGTATGTGGAGCTGTGTGTCTGCTGTTCGAGTCTGGGTATGTGGAGCTGTGTGTCTGCTGGTCGAGCCTGGGTATGTGGGGCTGTGTGTCTGCTGTTGGAGCCTGGGTACGTGGAGCTGTGTGTCTGCTGTTCGAGCCTGGGTATGTGGAGCTGTGTGTCTGCTGTTCGAGTCTGGGTATGTGGAGCTCTCTGTCTGCTGTTCGAGCCTGGGTATGTGGAGCTGTGTGTCTGCTGTTCGAGCCTGGGTATGTGGAGCTCTCTGTCTGCTGTTCGAGCCTGGGTATGTGGAGCTGTGTGTCTGCTGTTCGAGCCTGGGTATGTGGAGCTGTGTGTCTGCTGTTCGAACCTGGGTATGTGGAGCTGTGTGTCTGCTGTTCGAGCCTGGGTATGTGGAGCTCTCTGTCTGCTGTTCGAGCCTGGGTATGTGGAGCTGTGTGTCTGCTGTTCGAGCCTGGGTATGTGGAGCTGTGTGTCTGCTGTTCGAGTCTGGGTATGTGGAGCTGTATGTCTGCTGTTCGAGTCTGGGTATGTGGGGCTGTGTGTCTGCTGTTCGAGCCTGGGTATGTGGGGCTGTGTGTCTGCTGTTCGAGCCTGGGTATGTGGAGCTGTGTGTCTGCTGTTCGAGCCTGGGTATGTGGAGCTGTGTGTCTGCTGTTCGAGTCTGGGTATGTGGGGCTCTCTGTCTGCTGTTCGAGCCTGGGTATGTGGAGCTGTGTGTCTGCTGTTCGAGCCTGGGTACGTGGAGCTGTCTGTCTGCTGTTCGAGCCTGGGTATGTGGAGCTCTGTGCCTAGCTGTTCGAGCCTGGGTATGTGGAGCTGTCTGTCTGCTGTTCGAGCCTGGGTATGTGGAGCTGTCTGTCTGCTGTTCGAGCCTGAGTATGTGGAGCTGTATGTCTGCTGTTCGAGCCTGGGTACGTGGAGCTCTCTGTCTAGCTGTTCGAGCCTGGGTATGTGGAGCTGTGTGCCTGCTGTTCGAGCCTGGATATGTGGGACTCTCTGTCTGCTGATCGAGCCTGGGTATGTGGAGCTCTCTGTCTGCTGTTCGAGCCTGGGTATGTGGAGCTGTGTGTCTGCTGTTCGAGCCTGGGTATGTGGAGCTCTCTGTCTGCTGTTCGAGCCTGGGTATGTGGGGCTGTGCGTCTGCTGAAGTTCGAGCCTGGGTATGTGGAGCTCTCTGTCTGCTGTTCGATCCTGGGTATGTGGAGCTCTCTGTCTGATGTTCGAGCCTGGGTATGTGGATCTGTGTGTCTGCTGTTCGAGCCTGGGTATGTGGAGCGCTCTGTCTGCTGTTCGAGTCTGGGTATGTGGAGCTGTGTGTCTGCTGTTCGAGCCTGGGTTTGTGGAGCTCTCTGTCTGCTGTTCGGGCCTGGGTATGTGGAGCTGTGTGCCTGCTGTTCGAGGCTGGGTATGTGGAGCTCTCTGTCTGCTGTTCGAGCCTGGGTATGTGGAGCTGTGTGTCTGCTGTTCGAGCCTGGGTATGTGGAGCTGTGTGTCTGCTGTTCGAGCCTGGGTATGTGGAGCTGTGTGTCTGCTGTTCGAGCCTGGGCATGTGGAGCTGTGTGTCTGCTGTTCGAGCCTGGGCATGTGGAGCTGTGTGTCTGCTGTTCGAGTCTGGGTATGTGGGGCTGAGTGTCTGCTGTTCGAGTCTGGGTATGTGGAGCTGTGTGACTGCTGCTCGAGTCTGCGTATGTGGGGCTCTCTGTCTGCTGTTCGAACCTGGGTATGTGGAGCTGTGTGTCTGCTGTTCGAGCCTGGGTATGTGGAGCTCTCTGTCTTCTGTTCGAGCCTGGGTATGTGGAGCTGTGTGTCTGCTGTTCGAGCCTGGGTCTGTGGAGCTGTGTGTCTGCTGTTCGAGCCTGGGTTTGTGGGGCTGTGTGTCTGCTGTTCGAGCCTGGGTTTGTGGGGCTGTGTGTCTGCTGTTCGAGCCTTGGTATGTGGAGCCCTGTGTCTGCTATTTGAGCCTGGGTATGTGGAGCTCTGTGTCTGCTATTCGAGCCTGTGTATGTGGAGCTGTGTGTCTGCTGTTCGAGCCTGTGTATGTGGGGCTGTGTGTCTGCTGTTCGAGCCTGGGTTTGTGGGGCTGTGTGTCTGCTGTTCGAGCCTGAGTATGTGGAGCTCTCTGTCTGCTATTCGAGCCTGTGTATGTGGAGCTGTGTGTCTGCTGTTCGAGCCTGTGTATGTGGGGCTGTGTGTCTGCTGTTCGAGCCTGGGTTTGTGGGGCTGTGTGTCTGCTGTTCGAGCCTGGGTATGTGGAGCTGTGTGTCTGCTATTCGAGCCTGGGTATGTGGAGCTCTGTGTCTGCTATTCGAGCCTGTGTATGTGGAGCTGTGTGTCTGCTGTTCGGGCGTGGGTATGTGGAGCTCTCTGTCTGCTGTTCGAGTCTGGGTATGTGGAGCTGTGTGTCTGCTGTTCGAGCGTGGGTATGTGGAGCTGTGTTTCTGCTGTTCGAGCGTGGGTCTGTGGAGCTGTGTGTCTGCTGTTCGAGTCTGGGTATGTGGGGCTGTGTGTCTGCTGTTCGAGCGTGGGTATGTGGAGCTCTCTGTCTGCTGTTCGAGCGTGGGTATGTGGAGCTGTCTGTCTGCTGTTCGAGCCTGGGTATGTGGAGCTCTCTGCCTGCTGTTCGAGTGTGGGTATGTGGGGCTCTCTGTCTGCTGTTCGAGCCTGGGTATGTGGAGCTGTGTGTCTGCTGTTCGAGCCTGGGTATGTGGAGCTGTGTGACTGCTGCTCGAGTCTGGGGATGTGGGGCTCTCTGTCTGCTGTTCGAGCCTGGGTATGTGGAGCTGTGTGTCTAGCTGTTCGAGCCTGGGTATATGGAGCTGTCTGTCTGCTGTTTGAGCCTGGGCATGTGGAGCTGTGTGTCTGCTGTTCGAGCGTGGGTATGTGGAGCTGTGTGTCTGCTGTTCGAGCGTGGGTATGTGGAGCTGTGTGTCTGCTGTTCGAGTTTGGGTATGTGGAGCTCGCTGTCTGCTGTTCGAGCCTGGGTATGTGGAGCTGTGTGTCTAGCTGTTCGAGCCTGGGTATGTGGAGCTGTCTGTCTGCCGTTCGAGCCTGGGTATGTGGAGCTCTGTGTCTGCTGTTCGAGTCTGGGTATGTGGAGCTCTCTGTCTGCTGTTCGAGCCTGGGTATGTGCAGCTGTGTGTCTGCTGTTCGAGCCTGGGTATGTGGAGCTCTCTGTCTAGTTGTTCGAGCCTGGGTATGTGGAGCTGTGTGTCTGCTGTTCGAGCCTGGATATGTGGAGCTCTCTGTCTGCTGTTCGAGCCTGGGTATGTGGAGCTCTGTGTCTGCTATTCGAGCCTGGGTATGTGGAGCTCTGTGTCTGCTATTCGAGCCTGGGTATGTGGAGCTCTGTGTCTGCTATTCGAGCAGGGTATGTGGAGCTGTGTGTCCGCTGTTCGAGCCTGGTTATGTGGAGCTGTGTGTCTGCTGTTTGAGCCTGGGTTTGTGGGGCTGTGTGTCTGCTGTTCGAGCCTGGGTATGTGGGGCTGTGTGTCTGCTGTTCGAGCCTGGGTATGTGGAGCTCTCTCTCTGCTGCTCGAGTCTGGGTATGTGGGGCTTTCTGTCTGCTATTCGAGCCTGGGTATGTGGAGCTCTGTGTCTGCTGTTCGAGCGTGGGTATGTGGAGCTGTGTGTCTGCTGTTCGAGTCTGGGTATGTGGAGCTGTGTGTCTGCTGGTCGAGCCTGGGTATGTGGGGCTGTGTGTCTGCTGTTGGAGCCTGGGTATGTGGAGCTGTGTGTCTGCTGTTCGAGCCTGGGTATGTGGAGCTCTCTGTCTGCTGTTCGAGCCTGGGTATGTGGAGCTGTGTGTCTGCTGTTCGAGCCTGGGTATGTGGAGCTGTGTGTCTGCTGTTCGAGCCTGGGTATGTGGAGCTGTATGTCTGCTGTTCGAGTCTGGGTATGTGGGGCTGTGTGTCTGCTGTTCGAGCCTGGGTATGTGGAGCTGTGTGTCTGCTGTTCGAGTCTGGGTATGTGGGGCTCTCTGTCTGCTGTTCGAGCCTGGGTATGTGGGGCTGTGTGTCTGCTGTTCGAGCCTGGGTATGTGGAGCTGTGTGACTGCTGCTCGAGTCTGGGTATGTGGGGCTCTCTGTCTGCTGTTCGAGTCTGGGTATGTGGAGCTGTGTGTCTGCTGTTCGAGCCTGGGTATGTGGAGCTGTGTGTCTGCTGTTCGAGCCTGGGTATGTGGAGCTGTCTGTCTGCTGTTCGAGCCTGGGTATGTGGAGCTCTGTGCCTAGCTGTTCGAGCCTGGGTATGTGGAGCTGTCTGTCTGCTGTTCGAGCCTGGGTATGTGGAGCTGTCTGTCTGCTGTTCGAGCCTGAGTATGTGGAGCTGTATGTCTGCTGTTCGAGCCTGGGTATGTGGAGCTCTCTGTCTAGCTGTTCGAGCCTGGGTATGTGGAGCTGTGTGCCTGCTGTTCGAGCCTGGATATGTGGGACTCTCTGTCTGCTGATCGAGCCTGGGTATGTGGAGCTCTCTGTCTGCTGTTCGAGCCTGGGTATGTGGAGCTGTGTGTCTGCTGTTCGAGCCTGGGTATGTGGAGCTCTCTGTCTGCTGTTCGAGCCTGGGTATGTGGGGCTGTGCGTCTGCTGAAGTTCGAGCCTGGGTATGTGGAGCTCTCTGTCTGCTGTTCGATCCTGGGTATGTGGAGCTCTCTGTCTGATGTTCGAGCCTGGGTATGTGGAGCTGTGTGTCTGCTGTTCGAGCCTGGGTATGTGGAGCTGTGTGTCTGCTGTTCGAGCCTGGGTATGTGGAGCTATGTGTCTGCTGTTCGAGCCTGGGTATGTGGGGCTGTGTGTCTGCTGTTCGAGCCTGGGTATGTGGAGCTCTCTGTCTGCTGTTCGATCCTGGGTATGTGGAGCTGTGTGCCTGCTGTTCAAGCCTGGTTATGTGGAGCTCTCTGTCTGCTGTTCGAGTCTGGGTATGTGGAGCTGTGTGTCTGCTGTTCGAGCGTGGGTATGTGGGGCTCTGTGTCTGCTGTTCGAGCCTGGGTATGTGGAGCTGTATGTCTGCTGTTCGAGCCTGGGTATGTGGAGCTGTGTGTCTGCTGTTCGAACCTGGGTATGTGGAGCTCTGTGTCTGCTGTTCGAGCCTGGGTATGTGGAGCTGTGTGTCTGCTGTTCGAGCCTGGGTATGTGGAGCTGTGTGTCTGCTGTTCGAGCCTGGGTATGTGGAGCTCTGTGTCTGCTGTTCGAGCCTGGGTATGTGGAGCTCTCTGTCTGCTGTTCGAGTATGGGTATGTGGAGCTCTCTGTCTGCTGTTCGAGCCTGGGTACGTGGAGCTGTGTGTCTGCTGTTCGAGCCTGGGTATGTGGAGCTCTCTGTCTGCTGTTCAAGTATGGGTATGTGGAGCTGTGTGTCTGCTGTTCGAGCCTGGGTATGTGGAGCTGTGTGTCTGCTGTTCGAGCCTGGGTATGTAGAGCTGTCTGTCTGCTGTTCGACCCTGGGTATGTGGAGCTCTGTGTCTGCTATTCGAGCCTGGGTATGTGGAGCTGTGTGTCTGCTGTTCGAGCCTGGGTATGTGGAGCTCTGTGTCTGCTATTCGAGCCTGGGTATGTGGAGCTGTGTGTCTGCTGTTCGAGCCTGTGTATGTGGAGCTCTCTGTCTGCTGTTCGAGTCTGGGTATGTGGAGCTCTCTGTCTGCTGTTCGAGCCTTGGTATGTGGAGCTCTCTGTCTGCTGTTCGAGCCTGGGTCTGTGGAGCTGTGTGTCTGCTGTTCGAGCCTGGGTTTGTGGGGCTGTGTGTCTGCTGTTCGAGTCTTGGTATGTGGAGCTCTCTCTCTGCTGCTCGAGCCTGGGTATGTGGAGCTGTGTGTCTGCTGTTCGAGCCTGGGTATGTGGAGCTGTGTGTCTGCTGTTCGAGTCTGGGTATGTGGAGCTGTGTGTCTGCTGTTCGAGTCTGGGTATGTGGAGCTGTGTGTCTGCTGTTCGAGTCTGGGTATGTGGAGCTGTGTGTCTGCTGTTCGAGTCTGGGTATGTGGAGCTGTGTGTCTGCTGTTCGAGTCTGGGTATGTGGAGCTGTGTGTCTGCTGTTCGAGTCTGGGTATGTGGAGCTGTGTGTCTGCTGTTCGAGTCTGGGTATGTGGAGCTGTGTGTCTGCTGTTCGAGTCTGGGTATGTGGAGCTGTGTGTCTTCTGTTCGAGTCTGGGTATGTGGAGCTGTGTGTCTGCTGTTCGAGTCTGGGTATGTGGAGCTGTGTGTCTGTTGTTCGAGCGTGGGTATGTGGAGCTCTCTGTCTGCTGTTGGAGCCTGGGTATGTGGGGCTGTGTGTCTGCTATTCGAGCCTGGGTATATGGAGCTGTGTGTCTGCTGTTCGAGCCTGGGTATGTGGAGCTCTCTGTCTGCTGTTCGAGTCTGGGTATGTGGAGCTCTCTGTCTGCTGTTCGAGCCTTGGTATGTGGAGCTCTCTGTCTGCTGTTCGAGCCTGGGTATGTGGAGCTCTCTATCTGCTGTTCGAGCCTGGGTCTGTGGAGCTGTATGTCTGCTGTTCGAGCCTGGGTATGTGGAGCTCTCTGTCTGCTCTTCGAGCCTGGGTATGTGGAGCTGTGTGTCTGCTGTTCGAGCCTGGGTATGTGGAGCTGTGTGTCTGCTGTTCGAGCCTGGGTATGTGGAGCTCTCTGTCTGCTGTTCGAGTCTGGGTATGTGGAGCTGTGTGTCTGCTGTTCGAGCCTGGGTATGTGGAGCTGTGTGTCTGCTGTTCGAGCCTGGGTATGTGGAGCTGTGTGTCTGCTGTTCGAGCCTGGGGATGTGGAGCTCTCTGTCTGCTGTTCGAGTCTGGGTATGTGGAGCTCTCTGTCTGCTGTTCGAGCCTGGGTATGTGGAGCTGTGTGTCTGCTGTTCGAGCCTGGGTATGTGGGGCTGTGTGTCTGCTGTTCGAGTCTGGGTATGTGGAGCTGTGTGTCTGCTGTTCGAGCCTGGGTATGTGGAGCTGTGTGTCTGTTGTTCGAGTCTGGGTATGTGGAGCTGTGTGTCTGCTGTTCGAGCCTGGGTATGTGGAGCTGTGTGTCTGTTGTTCGAGTCTGGGTATGTGGAGCTGTGTGTCTGCTGTTCGAGTCTGGGGATGTGGAGCTGTGTGTCTGCTGTTTGAGCCTGGGTATGTGGAGCTGTGTGTCTGTTGTTCGAGTCTGGGTATGTGGAGCTGTGTGTCTGCTGTTCGAGTCTGGGGATGTGGAGCTGTGTGTCTGCTGTTCGAGTCTGGGTATGTGGAGCTCTCTGTCTGCTGTTCGTGTCTGGGTCTGTGGAGCTCTCTGTCTGCTGTTCGAGCCTGGGTATGTGGAGCTCTCTGTCTGCTGTTCGAGCCTTGGTATGTGGAGCTCTCTGTCTGCTGTTCGAGCCTGGGTATGTGGAGTTCTGTGTCTGCTATTCGAGCCTGTGTATATGGAGCTGTGTGTCTGCTGTTCGAACCTGGGTATGTGGAGTTCTGTGTCTGCTATTCGAGCCTGGGTATGTGGAGCTCTCTGTCTGCTGTTCGAGCCTGGGTATGTGGAGCTGTGTGTCTGCTGTTCGAGCGTGGGTATGTGGAGCTGTGTGTCTGCTGTTCGAGCCTGGGTTTGTGGAGCTCTCTGTCTGCTGTTCGAGTCTGGGTCTGTGGAGCTCTCTGTCTGCTGTTCGAGCCTTGGTATGTGGAGCTCTCTGTCTGCTGTTCGAGCCTGGGTATGTGGAGCTCTCTGTCTGCTGTTCGAGCCTGGGTCTGTGGAGCTGTGTGTCTGCTGTTCGAGCCTGGGTATGTGGAGCTCTCTGCTGTTCGAGCCTGGCTATGTGGAGCTGTGTGTCTGCTGTTCGAGCCTGGGTATGTGGAGCTCTCTGTCTGCTGTTCGAGCCTGGGTATGTGGAGCTGTGTGTCTGCTGTTCGAGCCTGGGTATGTGGAGCTCTGTGTCTGCTGTTCGAGCCTGGGTATGTGGAGCTGTGTGTCTGCTGTTCGAGCCTGGGTATGTGGAGCTCTCTGTCTGCTGTTCGAGCCTGGCTATGTGGAGCTCTCTGTCTGCTGTTCGAGCCTGGCTATGTGGAGCTGTGTGTCTGCTGTTCGAGCCTGGGTATGTGGAGCTCTCTGTCTGCTGTTCGAGCCTGGCTATGTGGAGCTGTGTGTCTGCTGTTCGAGCCTGGGTATGTGGAGCTCTCTCTCTGCTGTTCGAGCCTGGGTCTGTGGAGCTGTGTGTCTGCTGTTCGAGCCTGGGTATGTGGAGCTGTGTGTCTGCTGTTCGAGCCTCGGTATGTGGAGCTGTGTGTCTGCTGTTCGAGCCTGGGTATGTGGGTCTGTGTGTCTGCTGTTCGAGTCTGGGTATGTGGAGCTGTGTGTCTGCTGTTCGAGCCTGGGTATGTGGAGCTGTGTGTCTGCTGTTCGAGTCTGGGTATGTGGTGCTGTGTGTCTGCTGTTCGGGTCTGGGTCTGTGGAGCTGTGTGTCTGTTGTTCGAGCGTGGGTATGTGGAGCTCTCTGTCTGCTGTTCGAGCCTGGGTATGTGGAGCTCTCTGTCTGCAGTTCGAGCCTGTTTATGTGGAGCTGTGTGTCTGCTATTCGAGCCTGGGTATGTGGGGCTGTGTGTCTGCTGTTCGAGTCTGGGTATGTGGGGCTGAGTGTCTGCTGTTCGAGTCTGGGTATGTGGAGCTGTGTGACTGCTGCTCGAGTCTGCGTATGTGGGGCTCTCTGTCTGCTGTTCGAGTCTGGGTATGTGGAGCTCTCTGTCTGCAGTTCGAGCCTGTGTATGTGGAGCTGTGTGTCTGCTATTCGAGCCTGGGTATGTGGGGCTGTGTGTCTGCTGTTCGAGTCTGGGTATGTGGGGCTGAGTGTCTGCTGTTCGAGTCTGGGTATGTGGAGCTGTGTGACTGCTGCTCGAGTCTGCGTATGTGGGGCTCTCTGTCTGCTGTTCGAACCTGGGTATGTGGAGCTGTGTGTCTGCTGTTCGAGCCTGGGTATGTGGAGCTCTCTGTCTTCTGTTCGAGCCTGGGTATGTGGAGCTGTGTGTCTGCTGTTCGAGCCTGGGTCTGTGGAGCTGTGTGTCTGCTGTTCGAGCCTGGGTTTGTGGGGCTGTGTGTCTGCTGTTCGAGCCTGGGTTTGTGGGGCTGTGTGTCTGCTGTTCGAGCCTTGGTATGTGGAGCCCTGTGTCTGCTATTTGAGCCTGGGTATGTGGAGCTCTGTGTCTGCTATTCGAGCCTGTGTATGTGGAGCTGTGTGTCTGCTGTTCGAGCCTGTGTATGTGGGGCTGTGTGTCTGCTGTTCGAGCCTGGGTTTGTGGGGCTGTGTGTCTGCTGTTCGAGCCTGAGTATGTGGAGCTCTCTGTCTGCTATTCGAGCCTGTGTATGTGGAGCTGTGTGTCTGCTGTTCGAGCCTGTGTATGTGGGGCTGTGTGTCTGCTGTTCGAGCCTGGGTTTGTGGGGCTGTGTGTCTGCTGTTCGAGCCTGGGTATGTGGAGCTGTGTGTCTGCTATTCGAGCCTGGGTATGTGGAGCTCTGTGTCTGCTATTCGAGCCTGTGTATGTGGAGCTGTGTGTCTGCTGTTCGGGCGTGGGTATGTGGAGCTCTCTGTCTGCTGTTCGAGTCTGGGTATGTGGAGCTGTGTGTCTGCTGTTCGAGCGTGGGTATGTGGAGCTGTGTTTCTGCTGTTCGAGCGTGGGTCTGTGGAGCTGTGTGTCTGCTGTTCGAGTCTGGGTATGTGGGGCTGTGTGTCTGCTGTTCGAGCGTGGGTATGTGGAGCTCTCTGTCTGCTGTTCGAGCGTGGGTATGTGGAGCTGTCTGTCTGCTGTTCGAGCCTGGGTATGTGGAGCTCTCTGCCTGCTGTTCGAGTGTGGGTATGTGGGGCTCTCTGTCTGCTGTTCGAGCCTGGGTATGTGGAGCTGTGTGTCTGCTGTTCGAGCCTGGGTATGTGGAGCTGTGTGACTGCTGCTCGAGTCTGGGGATGTGGGGCTCTCTGTCTGCTGTTCGAGCCTGGGTATGTGGAGCTGTGTGTCTAGCTGTTCGAGCCTGGGTATATGGAGCTGTCTGTCTGCTGTTTGAGCCTGGGCATGTGGAGCTGTGTGTCTGCTGTTCGAGCGTGGGTATGTGGAGCTGTGTGTCTGCTGTTCGAGCGTGGGTATGTGGAGCTGTGTGTCTGCTGTTCGAGTTTGGGTATGTGGAGCTCGCTGTCTGCTGTTCGAGCCTGGGTATGTGGAGCTGTGTGTCTAGCTGTTCGAGCCTGGGTATGTGGAGCTGTCTGTCTGCCGTTCGAGCCTGGGTATGTGGAGCTCTGTGTCTGCTGTTCGAGTCTGGGTATGTGGAGCTCTCTGTCTGCTGTTCGAGCCTGGGTATGTGCAGCTGTGTGTCTGCTGTTCGAGCCTGGGTATGTGGAGCTCTCTGTCTAGTTGTTCGAGCCTGGGTATGTGGAGCTGTGTGTCTGCTGTTCGAGCCTGGATATGTGGAGCTCTCTGTCTGCTGTTCGGGCGTGGGTATGTGGAGCTCTCTGTCTGCTGTTCGAGTCTGGGTATGTGGAGCTGTGTGTCTGCTGTTCGAGCGTGGGTATGTGGAGCTGTGTTTCTGCTGTTCGAGCGTGGGTCTGTGGAGCTGTGTGTCTGCTGTTCGAGTCTGGGTATGTGGGGCTGTGTGTCTGCTGTTCGAGCGTGGGTATGTGGAGCTCTCTGTCTGCTGTTCGAGCGTGGGTATGTGGAGCTGTCTGTCTGCTGTTCGAGCCTGGGTATGTGGAGCTCTCTGCCTGCTGTTCGAGTGTGGGTATGTGGGGCTCTCTGTCTGCTGTTCGAGCCTGGGTATGTGGAGCTGTGTGTCTGCTGTTCGAGCCTGGGTATGTGGAGCTGTGTGACTGCTGCTCGAGTCTGGGGATGTGGGGCTCTCTGTCTGCTGTTCGAGCCTGGGTATGTGGAGCTGTGTGTCTAGCTGTTCGAGCCTGGGTATATGGAGCTGTCTGTCTGCTGTTTGAGCCTGGGCATGTGGAGCTGTGTGTCTGCTGTTCGAGCGTGGGTATGTGGAGCTGTGTGTCTGCTGTTCGAGCGTGGGTATGTGGAGCTGTGTGTCTGCTGTTCGAGTTTGGGTATGTGGAGCTCGCTGTCTGCTGTTCGAGCCTGGGTATGTGGAGCTGTGTGTCTAGCTGTTCGAGCCTGGGTATGTGGAGCTGTCTGTCTGCCGTTCGAGCCTGGGTATGTGGAGCTCTGTGTCTGCTGTTCGAGTCTGGGTATGTGGAGCTCTCTGTCTGCTGTTCGAGCCTGGGTATGTGCAGCTGTGTGTCTGCTGTTCGAGCCTGGGTATGTGGAGCTCTCTGTCTAGTTGTTCGAGCCTGGGTATGTGGAGCTGTGTGTCTGCTGTTCGAGCCTGGATATGTGGAGCTCTCTGTCTGCTGTTCGAGCCTGGGTATGTGGAGCTCTGTGTCTGCTATTCGAGCCTGGGTATGTGGAGCTCTGTGTCTGCTATTCGAGCCTGGGTATGTGGAGCTCTGTGTCTGCTATTCGAGCAGGGTATGTGGAGCTGTGTGTCCGCTGTTCGAGCCTGGTTATGTGGAGCTGTGTGTCTGCTGTTCGAGCCTGGGTTTGTGGGGCTGTGTGTCTGCTGTTCGAGCCTGGGTATGTGGGGCTGTGTGTCTGCTGTTCGAGCCTGGGTATGTGGAGCTCTCTCTCTGCTGCTCGAGTCTGGGTATGTGGGGCTTTCTGTCTGCTATTCGAGCCTGGGTATGTGGAGCTCTGTGTCTGCTGTTCGAGCGTGGGTATGTGGAGCTGTGTGTCTGCTGTTCGAGTCTGGGTATGTGGAGCTGTGTGTCTGCTGGTCGAGCCTGGGTATGTGGGGCTGTGTGTCTGCTGTTGGAGCCTGGGTATGTGGAGCTGTGTGTCTGCTGTTCGAGCCTGGGTATGTGGAGCTCTCTGTCTGCTGTTCGAGCCTGGGTATGTGGAGCTGTGTGTCTGCTGTTCGAGCCTGGGTATGTGGAGCTGTGTGTCTGCTGTTCGAGCCTGGGTATGTGGAGCTGTATGTCTGCTGTTCGAGTCTGGGTATGTGGGGCTGTGTGTCTGCTGTTCGAGCCTGGGTATGTGGAGCTGTGTGTCTGCTGTTCGAGTCTGGGTATGTGGGGCTCTCTGTCTGCTGTTCGAGCCTGGGTATGTGGGGCTGTGTGTCTGCTGTTCGAGCCTGGGTATGTGGAGCTGTGTGACTGCTGCTCGAGTCTGGGTATGTGGGGCTCTCTGTCTGCTGTTCGAGTCTGGGTATGTGGAGCTGTGTGTCTGCTGTTCGAGCCTGGGTATGTGGAGCTGTGTGTCTGCTGTTCGAGCCTGGGTATGTGGAGCTGTCTGTCTGCTGTTCGAGCCTGGGTATGTGGAGCTCTGTGCCTAGCTGTTCGAGCCTGGGTATGTGGAGCTGTCTGTCTGCTGTTCGAGCCTGGGTATGTGGAGCTGTCTGTCTGCTGTTCGAGCCTGAGTATGTGGAGCTGTATGTCTGCTGTTCGAGCCTGGGTATGTGGAGCTCTCTGTCTAGCTGTTCGAGCCTGGGTATGTGGAGCTGTGTGCCTGCTGTTCGAGCCTGGATATGTGGGACTCTCTGTCTGCTGATCGAGCCTGGGTATGTGGAGCTCTCTGTCTGCTGTTCGAGCCTGGGTATGTGGAGCTGTGTGTCTGCTGTTCGAGCCTGGGTATGTGGAGCTCTCTGTCTGCTGTTCGAGCCTGGGTATGTGGGGCTGTGCGTCTGCTGAAGTTCGAGCCTGGGTATGTGGAGCTCTCTGTCTGCTGTTCGATCCTGGGTATGTGGAGCTCTCTGTCTGATGTTCGAGCCTGGGTATGTGGAGCTGTGTGTCTGCTGTTCGAGCCTGGGTATGTGGAGCTGTGTGTCTGCTGTTCGAGCCTGGGTATGTGGAGCTATGTGTCTGCTGTTCGAGCCTGGGTATGTGGGGCTGTGTGTCTGCTGTTCGAGCCTGGGTATGTGGAGCTCTCTGTCTGCTGTTCGATCCTGGGTATGTGGAGCTGTGTGCCTGCTGTTCAAGCCTGGTTATGTGGAGCTCTCTGTCTGCTGTTCGAGTCTGGGTATGTGGAGCTGTGTGTCTGCTGTTCGAGCGTGGGTATGTGGGGCTCTGTGTCTGCTGTTCGAGCCTGGGTATGTGGAGCTGTATGTCTGCTGTTCGAGCCTGGGTATGTGGAGCTGTGTGTCTGCTGTTCGAACCTGGGTATGTGGAGCTCTGTGTCTGCTGTTCGAGCCTGGGTATGTGGAGCTGTGTGTCTGCTGTTCGAGCCTGGGTATGTGGAGCTGTGTGTCTGCTGTTCGAACCTTGGTATGTGGGGCTGTGTGTCTGCTGTTCGAGCCTGGGTATGTGGGGCTGTGTGTCTGCTGTTCGAGCCTGGGTATGTGGAGCTCTGTGTCTGCTGTTCGAGCCTGGGTATGTGGAGCTCTCTGTCTGCTGTTCGAGTATGGGTATGTGGAGCTCTCTGTCTGCTGTTCGAGCCTGGGTACGTGGAGCTGTGTGTCTGCTGTTCGAGCCTGGGTATGTGGAGCTCTCTGTCTGCTGTTCAAGTATGGGTATGTGGAGCTGTGTGTCTGCTGTTCGAGCCTGGGTATGTGGAGCTGTGTGTCTGCTGTTCGAGCCTGGGTATGTAGAGCTGTCTGTCTGCTGTTCGACCCTGGGTATGTGGAGCTCTGTGTCTGCTATTCGAGCCTGGGTATGTGGAGCTGTGTGTCTGCTGTTCGAGCCTGTGTATGTGGAGCTCTCTGTCTGCTGTTCGAGTCTGGGTATGTGGAGCTCTCTGTCTGCTGTTCGAGCCTTGGTATGTGGAGCTCTCTGTCTGCTGTTCGAGCCTGGGTCTGTGGAGCTGTGTGTCTGCTGTTCGAGCCTGGGTTTGTGGGGCTGTGTGTCTGCTGTTCGAGTCTTGGTATGTGGAGCTCTCTCTCTGCTGCTCGAGCCTGGGTATGTGGAGCTGTGTGTCTGCTGTTCGAGCCTGGGTATGTGGAGCTGTGTGTCTGCTGTTCGAGTCTGGGTATGTGGAGCTGTGTGTCTGCTGTTCGAGTCTGGGTATGTGGAGCTGTGTGTCTGCTGTTCGAGTCTGGGTATGTGGAGCTGTGTGTCTGCTGTTCGAGTCTGGGTATGTGGAGCTGTGTGTCTGCTGTTCGAGTCTGGGTATGTGGAGCTGTGTGTCTGCTGTTCGAGTCTGGGTATGTGGAGCTGTGTGTCTGCTGTTCGAGTCTGGGTATGTGGAGCTGTGTGTCTGCTGTTCGAGTCTGGGTATGTGGAGCTGTGTGTCTTCTGTTCGAGTCTGGGTATGTGGAGCTGTGTGTCTGCTGTTCGAGTCTGGGTATGTGGAGCTGTGTGTCTGTTGTTCGAGCGTGGGTATGTGGAGCTCTCTGTCTGCTGTTGGAGCCTGGGTATGTGGGGCTGTGTGTCTGCTATTCGAGCCTGGGTATATGGAGCTGTGTGTCTGCTGTTCGAGCCTGGGTATGTGGAGCTCTCTGTCTGCTGTTCGAGTCTGGGTATGTGGAGCTCTCTGTCTGCTGTTCGAGCCTTGGTATGTGGAGCTCTCTGTCTGCTGTTCGAGCCTGGGTATGTGGAGCTCTCTATCTGCTGTTCGAGCCTGGGTCTGTGGAGCTGTATGTCTGCTGTTCGAGCCTGGGTATGTGGAGCTCTCTGTCTGCTCTTCGAGCCTGGGTATGTGGAGCTGTGTGTCTGCTGTTCGAGCCTGGGTATGTGGAGCTGTGTGTCTGCTGTTCGAGCCTGGGTATGTGGAGCTCTCTGTCTGCTGTTCGAGTCTGGGTATGTGGAGCTGTGTGTCTGCTGTTCGAGCCTGGGTATGTGGAGCTGTGTGTCTGCTGTTCGAGCCTGGGGATGTGGAGCTCTCTGTCTGCTGTTCGAGTCTGGGTATGTGGAGCTCTCTGTCTGCTGTTCGAGCCTGGGTATGTGGAGCTGTGTGTCTGCTGTTCGAGCCTGGGTATGTGGGGCTGTGTGTCTGCTGTTCGAGTCTGGGTATGTGGAGCTGTGTGTCTGCTGTTCGAGCCTGGGTATGTGGAGCTGTGTGTCTGTTGTTCGAGTCTGGGTATGTGGAGCTGTGTGTCTGCTGTTCGAGCCTGGGTATGTGGAGCTGTGTGTCTGTTGTTCGAGTCTGGGTATGTGGAGCTGTGTGTCTGCTGTTCGAGTCTGGGGATGTGGAGCTGTGTGTCTGCTGTTTGAGCCTGGGTATGTGGAGCTGTGTGTCTGTTGTTCGAGTCTGGGTATGTGGAGCTGTGTGTCTGCTGTTCGAGTCTGGGGATGTGGAGCTGTGTGTCTGCTGTTCGAGTCTGGGTATGTGGAGCTCTCTGTCTGCTGTTCGTGTCTGGGTCTGTGGAGCTCTCTGTCTGCTGTTCGAGCCTGGGTATGTGGAGCTCTCTGTCTGCTGTTCGAGCCTTGGTATGTGGAGCTCTCTGTCTGCTGTTCGAGCCTGGGTATGTGGAGTTCTGTGTCTGCTATTCGAGCCTGTGTATATGGAGCTGTGTGTCTGCTGTTCGAACCTGGGTATGTGGAGTTCTGTGTCTGCTATTCGAGCCTGGGTATGTGGAGCTCTCTGTCTGCTGTTCGAGCCTGGGTATGTGGAGCTGTGTGTCTGCTGTTCGAGCGTGGGTATGTGGAGCTGTGTGTCTGCTGTTCGAGCCTGGGTTTGTGGAGCTCTTTGTCTGCTGTTCGAGTCTGGGTCTGTGGAGCTCTCTGTCTGCTGTTCGAGCCTTGGTATGTGGAGCTCTCTGTCTGCTGTTCGAGCCTGGGTATGTGGAGCTCTCTGTCTGCTGTTCGAGCCTGGGTCTGTGGAGCTGTGTGTCTGCTGTTCGAGCCTGGGTATGTGGAGCTCTCTGCTGTTCGAGCCTGGCTATGTGGAGCTGTGTGTCTGCTGTTCGAGCCTGGGTATGTGGAGCTCTCTGTCTGCTGTTCGAGCCTGGGTATGTGGAGCTGTGTGTCTGCTGTTCGAGCCTGGGTATGTGGAGCTCTGTGTCTGCTGTTCGAGCCTGGGTATGTGGAGCTGTGTGTCTGCTGTTCGAGCCTGGGTATGAGGAGCTCTCTGTCTGCTGTTCGAGCCTGGCTATGTGGAGCTCTCTGTCTGCTGTTCGAGCCTGGCTATGTGGAGCTGTGTGTCTGCTGTTCGAGCCTGGGTATGTGGAGCTCTCTGTCTGCTGTTCGAGCCTGGCTATGTGGAGCTGTGTGTCTGCTGTTCGAGCCTGGGTATGTGGAGCTCTCTCTCTGCTGTTCGAGCCTGGGTCTGTGGAGCTGTGTGTCTGCTGTTCGAGCCTGGGTATGTGGAGCTGTGTGTCTGCTGTTCGAGCCTCGGTATGTGGAGCTGTGTGTCTGCTGTTCGAGCCTGGGTATGTGGGTCTGTGTGTCTGCTGTTCGAGTCTGGGTATGTGGAGCTGTGTGTCTGCTGTTCGAGCCTGGGTATGTGGAGCTGTGTGTCTGCTGTTCGAGTCTGGGTATGTGGTGCTGTGTGTCTGCTGTTCGGGTCTGGGTCTGTGGAGCTGTGTGTCTGTTGTTCGAGCGTGGGTATGTGGAGCTCTCTGTCTGCTGTTCGAGCCTGGGTATGTGGAGCTCTCTGTCTGCAGTTCGAGCCTGTTTATGTGGAGCTGTGTGTCTGCTGTTCGAGCCTGGGTATGTGGGGCTGTGTGTCTGCTGTTCGAGTCTGGGTACGTGGAGCTGTGTGTCTGCTGTTCGTGTCTGGGTATGTGGAGCTGTGTGTCTGCTGTTCGAGTCTGGGTATGTGGAGCTGTGTGTCTGCTGTTCGAGTCTGGGTATGTGGTGCTGTGTGTCTGCTGTTCGAGTCTGGGTATGTGGAGCTGTGTGTCTGGTGTTCGATCCTGGGTATGTGGAGCTCTCTGTCTGCTGTTCGAGCCTGGGTATGTGGAGCTCTGTGTCTGCTATTCGAGCCTGGGTATATGGAGCTGTGTGTCTGCAGTACGAACCTGGGTATGTGGAGCTCTGTGTCTGCTATTCGAGCCTGGGTATATGGAGCTGTGTGTCTGCTGTTCGAGTCTGGGTCTGTGGAGCTCTCTGTCTGCTGTTCGAGCCTTGGTATGTGGAGCTCTCTGTCTGCTGTTCGAGCCTGGGTATGTGGAGCTCTCTGTCTGCTGTTCGAGCCTGGGTCTGTGGAGCTGTGTGTCTGCTGTTCGAGCCTGGGTATGTGGAGCTGTGTGTCTGCTGTTCGAGCCTCGGTATGTGGAGCTCTCTGTCTGCTGTTCGTGTCTGGGTATGTGGAGTTCTGTGTCTGCTGTTCGAGCCTGGGTATGTGGAGCTCTCTGTCTGCTGTTCGAGTCTGGGTATGTGGAGCTGTGTGTCTGCTGTTCGAGCCTGGGTATGTGGAGCTGTGTGTCTGCTGTTCGAGCCTGGGTATGTGGGTCTGTGTGTCTGCTGTTCGAGTCTGGGTATGTGGAGCTGTGTGTCTGTTGTTCGAGTCTGGGGATGTGGAGCTGTGTGTCTGCTGTTCGAGCCTGGGTATGTGGAGCTGTGTGTCTGCTGTTCGAGTCTGGGTATGTGGTGCTGTGTGTCTGCTGTTCGAGTCTGGGTCTGTGGAGCTGTGTGTCTGTTGTTCGAGCGTGGGTATGTGGAGCTCTCTGTCTGCTGTTCGAGCCTGGGTATGTGGAGCTCTCTGTCTGCAGTTCGAGCCTGTGTCTGTGGAGCTGTGTGTCTGCTGCTCGAGCCTGGGGCTGTGGAGCTGTGTGTCTGCTGTTCGAGCCTGGGTATGTGGTGCTCTCTGTCTGCAGTTCGAGCCTGGGTATGTGGGGCTGTGTGTCTGCTGTTCGAGCCTGGGTATGTGGAGCTCTCTGTCTGCTGCTCGAGCCTGGGTCTGTGGAGCTGTGTGTCTGCTGTTCGAGTGTGGGGCTGTGTGTCTGCTGTTCGAGCCTGGGTATGTAGAGCTGTGTGTCTGCTGTTCGAGCCTGGGTATGTGGGGCTGTGTGTCTGCTGTTCGAGCCTGGGTATGTGGAGCTTTGTGTCTGCTTTTTCGAGCCTGGGTATGTGGAGCTGTGTGTCTGCTGTTCGAGCCTGGGCATGTGGAGCTCTCTGTCTGCTGTTCGAGCCTGGGTATGAGGAGCTGTGTGTCTGCTGCTCGAGCCTGGGTATGTGGAGCTCTCTGCTGTTCGAGCCTGGGTATGTGGAGCTCTCCCTCTGCTGTTCGAGCCTGGGTATGTGGAGCTGAGTGTCTGCTGTTCGAGCCTGGGTATGTGGAGCTGTGTGTCTGCTGTTCGAGCCTGGGTATGTGGAGCTGTGTGTCTGCTGTTCGAGCCTGGGTATGTGGTGCTCTGTGCCTGCTGTTCGAGCCTGGGTATGTGGAGCTCTCTGTCTTCTGTTCGAGCCTGGGTATGTGGAGCTCTCTGTCTGCTGTTCGAGCCTGGGTACGTGGGGCTGTGTGTCTGCTGTTTGAGCTTGCGCATGTGGAGCTGTGTGTCTGCTGTTCGAGCCTGGGTATGTGGAGCTGTGTCTGCTGTTCGAGTCTGGGTATGTGGAGCTCTCTGTCTTCTGTTCGAGTCTGGGTATGTGGAGCTGTGTGCCAGCTGTTCGAGCCTGGGTATGTGGAGCTGTGTGTCTGCTGTTCGAGCCTGGGTATGTGGAGCTCTCGGTCTGCTGTTCGAGTCTGGGTATGTGGGGCTGTGTGTCTGCTGTTCGAGTCTGGGTATGTGGAGCTCTCTGTCTGCTGTTCGAGCGTGGATATGTGGGGCTGTGTGTCTGCTGTTCGAGCCTGGGTATGTGGAGCTGTGTGTCTGCTGTTCGAGTCTGGGTATGTGGAGCTGTGTGTCTGCTGTTCGAGCCTGGGTATGTGGAGCTGTGTGTCTGCTGTTCGAGCCTGGGTATGTGGAGCTGTGTGTCTGCTGTTCGAGTCTGGGTATGTGGAGCTGTGTGTCTGCTGCTCGAGTCTGGGTATGTGGAGCTGTGTGTCTGCTGTTCGAGCCTGGGTATGTGGAGCTGTGTGTCTGCTGTTCGAGCCTGGGTATGTGGAGCTGTGTGTTTGCTGTTCGAGTCTGGGTATGTGTGGCTGTGTGTCTGCTGTTCGAGCCTGGGCACGTGGAGCTGTGTGTCTGCTGTTCGAGCCTGGGTATGTGGAGCTGTGTGACTGCTGCTCGAGTCTGGGTATGTGGAGCTGTGTGTCTGCTGTTCGAGTCTGGGTATGTGGAGCTGTGTGTCTGCTGTTCGAGCCTGGGTATGTGGAGCTCTCTGTCTTCTGTTCGAGCCTGGGTATGTTGAGCTCTCTGTCTGCTGTTCGAGCCTGGATACGTGGGGCTGTGTGTCTGCTGTTTGAGCTTGCGCATGTGGAGCTGTGTGTCTGCTGTTCGAGTCTGGGTATGTGTGGCTGTGTGTCTGCTGTTCGAGCCTGGGCACGTGGAGCTGTGTGTCTGCTGTTCGAGCCTGGGTATGTGGAGCTGTGTGACTGCTGCTCGAGTCTGGGTATGTGGGGCTTTCTGTCTGCTGTTCGAGTCTGGGTATGTGGAGCTCTGTGCCTGCTGTTCGAGCCTGGGTATGTGGAGCTCTCTGTCTTCTGTTCGAGCCTGGGTATGTTGAGCTCTCTGTCTGCTGTTCGAGCCTGGATACGTGGGGCTGTGTGTCTGCTGTTTGAGCCTGGGTATGTGGAGCTGTGTGCCAGCTGTTCGAGTCTGGGTATGTGGAGCTGTGTGTCTGCTGTTCGAGTCTGGGTATGTGGAGCTGTGTGTCTGCTGTTCGAGCCTGGGTATGTGGAGCTCTCTGTCTTCTGTTCGAGTCTGGGTATGTGGAGCTGTGTGTCTGCTGTTCGAGCCTGGGTATGTGGAGCTGTGTGCCAGCTGTTCGAGCCTGGGTATGTGGAGCTGTGTGTCTGCTGTTCGAGCCTGGGTATGTGGAGCTCTCTGTCTGCTGTTCGTGTCTGGGTATGTGGAGCTGTGTGTCTGCTGTTCGAGTCTGGGTATGTGTGGCTGTGTGTCTGCTGTTCGAGCCTGGGCACGTGGAGCTGTGTGTCTGCTGTTCGAGTCTGGGTATGTGGAGCTCTCTGTCTGCTGTTCGTGTCTGGGTATGTGGAGCTGTGTGTCTGCTGTTCGAGTCTGGGTATGTGGAGCTGTGTGTCTGCTGTTCGAGCCTGGGCACGTGGAGCTGTGTGTCTGCTGTTCGAGCCTGGGTATGTGGAGCTGTGTGACTGCTGCTCGAGTCTGGGTATGTGGGGCTTTCTGTCTGCTGTTCGAGTCTGGGTATGTGGAGCTGTGTGTCTGCTGTTCGAGCCTGGGTATGTGGAGCTCTCTGTCTTCTGTTCGAGCCTGGGTATGTTGAGCTCTCTGTCTGCTGTTCGAGCCTGGATACGTGGGGCTGTGTGTCTGCTGTTTGAGCTTGCGCATGTGGAGCTGTGTGTCTGCTGTTCGAGTCTGGGTATGTGTGGCTGTGTGTCTGCTGTTCGAGCCTGGGCACGTGGAGCTGTGTGTCTGCTGTTCGAGCCTGGGTATGTGGAGCTGTGTGACTGCTGCTCGAGTCTGGGTATGTGGGGCTTTCTGTCTGCTGTTCGAGTCTGGGTATGTGGAGCTCTGTGCCTGCTGTTCGAGCCTGGGTATGTGGAGCTCTCTGTCTTCTGTTCGAGCCTGGGTATGTTGAGCTCTCTGTCTGCTGTTCGAGCCTGGATACGTGGGGCTGTGTGTCTGCTGTTTGAGCTTGCGCATGTGGAGCTGTGTGTCTGCTGTTCGAGCCTGGGTATGTGGAGCTGTGTGCCAGCTGTTCGAGTCTGGGTATGTGGAGCTCTCTGTCTTCTGTTCGAGTCTGGGTATGTGGAGCTGTGTGCCAGCTGTTCGAGTCTGGGTATGTGGAGCTCTCTGTCTGCTGTTCGAGCGTGGATATGTGGGGCTGTGTGTCTGCTGTTCGAGCCTGGGTATGTGGAGCTGTGTGTCTGCTGTTCGAGTCTGGGTATGTGGGGCTGTGTGTCTGCTGTTCGAGCCTGGGCACGTGGAGCTGTGTGTCTGCTGTTCGAGCCTGGGTATGTGGAGCTGTGTGTCTGCTGTTCGAGTCTGGGTATGTGGAGCTGTGTGACTGCTGCTCGAGTCTGGGTATGTGGGGCTTTCTGTCTGCTGTTCGAGCCTGGGTATGTGGAGCTGTGTGTCTGCTGTTCGAGCCTGGGTATGTGGAGCTGTGTGTCTGCTGTTCGAGCCTGGGTATGTGGAGCTGTGTGTCTGCTGTTCGAGCCTGGGTCTGTGGAGCTCTCTGTCTGCTGTTCGAGCCTGGGTATGTGGAGCTGTGTGTCTGCTTTTTGAGCCTGGGTTTGTGGGGCTGTGTGTCTGCTGTTCGAGCCTGGGTTTGTGGGGCTGTGTGTCTGCTGTTCGAGCCTGGGTATGTGGAGCTGTGTGTCTGCTATTCGAGCCTGGGTATGTGGAGCTCTGTGTCTGCTATTCGAGCCTGTGTATGTGGAGCTGTGTGTCTGCTGTTCGAGCCTGGGTATGTGGAGCTCTCTGTCTGCTGTTCGAGTCTGGGTATGTGGAGCTGTGTGTCTGCTGTTCGAGCCTGGGTATGTGGGGCTGTGTGTCTGCTGTTCGAGTCTGGGTATGTGGAGCTCTCTGTCTGCTGTTCGAGCTTGGGTATGTGGAGCTGTGTGTCTGCTGTTCGAGCCTGGGTATGTGGAGCTCTCTGTCTGCTGTGCGAGCCTGGGTATGTGGAGCTGTGTGTCTGCTGTTCGAGCCTGGGTATGTGGAGCTCTCTGTCTGCTGTTCGAGCCTGGGCATGTGGAGCTCTGTGTCTGCTGTTCGAGCCTGGGTCTGTGGAGCTGTGTGTCTGCTGTTCGAGCCTGGGTATGTGGAGCTGTGTGTCTGCTGTTTGAGCCTGGGTATGTGGAGCTGTGTGTCTGCTGTTCGAGCCTGGGTAGGTGGAGCTGTGTGTCTGCTGTTCGAGTCTGGGTATGTGGGGCTGTGTGTCTGCTGTGCGAGCCTGGGTATGTGGAGCTGTGTGTCTCCTGTTCGAGCCTGGGTAGGTGGAGCTCTCTGTCTGCTGTTTGAGCCTGGGTTTGTGGGGCTGTGTGTCTGCTGTGCGAGCCTGGGTATGTGGAGCTCTCTGTCTGCTGTTCGAGCCTGGGTATGTGGAGCTGTGTGTCTGCTGTGCGAGCCTGGGTATGTGGAGCTCTGTGTCTGCTGTTCGAGCCTGGGTATGTGGAGCTGTGTGTCTGCTGTTTGAGCCTGGGTTTGTGGGGCTGTGTGTCTGCTGTGCGAGCCTGGGTATGTGGAGCTCTCTGTCTGCTGTTCGAGCCTGGGTATGTGGAGCTGTGTGTCTGCTGTTCGAGCCTGGGTATGTGGAGCTGTGTGTCTGCTGTTCGAGCCTGGGTATGTGGAGCTCTCTGTCTGCTGTTCGTGTCTGGGTATGTGGAGCTGTGTGTCTGTTGTTCGAGTCTGGGTATGTGGAGCTGTGTGTCTGCTGTTCGAGCCTGGGTATGTGGAGCTCTCTGTCTGCAGTTCGAGCCTGGGTATGTGGAGCTGTGTGTCTGCTGCTCGAGCCTGGGTCTGTGGAGCTGTGTGTCTGCTGTTCGAGCCTGGATATGTGGGGCTGTGTGTCTGCTGTTGTAGCCTGAGTATGTGGAGCTCTCTGTCTGCTGTTCGAGCCTGGGTATGTGGAGCTGTGTGTCTGCTGTTCGAGTGTGGGGCTGTGTGTCTGCTGTTCGAGCCTGGGTATGTGGAGCTCTCTGTCTTCTGTTCGAGTCTGGGTATGTGGAGCTGTGTGCCAGCTGTTCGAGTCTGGGTATGTAGAGCTGTGTGTCTGCTGTTCGAGTCTGGGTATGTGGAGCTCTCTGTCTTCTGTTCGAGTCTGGGTATGTGGAGCTGTGTGTCTGCTGTTCGAGCCTGGGTTTGTGGGGCTGTGTGTCTGCTGTTCGAGTCTGGGTATGTGGAGCTCTCTGTCTGCTGTTCGAGCCTGGGTCTGTGGAGCTGTGTGTCTGCTGCGCGAGCCTGGGTATGTGGAGCTGTGTGTCTGCTGCTCGAGCCTGGGTCTGTGGAGCTGTGTGTCTGCTGTTCGAGCCTGGGTATGTGGGGCTGTGTGTCTGCTGTTCGAGCCTGGGTATGTGGAGCTCTCTGTCTGCTGTTCGAGCCTGGGTATGTGGAGCTCTCTGTCTGCTGTTCGAATCTGGGTATGTGAAGCTGTGTGTCTGCTGTTCGAGCCTGGGTATGTGGAGCTCTCTGTCTTCTGTTCGAGTCTGGGTATGTGGGGCTGTGTGTCTGCTGTTCGAGTCTGGGTATGTGGAGCTCTCTGTCTGCTGTTCGAGCGTGGGTATGTGGAGCTGTGTGTCTGCTGTTCGAGCCTGGGTATGTGGAGCTCTCTGTCTGCTGTTCGAGCCTGGGTATGTGGAGCTCTCTGTCTGCTGTTCGAATCTGGGTATGTGGAGCTGTGTGTCTGCTGTTCGAGCCTGGGTATGTGGAGCTGTGTGTCTGCTGTTCGAGCCTGGGTATGTGGAGCTCTCTGTCTGCTGTTCGAGCCTGGGTATGTGGAGCTGTGTGTCTGCTGTTCGAGCCTGTGTATGTGGGGCTGTGTGTCTGCTGTTCGAGTCTGGGTATGTGGAGCTCTCTGTCTGCTGTTCGAGCGTGGATATGTGGGGCTGTGTGTCTGCTGTTCGAGCCTGGGTATGTGGAGCTGTGTGTCTGCTGTTCGAGCCTGGGTTTGTGGGGCTGTGTGTCTGCTGTTCGAGCCTGGGTTTGTGGGGCTGTGTGTCTGCTGTTCGAGCCTGGGTATGTGGAGCTGTGTGTCTGCTATCCGAGCCTGGGTATGTGGAGCTCTGTGTCTGCTATTCGAGCCTGTGTATGTGGAGCTGTGTGTCTGCTGTTCGAGCCTGGGTATGTGGAGCTGTGTGTCTGCTGTTCGACCGTGGGTATGTGGAGCTGTGTGTCTGCTGTTCGAGTCTGGGTATGTGGAGCTCTCTGTCTGCTGTTCGAGCGTGGGTATGTGGAGCTGTGTGTCTGCTGTTCGAGCCTGGGTATGTGGAGCTCTCTGTCTGCTGTTCGAGCCTGGGTATGTGGAGCTGTGTCTGCTGTTCGAGCCTGGGTATGTGGAGCTGTGTGTCTGTTGTTCGAGTCTGGGTATGTGGAGCTGTGTGTCTGCTGTTCGAGCCTGGGTATGTGGAGATCTCTGTCTGCAGTTCGAGCCTGGGTATGTGGAGCTGTGTGTCTGCTCCTCGAGCTTGGGGCTGTGGAGCTGTGTGTCTGCTGCTCGAGCCTGGGTATGTGGAGCTGTGTGTCTGCTGTTCGAGCCTGGGTATGTGGGGCTGTGTGTCTGCTGTTCGAGCCTGGGTATGTGGAGCTGTGTGTCTGCTGTTCGAGTGTGGGGCTGTGTGTCTGCTGATCGAGCCTGGGTATGTAGAGCTGTGTGTCTGCTGTTCTAGTCTGGGTATGTGGAGCTGTGTGCCAGCTGTTCGAGTCTGGGTATGTGGAGCTGTGTGTCTTATGTTCGAGCCTGGGTATGTGGAGCTGTGTGACTGCTGCTCGAGCCTGGGTATGTGGAGCTCTCTGTCTGCTGCTCGAGCCTGGGTATGTGGAGCTCCCTGTCTTCTGTTCGAGTCTGGGTATGTGGAGCTGTGTGCCAGCTGTTCGAGTCTGGGTATGTGGAGCTCTCTGTCTGCTGTTCGAGCGTGGATATGTGGAGCTGTGTGTCAGCTGTTCGAGCCTGGGTATGTGGAGCTCTCTGTCTGCTGTTCGAGCCTGGGTATGTGGAGCTGTGTGTCTGCTGTTCGAGTCTGGGTATGTGGAGCTGTGTGTCTGCTGTTCGAGCCTGGGTATGTGGAGCTCTCTGTCTGCTGTTCGAGCCTGGGTATGTGGAGCTCTCTGTCTGCTGTTCGAGTCTGGGTATGTGGAGCTCTCTGTCTGCTGTTCGAGCGTGGATATGTGGGGCTGTGTGTCTGCTGTTCGAGCCTGGGTATGTGGAGCTGTGTGTCTGCTGTTCGAGTCTGGGTATGTGGGGCTGTGTGTCTGCTGTTCGAGCCTGGGTACGTGGAGCTGTGTGTCTGCTGTTCGAGTCTGGGTATGTGGAGCTCTCTGTCTGCTGTTCGAGCCTGGGTATGTGGAGCTCTCTGTCTGCTGTTCGAGCCTTGGTATGTGGAGCTCTCTGTCTGCTGTTCGAGCCTGGGTATGTGGAGTTCTGTGTCTGCTATTCGAGCCTGTGTATATGGAGCTGTGTGTCTGCTGTTCGAACCTGGGTATGTGGAGTTCTGTGTCTGCTATTCGAGCCTGGGTATGTGGAGCTCTCTGTCTGCTGTTCGAGCCTGGGTATGTGGAGCTGTGTGTCTGCTGTTCGAGCGTGGGTATGTGGAGCTGTGTGTCTGCTGTTCGAGCCTGGGTTTGTGGAGCTCTCTGTCTGCTGTTCGAGTCTGGGTCTGTGGAGCTCTCTGTCTGCTGTTCGAGCCTTGGTATGTGGAGCTCTCTGTCTGCTGTTCGAGCCTGGGTATGTGGAGCTCTCTGTCTGCTGTTCGAGCCTGGGTCTGTGGAGCTGTGTGTCTGCTGTTCGAGCCTGGGTATGTGGAGCTCTCTGCTGTTCGAGCCTGGCTATGTGGAGCTGTGTGTCTGCTGTTCGAGCCTGGGTATGTGGAGCTCTCTGTCTGCTGTTCGAGCCTGGGTATGTGGAGCTGTGTGTCTGCTGTTCGTGCCTGGGTATGTGGAGCTGTGTGTCTGCTGTTCGAGCCTGGGTATGTGGAGCTCTGTGTCTGCTGTTCGAGCCTGGGTATGTGGAGCTGTGTGTCTGCTGTTCGAGCCTGGGTATGTGGAGCTCTCTGTCTGCTGTTCGAGCCTGGCTATGTGGAGCTGTGTGTCTGCTGTTCGAGCCTGGGTATGTGGAGCTCTCTGTCTGCTGTTCGAGCCTGGGTCTGTGGAGCTGTGTGTCTGCTGTTCGAGCCTGGGTATGTGGAGCTGTGTGTCTGCTGTTCGAGCCTCGGTATGTGGAGCTGTGTGTCTGCTGTTCGAGCCTGGGTATGTGGGTCTGTGTGTCTGCTGTTCGAGTCTGGGTATGTGGAGCTGTGTGTCTGTTGTTCGAGTCTGGGTATGTGGAGCTGTGTGTCTGCTGTTCGAGTCTGGGGATGTGGAGCTGTGTGTCTGCTGTTCGAGTCTGGGTATGTGGAGCTGTGTGTCTGCTGTTCGAGTCTGGGTATGTGGTGCTGTGTGTCTGCTGTTCGGGTCTGGGTCTGTGGAGCTGTGTGTCTGCTGTTCGAGCCTTGGTATGTGGAGCTCTCTGTCTGCTGTTCGAGCCTGGGTATGTGGAGCTCTCTGTCTGCAGTTCGAGCCTGTTTATGTGGAGCTGTGTGTCTGCTGTTCGAGCCTGGGTATGTGGGGCTGTGTGTCTGCTGTTCGTGTCTGGGGATGTGGAGCTGTGTGTCTGCTGTTCGAGCCTGGGTATGTGGAGCTGTGTGTCTGCTGTTCGTGTCTGGGTATGTGGAGCTGTGTGTCTGCTGTTCGAGTCTGCGTATGTGGAGCTGTGTGTCTGCTGTTCGAGTCTGGGTATGTGGAGCTGTGTGTCTGGTGTTCGAGCCTGGGTATGTGGAGCTCTCTGTCTGCTGTTCGAGCCTGGGTATGTGGAGCTCTGTGTCTGCTATTCGAGCCTGGGTATATGGAGCTGTGTGTCTGCAGTACGAACCTGGGTATGTGGAGCTCTGTGTCTGCTATTCGAGCCTGGGTATATGGAGCTGTGTGTCTGCTGTTCGAGTCTGGGTCTGTGGAGCTCTCTGTCTGCTGTTCGAGCCTTGGTATGTGGAGCTCTCTGTCTGCTGTTCGAGCCTGGGTATGTGGAGCTCTCTGTCTGCTGTTCGAGCCTGGGTCTGTGGAGCTGTGTGTCTGCTGTTCGAGCCTGGGTATGTGGAGCTGTGTGTCTGCTGTTCGAGCCTCGGTATGTGGAGCTCTCTGTCTGCTGTTCGTGTCTGGGTATGTGGAGTTCTGTGTCTGCTGTTCGAGCCTGGGTATGTGGAGCTCTCTGTCTGCTGTTCGAGTCTGGGTATGTGGAGCTGTGTGTCTGCTGTTCGAGCCTGGGTATGTGGAGCTGTGTGTCTGCTGTTCGAGCCTGGGTATGTGGGTCTGTGTGTCTGCTGTTCGAGTCTGGGTATGTGGAGCTGTGTGTCTGTTGTTCGAGTCTGGGGATGTGGAGCTGTGTGTCTGCTGTTCGAGCCTGGGTATGTGGAGCTGTGTGTCTGCTGTTCGAGTCTGGGTATGTGGTGCTGTGTGTCTGCTGTTCGAGTCTGGGTCTGTGGAGCTGTGTGTCTGTTGTTCGAGCGTGGGTATGTGGAGCTCTCTGTCTGCTGTTCGAGCCTGGGTATGTGGAGCTCTCTGTCTGCAGTTCGAGCCTGTGTCTGTGGAGCTGTGTGTCTGCTGCTCGAGCCTGGGGCTGTGGAGCTGTGTGTCTGCTGTTCGAGCCTGGGTATGTGGTGCTCTCTGTCTGCAGTTCGAGCCTGGGTATGTGGGGCTGTGTGTCTGCTGTTCGAGCCTGGGTATGTGGAGCTCTCTGTCTGCTGCTCGAGCCTGGGTCTGTGGAGCTGTGTGTCTGCTGTTCGAGTGTGGGGCTGTGTGTCTGCTGTTCGAGCCTGGGTATGTGGAGCTGTGTGTCTGCTTTTTCGAGCCTGGGTATGTGGAGCTGTGTGTCTGCTGTTCGAGCCTGGGCATGTGGAGCTCTCTGTCTGCTGTTCGAGCCTGGGTATGAGGAGCTGTGTGTCTGCTGCTCGAGCCTGGGTATGTGGAGCTCTCTGCTGTTCGAGCCTGGGTATGTGGAGCTCTCTGCTGTTCGAGCCTGGGTATGTGGAGCTCTCCCTCTGCTGTTCGAGCCTGGGTATGTGGAGCTGAGTGTCTGCTGTTCGAGCCTGGGTATGTGGAGCTGTGTGTCTGCTGTTCGAGCCTGGGTATGTGGAGCTGTGTGTCTGCTGTTCGAGCCTGGGTATGTGGTCCTCTGTGCCTGCTGTTCGAGCGTGGGTATGTGGAGCTCTCTGTCTTCTGTTCGAGCCTGGGTATGTGGAGCTCTCTGTCTGCTGTTCGAGCCTGGGTACGTGGGGCTGTGTGTCTGCTGTTTGAGCTTGCGCATGTGGAGCTGTGTGTCTGCTGTTCGAGCCTGGGTATGTGGAGCTCTCGGTCTGCTGTTCGAGTCTGGGTATGTGGGGCTGTGTGTCTGCTGTTCGAGTCTGGGTATGTGGAGCTCTCTGTCTGCTGTTCGAGCGTGGATATGTGGGGCTGTGTGTCTGCTGTTCGAGCCTGGGTATGTGGAGCTGTGTGTCTGCTGTTCGAGCGTGGGTATGTGTGGCTGTGTGTCTGCTGTTCGAGCCTGGGCACGTGGAGCTGTGTGTCTGCTGTTCGAGCCTGGGTATGTGGAGCTGTGTGACTGCTGCTCGAGTCTGGGTATGTGGGGCTTTCTGTCTGCTGTTCGAGTCTGGGTATGTGGAGCTGTGTGTCTGCTGTTCGAGCCTGGGTATGTGGAGCTGTGTGTCTGCTGTTCGAGCCTGGGTATGTGGAGCTGTGTGTCTGCTGTTCGAGCCTGGGTATGTGGAGCTGTGTGTCTGCTGTTCGAGCCTGGGTATGTGGAGCTGTGTGTCTGCTGTTCGAGCCTGGGTATGTGGAGCTCTGTGCCTGCTGTTCGAGCCTGGGTATGTGGAGCTCTCTGTCTTCTGTTCGAGCCTGGGTATGTTGAGCTCTCTGTCTGCTGTTCGAGCCTGGATACGTGGGGCTGTGTGTCTGCTGTTTGAGCTTGCGCATGTGGAGCTGTGTGTCTGCTGTTCGAGCCTGGGTATGTGGAGCTGTGTGCCAGCTGTTCGAGTCTGGGTATGTGGCGCTCTCTGTCTTCTGTTCGAGTCTGGGTATGTGGGGCTGTGTGTCTGCTGTTCGAGTCTGGGTATGTGGAGCTCTCTGTCTGCTGTTCGAGCGTGGATATGTGGGGCTGTGTGTCTGCTGTTCGAGCCTGGGTATGTGGAGCTGTGTGTCTGCTGTTCGAGCCTGGGTATGTGGAGCTCTCTGTCTGCTGTTCGAGCCTGGGTATGTGGAGCTGTGTGTCTGCTGTTCGAGTCTGGGTATGTGGAGCTGTGTGACTGCTGCTCGAGTCTGGGTATGTGGGGCTGTGTGTCTGCTGTTCGAGCCTGGGTATGTGGAGCTGTGTGTCTGCTGTTCGAGCCTGGGTCTGTGGAGCTCTCTGTCTGCTGTTCGAGCCTGGGTATGTGGAGCTGTGTGTCTGCTGTTCGAGCCTGTGTATGTGGGGTTGTGTGTCTGCTTTTCGAGCCTGGGTTTGTGGGGCTGTGTGTCTGCTGTTCGAGCCTGGGTTTGTGGGGCTGTGTGTCTGCTGTTCGAGCCTGGGTATGTGGAGCTGTGTGTCTGCTATTCGAGCCTGGGTATGTGGAGCTCTGTGTCTGCTATTCGAGCCTGTGTATGTGGAGCTGTGTGTCTGCTGTTCGAGCCTGGGTATGTGGAGCTCTCTGTCTGCTGTTCGAGTCTGGGTATGTGGAGCTGTGTGTCTGCTGTTCGAGCCTGGGTATGTGGGGCTGTGTGTCTGCTGTTCGAGTCTGGGTATGTGGAGCTCTCTGTCTGCTGTTCGAGCTTGGGTATGTGGAGCTGTGTGTCTGCTGTTCGAGCCTGGGTATGTGGAGCTCTCTGTCTGCTGTGCGAGCCTGGGTATGTGGAGCTGTGTGTCTGCTGTTCGAGCCTGGGTAGGTGGAGCTGTGTGTCTGCTGTTTGAGCCAGGGTATGTGGAGCTCTCTGTCTGCTGTTCGAGCCTGGGCATGTGGAGCTCTGTGTCTGCTGTTCGAGCCTGGGTCTGTGGAGCTGTGTGTCTGCTGTTCGAGCCTGGGTAGGTGGAGCTGTGTGTCTGCTGTTCGAGTCTGGGTATGTGGGGCTGTGTGTCTGCTGTGCGAGCCTGGGTATGTGGAGCTGTGTGTCTGCTGTTCGAGCCTGGGTAGGTGGAGCTCTCTGTCTGCTGTTTGAGCCTGGGTTTGTGGGGCTGTGTGTCTGCTGTGCGAGCCTGGGTATGTGGAGCTCTCTGTCTGCTGTTCGAGCCTGGGTATGTGGAGCTGTGTGTCTGCTGTGCGAGCCTGGGTATGTGGAGCTGTGTGTCTGCTGTTCGAGTCTGGGTATGTGGAGCTTTGTGTCTGCTGTTTGAGCCTGGGTATGTGGGGCTGTGTGTCTGCTGTTCGAGCCTGGGTATGTGGAGCTCTCTGTCTGCTGTTCGTGTCTGGGTATGTGGAGCTGTGTGTCTGTTGTTCGAGTCTGGGTATGTGGAGCTGTGTGTCTGCTGTTGGAGCCTGGGTATGTGGAGCTCTCTGTCTTCTGTTCGAGTCTGGGTATGTGGAGCTGTGTGCCAGCTGTTCGAGTCTGGGTATGTAGAGCTGTGTGTCTGCTGTTCGAGTCTGGGTATGTGGAGCTCTCTGTCTTCTGTTCGAGTCTGGGTATGTGGGGCTGTGTGTCTGCTGTTCGAGTCTGGGTATGTGGAGCTCTCTGTCTGCTGTTCGAGCCTGGGTCTGTGGAGCTGTGTGTCTGCTGCGCGAGCCTGGGGCTGTGGAGCTGTGTGTCTGCTGCTCGAGCCTGGGTCTGTGGAGCTGTGTGTCTGCTGTTCGAGCCTGGATATGTGGGGCTGTGTGTCTGCTGTTGTAGCCTGAGTATGTGGAGCTCTCTGTCTGCTGTTCGAGCCTGGGTATGTAGAGCTGTGTGTCTGCTGTTCGAGTCTGGGTATGTGGAGCTCTCTGTCTTCTGTTCGAGTCTGGGTATGTGGGGCTGTGTGTCTGCTGTTCGAGTCTGGGTATGTGGAGCTCTCTGTCTGCTGTGCGAGCGTGGGTATGTGGAGCTGTGTGTCTGCTGTTCGAGCCTGGGTATGTGGAGCTCTCTGTCTGCTGTTCGAGCCTGGGTATGTGGAGCTCTCTGTCTGCTGTTCGAATCTGGGTATGTGAAGCTGTGTGTCTGCTGTTCGAGCCTGGGTATGTGGAGCTCTCTGTCTGCTGTTCGAGCCTGGGTATGTGGAGCTCTCTGTCTGCTGTTCGAGCGTGGGTATGTGGAGCTGTGTGTCTGCTGTTCGAGTCTGGGTATGTGGAGCTCTCTGTCTGCTGTTCGAGCGTGGGTATGTGGAGCTGTGTGTCTGCTGTTCGAGCCTGGGTATGTGGAGCTCTCTGTCTGCTGTTCGAGCCTGGGTATGTGGAGCTCTCTGTCTGCTGTTCGAATCTGGGTATGTGGAGCTGTGTGTCTGCTGTTCGAGCCTGGGTATGTGGAGCTCTCTGTCTGCTGTTCGAGCCTGGGTATGTGGAGCTGTGTGTCTGCTGTTCGAGCCTGTGTATGTGGGGCTGTGTGTCTGCTGTTCGAGTCTGGGTATGTGGAGCTCTCTGTCTGCTGTTCGAGCGTGGATATGTGGGGCTGTGTGTCTGCTGTTCGAGCCTGGGTATGTGGAGCTGTGTGTCTGCTGTTCGAGCCTGGGTTTGTGGGGCTGTGTGTCTGCTGTTCGAGCCTGGGTTTGTGGGGCTGTGTGTCTGCTGTTCGAGCCTGGGTATGTGGAGCTGTGTGTCTGCTATCCGAGCCTGGGTATGTGGAGCTCTGTGTCTGCTATTCGAGCCTGTGTATGTGGAGCTGTGTGTCTGCTGTTCGAGCCTGGGTATGTGGAGCTCTCTGTCTGCTGTTCGAGTCTGGGTATGTGGAGCTGTGTGTCTGCTGTTCGACCGTGGGTATGTGGAGCTGTGTGTCTGCTGTTCGAGTCTGGGTATGTGGAGCTCTCTGTCTGCTGTTCGAGCGTGGGTATGTGGAGCTGTGTGTCTGCTGTTCGAGCCTGGGTATGTGGAGCTCTCTGTCTGCTGTTCGAGCCTGGGTATGTGGAGCTGTGTCTGCTGTTCGAGCCTGGGTATGTGGAGCTGTGTGTCTGTTGTTCGAGTCTGGGTATGTGGAGCTGTGTGTCTGCTGTTCGAGCCTGGGTATGTGGAGATCTCTGTCTGCAGTTCGAGCCTGGGTATGTGGAGCTGTGTGTCTGCTCCTCGAGCTTGGGGCTGTGGAGCTGTGTGTCTGCTGCTCGAGCCTGGGTATGTGGAGCTGTGTGTCTGCTGTTCGAGCCTGGGTATGTGGAGCTGTTTGTCTGCTGTTCGAGTGTGGGGCTGTGTGTCTGCTGATCGAGCCTGGGTATGTAGAGCTGTGTGTCTGCTGTTCTAGTCTGGGTATGTGGAGCTGTGTGCCAGCTGTTCGAGTCTGGGTATGTGGAGCTGTGTGCCAGCTGTTCGAGTCTGGGTATGTGGAGCTGTGTGTCTTATGTTCGAGCCTGGGTATGTGGAGCTGTGTGACTGCTGCTCGAGCCTGGGTATGTGGAGCTCTCTGTCTGCTGCTCGAGCCTGGGTATGTGGAGCTCCCTGTCTTCTGTTCGAGCCTGGGTATGTGGAGCTGTGTGCCAGCTGTTCGAGTCTGGGTATGTGGAGCTCTCTGTCTGCTGTTCGAGCGTGGATATGTGGAGCTGTGTGTCAGCTGTTCGAGCCTGGGTATGTGGAGCTCTCTGTCTGCTGTTCGAGCCTGGGTATGTGGAGCTGTGTGTCTGCTGTTCGAGTCTGGGTATGTGGAGCTGTGTGTCTGCTGTTCGAGCCTGGGTATGTGGAGCTCTCTGTCTGCTGTTCGAGCCTGGGTATGTGGAGCTCTCTGACTGCTGTTCGAGTCTTGGTATGTGGGGCTGTGTGTCTGCTGTTCGAGTCTGGGTATGTGGAGCTCTCTGTCTGCTGTTCGAGCGTGGATATGTGGGGCTGTGTGTCTGCTGTTCGAGCCTGGGTATGTGGAGCTGTGTGTCTGCTGTTCGAGTCTGGGTATGTGGGGCTGTGTGTCTGCTGTTCGAGCCTGGGTACGTGGAGCTGTGTGTCTGCTGTTCGAGTCTGGGTATGTGGAGCTGTGTGTCTGCTGTTCGAGTCTGGGTATGTGGGGCTGTGTGTCTGCTGTTCGAGCCTGGGCATGTGGAGCTGTGTGTCTGCTGTTCGAGCCTGTGTATGTGGAGCTGTGTGTCTGCTGTTCGAGCCTGGGTATGTGGAGCTCTCTGTCTGCTGTTCGAGCCTGGGTATGTGGAGCTGTGTATCTGCTGTTCGAGCCTGGGTATGTGGAGCTGTGTTTCTGCTGTTCGAGCCTGGGTCTGTGGAGCTCTCTGTCTGCTGTTCGAGCCTGGGTATGTGGAGCTGTGTGTCTGCTGTTCGAGCCTGTGTATGTGGGGCTGTGTGTCTGCTGTTCGAGCCTGGGTATGTGGAGCTGTGTGTCTGCTGTTCGAGCCTGGGTATGTGGAGCTGTGTGTCTGCTGTTCGAGCCTGGGTATGTGGAGCTGTGTGTCTGCTGTTCGAGTCTGGGTATGTGGAGCTCTCTGTCTGCTGTTCGAGCGTGGGTATGTGGAGCTGTGTGTCTGCTGTTCGAGCCTGGGTATGTGGAGCTCTCTGTCTGCTGTTCGAGCCTGGGTATGTGGAGCTGTGTCTGCTGTTCGAGCCTGGGTATGTGGAGCTGTGTGTCTGTTGTTCGAGTCTGGGTATGTGGAGCTGTGTGTCTGCTGTTCGAGCCTGGGTATGTGGAGATCTCTGTCTGCAGTTCGAGCCTGGGTATGTGGAGCTGTGTGTCTGCTCCTCGAGCTTGGGGCTGTGGAGCTGTGTGTCTGCTGCTCGAGCCTGGGTATGTGGAGCTGTGTGTCTGCTGTTCGAGCCTGGGTATGTGGGGCTGTGTGTCTGCTGTTCGAGCCTGGGTATGTGGAGCTGTGTGTCTGCTGTTCGAGTGTGGGGCTGTGTGTCTGCTGATCGAGCCTGGGTATGTAGAGCTGTGTGTCTGCTGTTCTAGTCTGGGTATGTGGAGCTGTGTGCCAGCTGTTCGAGTCTGGGTATGTGGAGCTGTGTGCCAGCTGTTCGAGTCTGGGTATGTGGAGCTGTGTGTCTTATGTTCGAGCCTGGGTATGTGGAGCTGTGTGACTGCTGCTCGAGCCTGGGTATGTGGAGCTCTCTGTCTGCTGCTCGAGCCTGGGTATGTGGAGCTCCCTGTCTTCTGTTCGAGTCTGGGTATGTGGAGCTGTGTGCCAGCTGTTCGAGTCTGGGTATGTGGAGCTCTCTGTCTGCTGTTCGAGCGTGGATATGTGGAGCTGTGTGTCAGCTGTTCGAGCCTGGGTATGTGGAGCTCTCTGTCTGCTGTTCGAGCCTGGGTATGTGGAGCTCTCTGTCTGCTGTTCGAGTCTGGGTATGTGGGGCTGTGTGTCTGCTGTTCGAGTCTGGGTATGTGGAGCTCTCTGTCTGCTGTTCGAGCGTGGATATGTGGGGCTGTGTGTCTGCTGTTCGAGCCTGGGTATGTGGAGCTGTGTGTCTGCTGTTCGAGTCTGGGTATGTGGGGCTGTGTGTCTGCTGTTCGAGCCTGGGTACGTGGAGCTGTGTGTCTGCTGTTCGAGTCTGGGTATGTGGAGCTGTGTGTCTGCTGTTCGAGTCTGGGTATGTGGAGCTGTGTGTCTGCTGTTCGAGCCTGGGTATGTGGAGCTGTGTGTCTGCTGTTCGAGTCTGGGTATGTGGGGCTGTGTGTCTGCTGTTCGAGCCTGGGCATGTGGAGCTGTGTGTCTGCTGTTCGAGCATGTGTATGTGGAGCTGTGTGTCTGCTGTTCGAGCCTGGGTATGTGGAGCTCTCTGTCTGCTGTTCGAGCCTGGGTATGTGGAGCTGTGTATCTGCTGTTCGAGCCTGGGTATGTGGAGCTGTGTTTCTGCTGTTCGAGCCTGGGTCTGTGGAGCTCTCTGTCTGCTGTTCGAGCCTGGGTATGTGGAGCTGTGTGTCTGCTGTTCGAGCCTGTGTATGTGGGGCTGTGTGTCTGCTGTTCGAGCCTGGGTATGTGGGGCTGTGTGTCTGCTGTTCGAGCCTGGGTATGTGGAGCTGTGTGTCTGCTGTTCGAGCCTGGGTATGTGGAGCTGTGTGTCTGCTGTTCGAGCCTGGGTCTGTGGAGCTCTCTGTCTGCTGTTCGAGCCTGGGTATGTGGAGCTGTGTGTCTGCTGTTCGAGCCTGGGTATCTGGAGCTGTGTGTCGGCTGTTCGAGCCTGGGTCTGTGGAGCTCTCTGTCTGCTGTTCGAGCCTGGGTATGTGGAGCTGTGTGTCTGCTGTTCGAGCCTGGGTATGTGGAGCTGTGTGTCTGCTGTTCGAGCCTGGGTATGTGGAGCTCTCTGTCTGCTGTTCGGGTCTGGTTATGTGGAGCTCTCTGTCTGCTGTTCGAGTTTGGGAATGTGGAGCTGTGTGTCTGCTGTTCGAGCCTGGGTATGTGGAGCTCTCTGTCTGCTGTTCGAGTTTGGGAATGTGGAGCTGTGTGTCTGCTGTTCGAGCCTGGGTCTGCGGAGCTGTGTGTCTGCTGTTCGAGCCTGGGTATGTGGAGTTCTCTGTCTGCTGTTCGAGCCTGGGTATGTGGGGCTGTGTGTCTGCTGTTCGAGCGTGGGTATGTGGAGCTGTGTGTCTGCTGTTCGAACCTGGGTATGTGGGGCTGTGTGTCTGCTGTTCGAGCCTGGGTATGTGGAGCTGTGTGTCTGCTGTTCGAGCCTGGGTCTGTGGAACTGTGTGTCTGCTGCTCGAGCCTGGGTATGTGGAGCTGTGTGTCTGCTGTTCGAGTCTGGGTATGTGGAGCTGTGTGTCTGCTGTTCAAGCCTGGGTCTGTGGAGCTGTGTGTCTGCTGTTGGAGCCTGAGTATGTGGAGCTCTCTGTCTGTTGTTCGAGCCTGTGTATGTGGAGCTGTGTGTCTGCTGTTCGAGCCTGGGTATGTGTAGCTGTGTGTCTGCTGTTCGAGCCTGGGTATGTGGAGCTGTGTGTCTGCTGTTCGAGCCTGGGTATGTGGAGCTGTGTGTCTGCTGTTGGAGCCTGAGTATGTGGAGCTCTCTGTCTGCTGTTCGAGCCTGTGTATGTGGAGCTGTGTGTCTGCTGTTCGAGCCTCGGTATGTGGGGCTGTGTGTCTGCTGTTTGAGCCTGGGTATGTGGAGCTGTGTGTCTGCTGCTCGAGCCTGGGTATGTGGAGCTGTGTGTCTGCTGTTCGAGCCTGGGTATGTGGAGCTCTCTGTCTGCTGTTCGAGCCTGGCTATGTGGAGCTGTGTGTCTGCTCTTCGAGCCTGGGTATGTGGAGCTGCGTGTCTGCTGTTGGAGCCTGGGTATGTGGAGCTCTCTGCCTGCTGTTCGAGCCTGGGTATGTGGAGCTCTCTGTCTGCATTTCGAGCCTGGGTATGTGGAGCTGTGTGTCTGCTGTTCGAGCGTTGCTATGTGGAGCTCTGTGTCTGCTGTTCGAGCCTGGGTATGTGGAGCTCTCTGTCTGCTGTTCGAGCCTGGGTATGTGGGGCTGTGCGTCTGCTGTTCGAGCCTGGGTATGTGGAGCTCTCTCTCTGCTGTTCGAGCCTGGGTATGTGGAGCTCTCTGTCTGCTGTTCGATCCTGGGTATGTGGAGCTCTCTGTCTGCATTTCGAGCCTGGGTATGTGGAGCTGTGTGTCTGCTGTTCGAGCCTGGGTATGTGGAGCTCTGTCTGCTGTTCGATCCTGGGTATGTGGAGCTGTGTGTCTGCTGTTCGAGCGTGGGTATGTGAAGCTCTGTGTCTGCTGTTCGAGTCTGGGTATGTGGAGCTGTGTGTCTGCTGTTCGAGTCTGGGTATGTGGAGCTCTCTGTCTGCTGTTCCAGCCTGGGTATGTGGAGCTCTCTGTCTGCTGTTCGAGCCTGGGTATGTGGAGCTCTCTGTCTGCTGTTCGAGCCTGGGTATGTGGAGCTGTGTGTCTGCTGTTGGAGCGTGGGTATGTGGGGCTGTGTGTCTGCTGTTCGAGCCTGGGTATGTGGAGCTCTCTGTCTGCTGTTCGAACCTGGGTATGTGGAGCTCTCTGTCTGCTGTTCGAGCCTGGGTATGTGGAGCTGTGTGTCTGCTGTTCGAGCCTGGGTATGTGGAGCTGTGTGTCTGCTGTTCGAGCCTGGGTATGTTGAGCTCTCTGCTGTTAGAGCCTGGGTATGTGGAGCTGTGTGTCTGCTCTTCGAGACTGGGTATGTGGAGCTCTCTGTCTGCTGTTCGAGCCTGGGTATGTGGAGCTCTCTGTCTGCTGTTCGAGTCTGGCTATGTGGAGCTGTGTGTCTGCTGTTCGAGCGTGGGTATGTGGAGCTCTGTGTCTGCTATTGGAGCCTGGGTATGTGGAGCTGTGTGTCTGCTGTTCGAGCCTGGGTTTGTGGAGCTCTCTGTCTGCTGTTCGAGCCTGGCTATGTGGAGCTCTCTGTCTGCTGTTCGAGCCTGGGTATGTGGAGCTGTGTGTCTGCTGTTCGAGTCTGGGTATGTGGAGCTGTGTGTCTGCTGTTCGAGCCTGGGTATGTGGAGCTCTCTGCTGTTCGAGCCTGGGTATGTGGAGCTCTCTCTCTGCTGTTCGAGCCTGGGTATATGGAGCTGAGTGTCTGCTGTTCGAGCCTGGGTATGTTGAGCTGTGTGTCTGCTGTTCGAGCCTGGGTATGTGGAGCTCTCTGTCTGCTGTTCGAGCCTGGGTATGTGGAGCTGTGTGTCTGCTGTTCGAGTCTGGGTATGTGGAGCTGTGTGTCTGCTGTTCGAGCCTGGGTATGTGGAGCTCTCTGTCTGCTGTTCGAGCCTGGGTATGTGGAGCTCTCTGTCTGCTGTTCGAGTCTGGGTATGTGGGGCTGTGTGTCTGCTGTTCGAGTCTGGGTATGTGGAGCTCTCTGTCTGCTGTTCGAGCGTGGATATGTGGGGCTGTGTGTCTGCTGTTCGAGCCTGGGTATGTGGAGCTGTGTGTCTGCTGTTCGAGTCTGGGTATGTGGGGCTGTGTGTCTGCTGTTCGAGCCTGGGTACGTGGAGCTGTGTGTCTGCTGTTCGAGTCTGGGTATGTGGAGCTTTGTGTCTGCTATTCGAGCCTGGGTATGTGGAGCTGTGTGTCTGCTGTTCGAGTCTGGGTATGTGGAGCTTTGTGTCTGCTATTCGAGCCTGGGTATGTGGAGCTGTGTGTCTGCTGTTCGAGCCTGGGTATGTGGAGCTGTGTGTCTGCTGTTCGAGTCTGGGTATGTGGAGCTTTGTGTCTGCTATTCGAGCCTGGGTATGTGGAGCTGTGTGTCTGCTGTTCGAGCCTGGGTATGTGGAGCTGTGTGTCTGCTGTTCGAGTCTGGGTATGTGGGGCTGTGTGTCTGCTGTTCGAGCCTGGGCATGTGGAGCTGTGTGTCTGCTGTTCGAGCCTGTGTATGTGGAGCTGTGTATCTGCTGTTCGAGCCTGGGTATGTGGAGCTGTGTTTCTCCTGTTCGAGTCTGGGTATGTGGAGCTTTGTGTCTGCTATTCGAGCCTGGGTATGTGGAGCTCTGTGTCTGCTATTCGAGCCTGGGTATGTGGAGCTGTGTGTCTGCTGTTCGAGTCTGGGTATGTGGAGCTCTGTGTCTGCTGTTCGAGTCTGGGTATGTGGAGCTCTGTGTCTGCTGTTCGAGTCTGGGTATGTGGAGCTCTGTGTCTGCTATTCGAGCCTGGGTATGTGGGGCTGTGTGTCTGCTGTTCGAGTCTGGGTATGTGGAGCTGTGTGTCTGCTGTTCGAGTCTGGGTATGTGGAGCTGTGTGTCTGCTGTTCGAGCCTGGGTATGTGGAGCTCTCTGTCTGCTGTTCGAGCCTGGGTATGTGGAGCTGTGTATCTGCTGTTCGAGCCTGGGTATGTGGAGCTGTGTTTCTCCTGTTCGAGCCTGGGTCTGTGGAGCTCTCTGTCTGCTGTTCGAGCCTGGGTATGTGGAGCTGTGTGTCTGCTGTTCGAGCCTGTGTATGTGGGGCTGTGTGTCTGCTGTTCGAGCCTGGGTTTGTGGGGCTGTGTGTCTGCTGTTCGAGCCTGGGTATGTGGAGCTGTGTGTCTGCTATTCGAGCCTGGGTATGTGGAGCTCTGTGTCTGCTATTCGAGCCTGGGTATGTGGAGCTCTCTGTCTGCTGTTCGAGTCTGGGTATGTGGAGCTGTGTGTCTGCTGTTCGAGCCTGGCTATGTGGAGCTGTGTGTCTGCTGTTCGAGCCTGGGTATGTGGAGCTCTCTGTCTGCTGTTTGAGCCTGGGTATGTGGAGCTCTGTGTCTGCTATTCGAGCCTGGGTATGTGGAGCTGTGTGTCTGCTGTTCGAGCCTGGGTATGTGGAGCTCTCTGCCTGCTGTTCGAGCCTGGGTATGTGGAGCTCTCTGTCTGCATTTCGAGCCTGGGTATGTGGAGCTGTGTGTCTGCTGTTCGAGCGTTGCTATGTGGAGCTCTGTGTCTGCTGTTCGAGCCTGGGTATGTGGAGCTCTCTGTCTGCTGTTCGAGCCTGGGTATGTGGGGCTGTGCGTCTGCTGTTCGAGCCTGGGTATGTGGAGCTCTCTCTCTGCTGTTCGAGCCTGGGTATGTGGAGCTCTCTGTCTGCTGTTCGATCCTGGGTATGTGGAGCTCTCTGTCTGCATTTCGAGCCTGGGTATGTGGAGCTGTGTGTCTGCTGTTCGAGCCTGGGTATGTGGAGCTCTGTCTGCTGTTCGATCCTGGGTATGTGGAGCTGTGTGTCTGCTGTTCGAGCGTGGGTATGTGAAGCTCTGTGTCTGCTGTTCGAGTCTGGGTATGTGGAGCTGTGTGTCTGCTGTTCGAGTCTGGGTATGTGGAGCTCTCTGTCTGCTGTTCCAGCCTGGGTATGTGGAGCTCTCTGTCTGCTGTTCGAGCCTGGGTATGTGGAGCTCTCTGTCTGCTGTTCGAGCCTGGGTATGTGGAGCTGTGTGTCTGCTGTTGGAGCGTGGGTATGTGGGGCTGTGTGTCTGCTGTTCGAGCCTGGGTATGTGGAGCTCTCTGTCTGCTGTTCGAACCTGGGTATGTGGAGCTCTCTGTCTGCTGTTCGAGCCTGGGTATGTGGAGCTGTGTGTCTGCTGTTCGAGCCTGGGTATGTGGAGCTGTGTGTCTGCTGTTCGAGCCTGGGTATGTTGAGCTCTCTGCTGTTAGAGCCTGGGTATGTGGAGCTGTGTGTCTGCTCTTCGAGACTGGGTGTGTGGAGCTCTCTGTCTGCTGTTCGAGCCTGGGTATGTGGAGCTCTCTGTCTGCTGTTCGAGTCTGGCTATGTGGAGCTGTGTGTCTGCTGTTCGAGCGTGGGTATGTGGAGCTCTGTGTCTGCTATTGGAGCCTGGGTATGTGGAGCTGTGTGTCTGCTGTTCGAGCCTGGGTTTGTGGAGCTCTCTGTCTGCTGTTCGAGCCTGGCTATGTGGAGCTCTCTGTCTGCTGTTCGAGCCTGGGTATGTGGAGCTGTGTGTCTGCTGTTCGAGTCTGGGTATGTGGAGCTGTGTGTCTGCTGTTCGAGCCTGGGTATGTGGAGCTCTCTGCTGTTCGAGCCTGGGTATGTGGAGCTCTCTCTCTGCTGTTCGAGCCTGGGTATATGGAGCTGAGTGTCTGCTGTTCGAGCCTGGGTATGTTGAGCTGTGTGTCTGCTGTTCGAGCCTGGGTATGTGGAGCTCTCTGTCTGCTGTTCGAGCCTGGGTATGTGGAGCTGTGTGTCTGCTGTTCGAGTCTGGGTATGTGGAGCTGTGTGTCTGCTGTTCGAGCCTGGGTATGTGGAGCTCTCTGTCTGCTGTTCGAGCCTGGGTATGTGGAGCTCTCTGTCTGCTGTTCGAGTCTGGGTATGTGGGGCTGTGTGTCTGCTGTTCGAGTCTGGGTATGTGGAGCTCTCTGTCTGCTGTTCGAGTCTGGGTATGTGGAGCTCTCTGTCTGCTGTTCGAGTCTGGGTATGTGGAGCTCTCTGTCTGCTGTTCGAGCCTGGGTATGTGGAGCTCTCTGTCTGCTGTTCGAGTCTGGGTATGTGGAGCTCTCTGTCTGCTGTTCGAGCCTGGGTATGTGGAGCTCTCTGTCTGCTGTTCGAGTCTGGGTATGTGGGGCTGTGTGTCTGCTGTTCGAGCCTGGGTATGTGGAGCTCTCTGTCTGCTGTTCGAGTCTGGGTATGTGGAGCTCTCTGTCTGCTGTTCGTGTCTGGGTATGTGGAGCTCTCTGTCTGCTGTTCGAGCGTGGATATGTGGGGCTGTGTGTCTGCTGTTCGAGCCTGGGTATGTGGAGCTGTGTGTCTGCTGTTCGAGTCTGGGTATGTGGGGCTGTGTGTCTGCTGTTCGAGCCTGGGTATGTGGAGCTGTGTGTCTGCTGTTCGAGTCTGGGTATGTGGAGCTGTGTGTCTGCTGTTCGAGTCTGGGTATGTGGAGCTATGTGTCTGCTGTTCGAGCCTGGGTATGTGGAGCTGTGTGTCTGCTGTTCGAGCCTGGGTATGTGGAGCTGTGTTTCTCCTGTTCGAGTCTGGGTATGTGGAGCTTTGTGTCTGCTATTCGAGCCTGGGTATGTGGAGCTGTGTGTCTGCTGTTCGAGCCTGGGTATGTGGAGCTGTGTGTCTGCTGTTCGAGTCTGGGTATGTGGGGCTGTGTGTCTGCTGTTCGAGCCTGGGCATGTGGAGCTGTGTGTCTGCTGTTCGAGCCTGTGTATGTGGAGCTGTGTATCTGCTGTTCGAGCCTGGGTATGTGGAGCTGTGTTTCTCCTGTTCGAGTCTGGGTATGTGGAGCTTTGTGTCTGCTATTCGAGCCTGGGTATGTGGAGCTCTGTGTCTGCTATTCGAGCCTGGGTATGTGGAGCTGTGTGTCTGCTGTTCGAGTCTGGGTATGTGGAGCTCTGTGTCTGCTGTTCGAGTCTGGGTATGTGGAGCTCTGTGTCTGCTGTTCGAGTCTGGGTATGTGGAGCTCTGTGTCTGCTATTCGAGCCTGGGTATGTGGGGCTGTGTGTCTGCTGTTCGAGTCTGGGTATGTGGAGCTGTGTGTCTGCTGTTCGAGTCTGGGTATGTGGAGCTGTGTGTCTGCTGTTCGAGCCTGGGTATGTGGAGCTCTCTGTCTGCTGTTCGAGCCTGGGTATGTGGAGCTGTGTATCTGCTGTTCGAGCCTGGGTATGTGGAGCTGTGTTTCTCCTGTTCGAGCCTGGGTCTGTGGAGCTCTCTGTCTGCTGTTCGAGCCTGGGTATGTGGAGCTGTGTGTCTGCTGTTCGAGCCTGTGTATGTGGGGCTGTGTGTCTGCTGTTCGAGCCTGGGTTTGTGGGGCTGTGTGTCTGCTGTTCGAGCCTGGGTATGTGGAGCTGTGTGTCTGCTATTCGAGCCTGGGTATGTGGAGCTCTGTGTCTGCTATTCGAGCCTGGGTATGTGGAGCTCTCTGTCTGCTGCTCGAGTCTGGGTATGTGGAGCTGTGTGTCTGCTGTTCGAGCCTGGCTATGTGGAGCTGTGTGTCTGCTGTTCGAGCCTGGGTATGTGGAGCTCTCTGTCTGCTGTTTGAGCCTGGGTATGTGGAGCTCTGTGTCTGCTATTCGAGCCTGGGTATGTGGAGCTGTGTGTCTGCTGTTCGAGCCTGGGTATGTGGAGTTCTCTGTATGCTGTTCGAGTCTGGGTATGTGGAGCTGTGTGTCTGCTGTTCGAGCCTGGGTATGTGGAGCTGTGTGTCTGCTGCTCGAGCCTGGGTCTGTGGAGCTGTGTGTCTGCTGCTCGAGCCTGGGTCTGTGGAGCTGTGTGTCTGCTGTTCGAGCCTGTGTATGTGGAGTTCTCTGTCTGCTGTTCGAGCCTGGGTATGTGGAGCTGTGTGTCTGCTGTTCGAGCCTGGGTATCTGGAGCTGTGTGTCTGCTGTTCGAGCCTGGGTCTGTGGAGCTCTCTGTCTGCTGTTCGAGCCTGGGTATGTGGAGCTGTGTGTCTGCTGTTCGAGCCTGGGTATGTGGAGCTGTGTGTCTGCTGTTCGAGCCTGGGTCTGTGGAGCTCTCTGTCTGCTGTTCGAGCCTGGGTATGTGGAGCTGTGTGTCTGCTGTTCGAGCCTGGGTATGTGGAGCTGTGTGTCTGCTGTTCGAGCCTGGGTCTGTGGAGCTGTGTGTCTGCTGTTCGAGCCTGGGTATGTGGAGCTCTGTGTCTGCTGTTCGAGCCTGGGTATGTGGAGCTGTGTGTCTGCTGTTCGAGCCTGGGTATGTGGAGCTGTGTGTCTGCTGTTCGAGCCTGGGTATGTGGAGCTCTCTGTCTGCTGTTCGAGTTTGGGAATGTGGAGCTGTGTGTCTGCTGTTCGAGCCTGGGTCTGCGGAGCTGTGTGTCTGCTGTTCGAGCCTGGGTATGTGGAGTTCTCTGTCTGCTGTTCGAGCCTGGGTATGTGGGGCTGTGTGTCTGCTGTTCGAGCGTGGGTATGTGGAGCTGTGTGTCTGCTGTTCGAACCTGGGTCTGTGGAGCTGTGTGTCTGCTGTTCGAGTCTGGGTATGTGGAGTTGTGTGTCTGATGTTCAAGCCTGGGTCTGTGGAGCTGTGTGTCTGCTGTTCGAGCCTGGGTATGTGGAGCTGTGTGTCTGCTGTTCGAGTCTGGGTATGTGGAGCTCTCTGTCTGTTGTTCGAGCCTGTGTATGTGGAGCTGTGTGTCTGCTGTTCGAGCCTGGGTATGTGGGGCTGTGTGTCTGCTGTTCGAGCCTGGGTATGTGGGTCTGTGTGTCTGCTGTTCGAGCCTGGGTATGTGGAGCTGTGTGTCTGCTGTTCGAGCCTGGGTATGTGGAGCTGTGTGTCTGCTGTTCGAGCCTGGGTATGTGGAGCTGTGTGTCTGCTGTTGGAGCCTGAGTATGTGGAGCTCTCTGTCTGCTGTTCGAGCCTGTGTATGTGGAGCTGTGTGTCTGCTGTTCGAGCCTCGGTATGTGGGGCTGTGTGTCTGCTGTTTGAGCCTGGGTATGTGGAGCTGTGTGTCTGCTGCTCGAGCCTGGGTATGTGGAGCTGTGTGTCTGCTGTTCGAGCCTGGGTATGTGGAGCTCTCTGTCTGCTGTTCGAGCCTGGCTATGTGGAGCTGTGTGTCTGCTCTTCGAGCCTGGGTATGTGGAGCTGCGTGTCTGCTGTTGGAGCCTGGGTATGTGGAGCTCTCTGCCTGCTGTTCGAGCCTGGGTATGTGGAGCTCTCTGTCTGCATTTCGAGCCTGGGTATGTGGAGCTGTGTGTCTGCTGTTCGAGCGTTGCTATGTGGAGCTCTGTGTCTGCTGTTCGAGCCTGGGTATGTGGAGCTCTCTGTCTGCTGTTCGAGCCTGGGTATGTGGGGCTGTGCGTCTGCTGTTCGAGCCTGGGTATGTGGAGCTCTCTCTCTGCTTTTCGAGCCTGGGTATGTGGAGCTCTCTGTCTGCTGTTCGATCCTGGGTATGTGGAGTTCTCTGTCTGCATTTCGAGCCTGGGTATGTGGAGCTGTGTGTCTGCTGTTCGAGCCTGGGTATGTGGAGCTCTGTCTGCTGTTCGAGCCTGGGTATGTGGAGCTGTGTGTCTGCTGTTCGAGTCTGGGTATGTGGGGCTGTGTGTCTGCTGTTCGAGCCTGGGCATGTGGAGCTGTGTGTCTGCTGTTCGAGCCTGTGTATGTGGAGCTGTGTATCTGCTGTTCGAGCCTGGGTATGTGGAGCTGTGTTTCTCCTGTTCGAGTCTGGGTATGTGGAGCTTTGTGTCTGCTATTCGAGCCTGGGTATGTGGAGCTGTGTGTCTGCTGTTCGAGCCTGGGTATGTGGAGCTGTGTGTCTGCTGTTCGAGTCTGGGTATGTGGGGCTGTGTGTCTGCTGTTCGAGCCTGGGCATGTGGAGCTGTGTGTCTGCTGTTCGAGCCTGTGTATGTGGAGCTGTGTATCTGCTGTTCGAGCCTGGGTATGTGGAGCTGTGTTTCTCCTGTTCGAGTCTGGGTATGTGGAGCTTTGTGTCTGCTATTCGAGCCTGGGTATGTGGAGCTCTGTGTCTGCTATTCGAGCCTGGGTATGTGGAGCTGTGTGTCTGCTGTTCGAGTCTGGGTATGTGGAGCTCTGTGTCTGCTGTTCGAGTCTGGGTATGTGGAGCTCTGTGTCTGCTGTTCGAGTCTGGGTATGTGGAGCTCTGTGTCTGCTATTCGAGCCTGGGTATGTGGGGCTGTGTGTCTGCTGTTCGAGTCTGGGTATGTGGAGCTGTGTGTCTGCTGTTCGAGTCTGGGTATGTGGAGCTGTGTGTCTGCTGTTCGAGCCTGGGTATGTGGAGCTCTCTGTCTGCTGTTCGAGCCTGGGTATGTGGAGCTGTGTATCTGCTGTTCGAGCCTGGGTATGTGGAGCTGTGTTTCTCCTGTTCGAGCCTGGGTCTGTGGAGCTCTCTGTCTGCTGTTCGAGCCTGGGTATGTGGAGCTGTGTGTCTGCTGTTCGAGCCTGTGTATGTGGGGCTGTGTGTCTGCTGTTCGAGCCTGGGTTTGTGGGGCTGTGTGTCTGCTGTTCGAGCCTGGGTATGTGGAGCTGTGTGTCTGCTATTCGAGCCTGGGTATGTGGAGCTCTGTGTCTGCTATTCGAGCCTGGGTATGTGGAGCTCTCTGTCTGCTGTTCGAGTCTGGGTATGTGGAGCTGTGTGTCTGCTGTTCGAGCCTGGCTATGTGGAGCTGTGTGTCTGCTGTTCGAGCCTGGGTATGTGGAGTTCTCTGTATGCTGTTCGAGTCTGGGTATGTGGAGCTCTCTGTCTGCTGTTTGAGCCTGGGTATGTGGAGCTCTGTGTCTGCTATTCGAGCCTGGGTATGTGGAGCTGTGTGTCTGCTGTTCGAGCCTGGGTATGTGGAGTTCTCTGTATGCTGTTCGAGTCTGGGTATGTGGAGCTGTGTGTCTGCTGTTCGAGCCTGGGTATGTGGAGCTGTGTGTCTGCTGCTCGAGCCTGGGTCTGTGGAGCTGTGTGTCTGCTGCTCGAGCCTGGGTCTGTGGAGCTGTGTGTCTGCTGTTCGAGCCTGTGTATGTGGAGTTCTCTGTCTGCTGTTCGAGCCTGGGTATGTGGAGCTGTGTGTCTGCTGTTCGAGCCTGGGTATCTGGAGCTGTGTGTCTGCTGTTCGAGCCTGGGTCTGTGGAGCTCTCTGTCTGCTGTTCGAGCCTGGGTATGTGGAGCTGTGTGTCTGCTGTTCGAGCCTGGGTATGTGGAGCTGTGTGTCTGCTGTTCGAGCCTGGGTCTGTGGAGCTCTCTGTCTGCTGTTCGAGCCTGGGTATGTGGAGCTGTGTGTCTGCTGTTCGAGCCTGGGTATGTGGAGCTGTGTGTCTGCTGTTCGAGCCTGGGTCTGTGGAGCTGTGTGTCTGCTGTTCGAGCCTGGGTATGTGGAGCTCTGTGTCTGCTGTTCGAGCCTGGGTATGTGGAGCTGTGTGTCTGCTGTTCGAGCCTGGGTATGTGGAGCTGTGTGTCTGCTGTTCGAGCCTGGGTATGTGGAGCTCTCTGTCTGCTGTTCGAGTTTGGGAATGTGGAGCTGTGTGTCTGCTGTTCGAGCCTGGGTCTGCGGAGCTGTGTGTCTGCTGTTCGAGCCTGGGTATGTGGAGTTCTCTGTCTGCTGTTCGAGCCTGGGTATGTGGGGCTGTGTGTCTGCTGTTCGAGCGTGGGTATGTGGAGCTGTGTGTCTGCTGTTCGAACCTGGGTCTGTGGAGCTGTGTGTCTGCTGTTCGAGTCTGGGTATGTGGAGTTGTGTGTCTGATGTTCAAGCCTGGGTCTGTGGAGCTGTGTGTCTGCTGTTCGAGCCTGGGTATGTGGAGCTGTGTGTCTGCTGTTCGAGTCTGGGTATGTGGAGCTCTCTGTCTGTTGTTCGAGCCTGTGTATGTGGAGCTGTGTGTCTGCTGTTCGAGCCTGGGTATGTGGGGCTGTGTGTCTGCTGTTCGAGCCTGGGTATGTGGGTCTGTGTGTCTGCTGTTCGAGCCTGGGTATGTGGAGCTGTGTGTCTGCTGTTCGAGCCTGGGTATGTGGAGCTGTGTGTCTGCTGTTCGAGCCTGGGTATGTGGAGCTGTGTGTCTGCTGTTGGAGCCTGAGTATGTGGAGCTCTCTGTCTGCTGTTCGAGCCTGTGTATGTGGAGCTGTGTGTCTGCTGTTCGAGCCTCGGTATGTGGGGCTGTGTGTCTGCTGTTTGAGCCTGGGTATGTGGAGCTGTGTGTCTGCTGCTCGAGCCTGGGTATGTGGAGCTGTGTGTCTGCTGTTCGAGCCTGGGTATGTGGAGCTCTCTGTCTGCTGTTCGAGCCTGGCTATGTGGAGCTGTGTGTCTGCTCTTCGAGCCTGGGTATGTGGAGCTGCGTGTCTGCTGTTGGAGCCTGGGTATGTGGAGCTCTCTGCCTGCTGTTCGAGCCTGGGTATGTGGAGCTCTCTGTCTGCATTTCGAGCCTGGGTATGTGGAGCTGTGTGTCTGCTGTTCGAGCGTTGCTATGTGGAGCTCTGTGTCTGCTGTTCGAGCCTGGGTATGTGGAGCTCTCTGTCTGCTGTTCGAGCCTGGGTATGTGGGGCTGTGCGTCTGCTGTTCGAGCCTGGGTATGTGGAGCTCTCTCTCTGCTTTTCGAGCCTGGGTATGTGGAGCTCTCTGTCTGCTGTTCGATCCTGGGTATGTGGAGTTCTCTGTCTGCATTTCGAGCCTGGGTATGTGGAGCTGTGTGTCTGCTGTTCGAGCCTGGGTATGTGGAGCTCTGTCTGCTGTTCGATCCTGGGTATGTGGAGCTGTGTGTCTGCTGTTCGAGCGTGGGTATGTGAAGCTCTGTGTCTGCTGTTCGAGTCTGGGTATGTGGAGCTGTGTGTCTGCTGTTCGAGCCTGGGTATGTGGATCTGTGTGTCTGCTGTTCGAGTCTGGGTATGTGGAGCTCTCTGTCTGCTGTTCCAGCCTGGGTATGTGGAGCTCTCTGTCTGCTGTTCGAGCCTGGGTATGTGGAGCTCTCTGTCTGCTGTTCGAGCCTGGGTATGTGGAGCTGTGTGTCTGCTGTTGGAGCGTGGGTATGTGGGGCTGTGTGTCTGCTGTTCGAGCCTGGGTATGTGGAGCTCTCTGTCTGCTGTTCGAACCTGGGTATGTGGAGCTCTCTGTCTGCTGTTCGAGCCTGGGTATGTGGAGCTGTGTGTCTGCTGTTCGAGCCTGGGTATGTGGAGCTGTGTGTCTGCTGTTCGAGCCTGGGTATGTTGAGCTCTCTGCTGTTAGAGCCTGGGTATGTGGAGCTGTGTGTCTGCTCTTCGAGACTGGGTATGTGGAGCTCTCTGTCTGATGTTCGAGCCTGGGTATGTGGAGCTCTCTGTCTGCTGTTCGAGTCTGGCTATGTGGAGCTGTGTGTCTGCTGTTCGAGCGTGGGTATGTGGAGCTCTGTGTCTGCTATTGGAGCCTGGGTATGTGGAGCTGTGTGTCTGCTGTTCGAGCCTGGGTTTGTGGAGCTCTCTGTCTGCTGTTCGAGTCTGGCTATGTGGAGCTCTCTGTCTGCTGTTCGAGCCTGGGTATGTGGAGCTGTGTGTCTGCTGTTCGAGCCTGGGTATGTGGAGCTGTGTGTCTGCTGTTCGAGCCTGGGTATGTGGAGTTCTCTGTCTGCTGTTCGAGCCAGGGTATGTGGAGCTCTCTGCTGTTCGAGCCTGGGTATGTGAAGCTCTCTCTCTGCTGTTCGAGCCTGGGTATGTGGAGCACTCTGTCTGCCGTTCGAGCCTGGGTATGTGGGGCTGTGTGTCTGCTGTTCGAGCCTGGGTATGTGGAGCTGTGTGTCTGCTGTTCGAGCCTGGGTATGTGGAGTTCTCTGTCTGCTGTTCGAGCCTGGGTATGTGGAGCTCTCTGCTGTTCGAGCCTGGGTATGTGAAGCTCTCTCTCTGCTGTTCGAGCCTGGGTATGTGGAGCACTCTGTCTGCCGTTCGAGCCTGGGTACGTGGGGCTGTGTGTCTGCTGCTCGAGCCTGGGTATGTGGAGCTCTCTGCTGTTCGAGCCTGGGTCTGTGGAGCTGTGTGTCTGCTGCTCGAGCCTGGGTATGTGGAGCTGTGTGTCTGCTGTTCGAGCCTGGGTATGTGGAGCTGTGTGTCTGCTGTTCGAGCCTGGGTCTGTGGAGCTGTCTGTCTGCTGCTCGAGCCTGAGTATGTGGAGCTGTGTGTCTGCTGTTCAAGCCTGGGTATGTGGAGCTCTCTGTCTGCTGTTCGAGCCTGGGTATGTGGAGCTGTGTGTCTGCTGTTCGAGCCTGGGTATGTGGAGCTCTCTGTCTGCATTTAGAGCCTGGGTATGTGGAGCTCTCTCTCTGTTGTTCGAGCCTGGGTATGTGGAGCTGTGTGTCTGCTGTTCCCAGTCCTGTACTGGATGTGAACATGTTCACGTTGGACAAGCATCTCCTGCACAAGGTTTGACTGTAACGTCCTGGAATGTTTCTGTTTCTTGCCTCTAGGGCCGGCTACAGCGCAGAGCAACACCACACCCCAGTGAGCTGAAGGTGATGAAGCAGGCGATTGAGGAACGTAGGGGAGAAGCACTCACTGTGACAGCCCATGATGAGCCCTCATCACCCGACTCACCAGATCCACAGGTCAGTGCTTCCCTCCCCAGGGGCAGTGGGTGCAGGGCGTCCCGCTCCAGGGGGACTGGGTGCAGGGCGTCCCGCTCCAGGGGCAGTGGGTGCAGGGTGTCCCGCTCCAGGGGGACAGGGTGCAGGGCGTCCCGCTCCAGGGGCAGTGGGTGCAGGGTGTCCCGCTCCAGGGGGACAGGGTGCAGGGCGTCCCGCTCCAGGGGCAGTGGGTGCAGTGTGTCCCGTTCCAGGGGGACTCGGTGCAGGGCATCGTGCTCCAGGGGCAGTGGGTGCAGGGTGCCCCGCTCCAGGGGCAGTGGGTGCAGGGCGTCCCGCTCCAGGGGCAGTGGGTGCAGGGCGTCCCGCTCCAGGGGGACTGGGTGCAGGGTGCCCCGCTCCAGGGGCAGTGGGTGCAGGGCGTCCCGCTCCAGGGGGACTGGGTGCAGGGTGCCCCGCTCCAGGGGCAGTGGGTGCAGGGCGTCCCGCTCCAGGGGCAGTGGGTGCAGGGTGTCCCGCTCCAGGGGCAGTGGGTGCAGGGTGTCCAGCTCCAGGGGGACAGGGTGCAGGGTGTACCGCTCCAGGGGCAGTGGGTGCAGGGTGTCCCGCTCCAGGGGCAGTGGGTGCAGGGTGTCCCGCTCCAGGGGGACTGGGTGCTGGGCGTCCGGCTCCAGGGGCAGTCGGTGCAGGGTGTCCCGCTCCAGGGGGACAGGGTGCAGGGTGTACCGCTCCAGGGGCAGTGGGTGCAGGGTGTCCCGCTCCAGGGGCAGTGGGTGCAGGGTGTCCTGCTCCAGGGGGGCTGGGTGCAGGGTGTCCCGCTCCAGGGGGGCTTGGTGCAGGGCGTCCCGCTCCAGGGGGGCTGGGTGCAGGGCGTCCCACTCCAGGGGGACTGGGTGCAGGGTGTCCCGCTCCAGGGGGACTGGGTGCAGGGCGTCCTGCTCCAGGGGGACTGGGTGCAGGGTGTCCCGCTCCAGGGGCAGTGGGTGCAGGGTGTCCCGCTCCAGGGGGACTGGGTGCAGGGCGTCCCGCTCCAGGGGCAGTGGGTGCAGGGTGTCCCGCTCCAGGGGGACTGGCTGCAGGGCGTCCTGCTCCAGGGGGACTGGGTGCAGGGCGTCCCGCTCCAGGGGGACTGGGTGCAGGGCGTCCCGCTCCAGGGGGACTGCGTACAGGGCGTCCCGCTCCCGGAGGACTGGGTGCAGGGCGTCCCGCTCCAGGGACAGTGGGTGCAGGGAGTCCCGCTCCAGGGGGACTGGGTGCATAGTTTCCCGCTCCAGGGGGACTGGGTGCTGCGCGACCTGCTCCAGGGGCAGTGGTTGCAGGGTGTCCCGCTCCAGGGGAACTTGGTGCAGGGTGTCCCGCTCCATGGGGACTGGGTGCAGGGCGTCCCGCTCCAGGGGGACTGGGTGCAGTGTGTCCCGCTCCAGGGGGACTGGGTGCAGGGTGTCCCGCTCCAGGAGCAGTGGGTGCCGGGCGTCCACCTCCTGGGGCAGTCAGTGCAGGGTGTCCCGCTCCAGGGCGACTGGGTGCAGGGCGTTCCGCTCCAGGGGCAGTGGGTGCAGGGAGTCCCGCTCCAGGGGGACTGGGTGCAGGGTGTCCCGCTCCAGGGGGACTGGGTGCAGGGCGTCCCGCGCCATGGGGACTGGATGCAGGGCGTCCCGCTCCAGGGGCAGTGGGTGCATGGCGTCCCGCTCCAGGGGCAGTGGGTGCAGGGAATCCCGCTCCAGGGGGACTTGGTGCAGGGCGTCCCTCTCCAGGGGCAGTGGGGGCAGGGTGTCCCGCTCCAGGGGCAGTGGGGGCAGGGTGTCCCGCTCCAGGGTCAGTGGGTGCAGGGTGTCCCGCTCCAGGGGCAATGGGCGCAGGGCGTCCCGCTCCAGGGGGACTGGGTGCAGGGCGTCCCGCTCCAGCGGCAGTGGGTTCAGGGCGTCCCGCTCCAGGGGGACTGGCTGCAGGGCGTCCCGCTCCAGGGGGACTGCGTACAGGGCGTCCCGCTCCGGGAATCTACGTGCAGGGCGTCCCGCTCCAGGGACAGTGGGTGCAGGGAGTCCCGCTCCAGGGGGACTGGGTGCATAGTTTCCCGCTCCAGGGGGACTGGGTGCAGGGCGTCCTGCTCCAGGGGGACTGGGTGCAGGGAGTCCCGCACCAGGGGGACTGGGTGCAGGGCGTCCCGCTCCAAGGGCAGTGGGTGCAGGGTGTCCCACTCCAGGGGGACTGGGTGCAGGGCGTCCTGCTCCAGGGGGACTGGGTGCAGGGAGTCCCGCACCAGGGGGACTGGGTGCAGGGCGTCCCGCTCCAGGGGGACTGGGCGCAGGGCGTCCTGCTCCAGGGGGACTGGGTGCAGGGAGTCCCGCACCAGTGGGACTGGGTGCAGGGCGTCCCGCTCCAGGGGCAGTGGGGGCAGGGTGTCCCGCTCCAGGGGGACTGGGTGCAGGACGTCCCGCTCCAGGGGCAGTGGGTGCAGGGTGTCCCGCTCCAGGGGGACTGGCTGCAGGGTGTCCCGCTCCAGGGGGACTGTGTGCAGGGAATCCCGCTCCAGGGGGACTGGGTGCAGGACGTCCCGCTCCAGGGGCAGTGTGTGCAGGGAATCCCGCTCCAGGGGGACTGGGTGCAGGGTGTCCCGCTCCAGGGACAGTGGGTGCAGGGAGTCCCGCTCAAGACGGACTAGGTGCACGGCGTCCCGCTCCAGGGGGACTGGGTGCAGGGTGTCCCGCTCCAGGGAGACTGGGTGCAGGGAGTCCCGCTCCAGGGGGACTGGGTGCAGGGTGTCCCGCTCCAGGGGGACTGGGTGCAGGGCGTCCCGCGCCATGGGGACTGGATGCAGGGCGTCCCGCTCCAGGGGCAGTGGGTGCATGGCGTCCCGCTCCAGGGGCAGTGGGTGCAGGGAATCCCGCTCCAGGGGGACTTGGTGCAGGGCGTCCCTCTCCAGGGGCAGTGGGGGCAGGGTGTCCCGCTCCAGGGGCAGTGGGGGCAGGGTGTCCCGCTCCAGGGTCAGTGGGTGCAGGGTGTCCCGCTCCAGGGGCAATGGGCGCAGGGCGTCCCGCTCCAGGGGGACTGGGTGCAGGGCGTCCCGCTCCAGCGGCAGTGGGTTCAGGGCGTCCCGCTCCAGGGGGACTGGCTGCAGGGCGTCCCGCTCCAGGGGGACTGCGTACAGGGCGTCCCGCTCCGGGAAGACTGCGTGCAGGGCGTCCCGCTCCAGGGACAGTGGGTGCAGGGAGTCCCGCTCCAGGGGGACTGGGTGCATAGTTTCCCGCTCCAGGGGGACTGGGTGCAGGGCGTCCTGCTCCAGGGGGACTGGGTGCAGGGAGTCCCGCACCAGGGGGACTGGGTGCAGGGCGTCCCGCTCCAAGGGCAGTGGGTGCAGGGTGTCCCACTCCAGGGGGACTGGGTGCAGGGCGTCCTGCTCCAGGGGGACTGGGTGCAGGGAGTCCCGCACCAGGGGGACTGGGTGCAGGGCGTCCCGCTCCAGGGGGACTGGGCGCAGGGCGTCCTGCTCCAGGGGGACTGGGTGCAGGGAGTCCCGCACCAGGGGGACTGGGTGCAGGGCGTCCCGCTCCAAGGGCAGTGGGTGCAGGGTGTCCCACTCCAGGGGGACTGGGTGCAGGGAGTCCCGCACCAGGGGGTCTGGGCGCAGGGTGTCCCACTCCAGGGGGACTGGGTGCAGGGCGTCCCGCTCCAGGGGGACTGGGTGCAGGGCGTCCCGCTCCAGGGCGACTGGGTGCAGGGCGTCCCGCTCCAGGGGGACTGGGTGCAGGGCGTCCCGCTCCAGGGGGACTGGGTGCAGGGTGTCCCGCACCAGGGGCAGTGGTTGCAGGGTGTCCCGCTCCAGGGTGACTGGGTGCAGGGCGTCCACCTCCAGGGGCAGTCAGTGCAGGGTGTCCCACTCCAGGGGGACTGGATGCAGGGTGTCCTTCTCCAGGTGCAGTCGGTGCAGGGTGTCCCACTCCAGGGGGACTGGGTGCAGGGAGTCCCGCACCAGGGGGTCTGGGTGCAGGGTGTCCCACTCCAGGGGACTGGGTGCAGGGCATCCCGCTCCAGGGGCAGTGGGTGCAGGGTGTCCCGCTCCAGGGGGACTGGGTGCAGGGTGTCCCGCACCAGGGGGACTGGGCGCAGGGCGTCCTGCTCCAGGGGGACTGGGTGCAGGGAGTGCCGCACCAGGGGGACTGGGTGCAGGGCGTCTCGCTCCAGGGGGACTGGGTGCAGGGAGTCCCGCTCCAGGGGGACGGGGTGCAGGGTGTCCCACTCCAGGGGACTGGGTGCAGGGAGTCCCGCACCAGGGGGTCTGGGTGCAGGGTGTCCCACTCCAGGGGACTGGGTGCAGGGCGTCCCGCTCCAGGGCGACTGGGTGCAGGGCGTCCCGCTCTAGACGGACTGGGTGTCAGGCGTCCCGCTCCAGGGGGACTGGGTGCAGGGTGTCCCACGCCAGGGGACTGGGTGCAGGACGTCCCGCTCCAGGGGGACTGGGTGCAGGGCGTCCCGCTCCAGGGCGACTGGGTGCAGGGCGTTCCGCTCCAGGGGCAGTGGGTGCAGGGCGTCCCGCTCCAGGGCGACTGGGTGCAGGGCGTCCCGCGCCAGTGGGACTGGGTGCAGGGCGTCCCGCTCCAGGGGCAGTGGGGGCAGGGTGTCCCGCTCCAGGGGGACTGGGTGCAGGACGTCCCGCTCCAGGGGCAGTGGGTGCAGGGTGTCCCGCTCCAGGGGGACTGGCTGCAGGGTGTCCCGCTCCAGGGGGACTGTGTGCAGGGAATCCCGCTCCAGGGGGACTGGGTGCAGGACGTCCCGCTCCAGGGGCAGTGGGTGCAGGGCGTCGCGCTCCAGGGGGACTGGGTGCAGGACGTCCCGCTCCAGGGGCAGTGGGTGCAGGGCGTCCCGCTCCAGGGGGACTGTGTGCAGGGAATCCCGCTCCAGGGGGACTGGGTGCAGGGTGTCCCGCTCCAGGGACAGTGGGTGCAGGGAGTCCCGCTCAAGACGGACTAGGTGCACGGCGTCCCGCTCCAGGGGGACTGGGTGCAGGGTGTCCCGCTCCAGGGAGACTGGGTGCTGGGCGTCCCGCTCCAGGGGGACCGGGTGCGGGGTGTCGCGCTCCAGGGGGGCCGGGTGCAGGGTGTCCCGCTCCAGGGGGACTGGGTGCAGGGTGTCCCGCTCCAGGTTGACTGGGTGCAGGGATTCCCGTCCCAGGGGGACTGGGTGCAGGGATTCCCGTCCCAGGGGGACTGGGTGCAGGGTGTCCCGCTCCAGGGGCAGTGGGTGCAGGGATTCCTGCTCCAGGGGGACTGGGTGCAGGGCGTCGCACTCGAGGGTCAGTGTGTGCAGGGTGTCCCGCTCCAGGTTGACTGGGTGCAGGGATTCCCGCTCCAGGGGGACTGGGTGCAGGGTGTCCCGCTCCAGGGGCAGTGGGTGCAGGGTGTCCCGCTCCAGGGGCAGTGGGTGCAGGATGTCCCGCTCCAGGGGCAGTGGGTGCAGGGCGTCCCGCTCCAGGGAGACTGGGTGCAGGGCGTCCCGCTCCAGGGGGACTGGGTGCATGGCGTCCCGCTCCAGGGGGACAGGGTGCAGGGCGTCGCGCTCCAGGGGCAGTGGGTGCAGGGTGTCCCGCTCCAGGGGCAGTGGGTGCACGGCGTCCCACTCCAGGAGGACTGGGTGCAGGGCTTCCCGCTCCAGGGGGACTGGGTGCAGGGCGTCCCGCTCCAGGGGCAGTGGGTGCAGGGCATCGTGCTCCAGGGGCAGTGGGTGCAGGGTGCCCCGCTCCAGGGGCAGTGGGTGCAGGGTGTCCCGCTCCAAGGGCAGTGGGAGCAGGGCGTCCCGCTCCAGGGGGACTGGGTGCAGGGTGTCCCGCTCCAGGGGGACTGGGTGCAAGGTGTCCCGCTCCAGGGGGACTGGGTGCAGGACATCACGCTCCAAGGGCAGTGGGTGTCGGGTGTCCCGCTCCAGGGGTACTGCGTGCAGAGTGTCCCGCTCCAGGGGCAGTGGGTGCAGGGTGTCCCGCTCCAGGGGCAGTGGGTGCAGGGTGTCCTGCTCCAGGGGCAGTGGGTGCAGGGTGTCCCGCTCCATGGGGACTGGGTGCAGGGTGTCCTGCTCCAGGAGGGCTGGGTGAAGGGAGTCCCGCTCCAGGGGGGCTGGGTGCAGGACGTCCCGCTCCAGGGGGGCTGGGTGCAGGGCGTCCCGCTCCCGGGGCAGTGGGTGCAGGGCGTCCCGCTCCAGGGGGGCTGGGTGCAGGACGTCCCGCTCCAGGGGCAGTGGGTGCAGGGTGTCCCGCTCCAGGGGTACTGCGTGCAGGACGTCCTGCTCCAAGGGCAGTGGGTGCAGGGTGTCCCGCTCCAGTGGCAGTGGGTGCATGGCGTCCGGCTCCAGGGGCAGTCGGTGCAGGGTGTCCCGCTCCAGGGGCAGTGGGTGCAGGGTGTCCCGCTCCAGGTGCAGTGGGGGCTGGGTGTCCCGCTCCAAGGGCAGTGGGTGCAGGGCGTCCTGCACCAGGGGGACAGGGTGCAGGGTGTCCCGCTCCAGGGTCAGTGGGTGCAGGGCGTCCCGCTCCAGGGGGGCTGGGTGCAGGGTGTCCCGCTCCAGGGGGGCTTGGTGCAGGGCGTCCCGCTCCAGGGGGGCTGGGTGCAGGGCGTCCCACTCCAGGGGGACTGGGTGCAGGGAGTCCCGCTCCAGGGGGACTGGGTGCAGGGTGTCCCGCTCCAGGGGCAGTGGGTGCAGGGCGTCCTGCTCCAGGGGGACTGGGTGCAGGGCGTCCCGCTCCAGGGGGACTGGCTGCAGGGCGTCCTGCTCCAGGGGGACTGGGTGCAGGGCGTCCCGCTCCAGGGGGACTGGGTGCAGGGCGTCCCGCTCCAGGGGGACTGCGTACAGGGCGTCCCGCTCCCGGAGGACTGGGTGCAGGGCGTCCCGCTCCAGGGACAGTGGGTGCAGGGAGTCCCGCTCCAGGGGGACTGGGTGCATAGTTTCCCGCTCCAGGGGGACTGGGTGCAGGGTGTCCCGCTCCAGGGGGACTGGGTGCTGCGCGACCTGCTCCAGGGGCAGTGGTTGCAGGGTGTCCCGCTCCAGGGGAACTTGGTGCAGGGTGTCCCGCTCCATGGGGACTGGGTGCAGGGCGTCCCGCTCCAGGGGGACTGGGTGCAGAGTGTCCCGCTCCAGGGGGACTGGGTGCAGGGTGTCCCGCTCCAGGGGCAGTGGGTGCCGGGCGTCCACCTCCTGGGGCAGTCAGTGCAGGGTGTCCCACTCCAGGGGGACTGGGTGCAGGGAGTCCCGCACCAGGGGGACTGGGTGCAGGGCGTCCCGCTCCAGGGGGACTGGGCGCAGGGCGTCCTGCTCCAGGGGGACTGGGTGCAGGGAGTCCCGCACCAGGGGGACTGGGTGCAGGGCGTCCCGCTCCAAGGGCAGTGGGTGCAGGGTGTCCCACTCCAGGGGGACTGGGTGCAGGGAGTCCCGCACCAGGGGGTCTGGGCGCAGGGTGTCCCACTCCAGGGGGACTGGGTGCAGAGCGTCCCGCTCCAGGGGGACTGGGTGCAGGGCGTCCCGCTCCAGGGCGACTGGGTGCAGGGCGTCCCGCTCCAGGGGGACTGGGTGCAGGGCGTCCCGCTCCAGGGGGACTGGGTGCAGGGTGTCCCGCACCAGGGGCAGTGGTTGCAGGGTGTCCCGCTCCAGGGTGACTGGGTGCAGGGCGTCCACCTCCAGGGGCAGTCAGTGCAGGGTGTCCCACTCCAGGGGGACTGGATGCAGGGTGTCCTTCTCCAGGTGCAGTCGGTGCAGGGTGTCCCACTCCAGGGGGACTGGGTGCAGGGAGTCCCGCACCAGGGGGTCTGGGTGCAGGGTGTCCCACTCCAGGGGACTGGGTGCAGGGCATCCCGCTCCAGGGGCAGTGGGTGCAGGGTGTCCCGCTCCAGGGGGACTGGGTGCAGGGTGTCCCGCACCAGGGGGACTGGGCGCAGGGCGTCCTGCTCCAGGGGGACTGGGTGCAGGGAGTGCCGCACCAGGGGGACTGGGTGCAGGGCGTCTCGCTCCAGGGGGACTGGGTGCAGGGAGTCCCGCTCCAGGGGGACGGGGTGCAGGGTGTCCCACTCCAGGGGACTGGGTGCAGGGAGTCCCGCACCAGGGGGTCTGGGTGCAGGGTGTCCCACTCCAGGGGACTGGGTGCAGGGCGTCCCGCTCCAGGGCGACTGGGTGCAGGGCGTCCCGCTCTAGACGGACTGGGTGTCAGGCGTCCCGCTCCAGGGGGACTGGGTGCAGGGTGTCCCACGCCAGGGGACTGGGTGCAGGACGTCCCGCTCCAGGGGGACTGGGTGCAGGGCGTCCCGCTCCAGGGCGACTGGGTGCAGGGCGTTCCGCTCCAGGGGCAGTGGGTGCAGGGCGTCCCGCTCCAGGGCGACTGGGTGCAGGGCGTCCCGCGCCAGTGGGACTGGGTGCAGGGCGTCCCGCTCCAGGGGCAGTGGGGGCAGGGTGTCCCGCTCCAGGGGGACTGGGTGCAGGACGTCCCGCTCCAGGGGGACTGGCTGCAGGGTGTCCCGCTCCAGGGGGACTGTGTGCAGGGAATCCCGCTCCAGGGGGACTGGGTGCAGGACGTCCCGCTCCAGGGGCAGTGGGTGCAGGGCGTCCCGCTCCAGGGGGACTGGGTGCAGGACGTCCCGCTCCAGGGGCAGTGGGTGCAGGGCGTCCCGCTCCAGGGGGACTGTGTGCAGGGAATCCCGCTCCAGGGGGACTGGGTGCAGGGTGTCCCGCTCCAGGGACAGTGGGTGCAGGGAGTCCCGCTCAAGACGGACTAGGTGCACGGCGTCCCGCTCCAGGGGGACTGGGTGCAGGGTGTCCCGCTCCAGGGAGACTGGGTGCTGGGCGTCCCGCTCCAGGGGGACCGGGTGCGGGGTGTCGCGCTCCAGGGGGGCCGGGTGCAGGGTGTCCCGCTCCAGGGGGACTGGGTGCAGGGTGTCCCGCTCCAGGTTGACTGGGTGCAGGGATTCCCGTCCCAGGGGGACTGGGTGCAGGGATTCCCGTCCCAGGGGGACTGGGTGCAGGGTGTCCCGCTCCAGGGGCAGTGGGTGCAGGGATTCCTGCTCCAGGGGGACTGGGTGCAGGGCGTCCCACTCGAGGGTCAGTGTGTGCAGGGTGTCCCGCTCCAGGTTGACTGGGTGCAGGGATTCCCGCTCCAGGGGGACTGGGTGCAGGGTGTCCCGCTCCAGGGGCAGTGGGTGCAGGGTGTCCCGCTCCAGGGGCAGTGGGTGCAGGATGTCCCGCTCCAGGGGCAGTGGGTGCAGGGCGTCCCGCTCCAGGGAGACTGGGTGCAGGGCGTCCCGCTCCAGGGGGACTGGGTGCATGGCGTCCCGCTCCAGGGGGACAGGGTGCAGGGCGTCGCGCTCCAGGGGCAGTGGGTGCAGGGTGTCCCGCTCCAGGGGCAGTGGGTGCACGGCGTCCCACTCCAGGAGGACTGGGTGCAGGGCTTCCCGCTCCAGGGGGACTGGGTGCAGGGCGTCCCGCTCCAGGGGCAGTGGGTGCAGGGCATCGTGCTCCAGGGGCAGTGGGTGCAGGGTGCCCCGCTCCAGGGGCAGTGGGTGCAGGGTGTCCCGCTCCAAGGGCAGTGGGAGCAGGGCGTCCCGCTCCAGGGGGACTGGGTGCAGGGTGTCCCGCTCCAGGGGGACTGGGTGCAAGGTGTCCCGCTCCAGGGGGACTGGGTGCAGGACATCACGCTCCAAGGGCAGTGGGTGTCGGGTGTCCCGCTCCAGGGGTACTGCGTGCAGAGTGTCCCGCTCCAGGGGCAGTGGGTGCAGGGTGTCCCGCTCCAGGGGCAGTGGGTGCAGGGTGTCCTGCTCCAGGGGCAGTGGGTGCAGGGTGTCCCGCTCCATGGGGACTGGGTGCAGGGTGTCCTGCTCCAGGAGGGCTGGGTGAAGGGAGTCCCGCTCCAGGGGGGCTGGGTGCAGGACGTCCCGCTCCAGGGGGGCTGGGTGCAGGGCGTCCCGCTCCCGGGGCAGTGGGTGCAGGGCGTCCCGCTCCAGGGGGGCTGGGTGCAGGACGTCCCGCTCCAGGGGCAGTGGGTGCAGGGTGTCCCGCTCCAGGGGTACTGCGTGCAGGACGTCCTGCTCCAAGGGCAGTGGGTGCAGGGTGTCCCGCTCCAGTGGCAGTGGGTGCATGGCGTCCGGCTCCAGGGGCAGTCGGTGCAGGGTGTCCCGCTCCAGGGGCAGTGGGTGCAGGGTGTCCCGCTCCAGGTGCAGTGGGGGCTGGGTGTCCCGCTCCAAGGGCAGTGGGTGCAGGGCGTCCTGCACCAGGGGGACAGGGTGCAGGGTGTCCCGCTCCAGGGTCAGTGGGTGCAGGGCGTCCCGCTCCAGGGGGGCTGGGTGCAGGGTGTCCCGCTCCAGGGGGGCTTGGTGCAGGGCGTCCCGCTCCAGGGGGGCTGGGTGCAGGGCGTCCCACTCCAGGGGGACTGGGTGCAGGGAGTCCCGCTCCAGGGGGACTGGGTGCAGGGTGTCCCGCTCCAGGGGCAGTGGGTGCAGGGCGTCCTGCTCCAGGGGGACTGGGTGCAGGGCGTCCCGCTCCAGGGGGACTGGCTGCAGGGCGTCCTGCTCCAGGGGGACTGGGTGCAGGGCGTCCCGCTCCAGGGGGACTGGGTGCAGGGCGTCCCGCTCCAGGGGGACTGCGTACAGGGCGTCCCGCTCCCGGAGGACTGGGTGCAGGGCGTCCCGCTCCAGGGACAGTGGGTGCAGGGAGTCCCGCTCCAGGGGGACTGGGTGCATAGTTTCCCGCTCCAGGGGGACTGGGTGCAGGGTGTCCCGCTCCAGGGGGACTGGGTGCTGCGCGACCTGCTCCAGGGGCAGTGGTTGCAGGGTGTCCCGCTCCAGGGGAACTTGGTGCAGGGTGTCCCGCTCCATGGGGACTGGGTGCAGGGCGTCCCGCTCCAGGGGGACTGGGTGCAGAGTGTCCCGCTCCAGGGGGACTGGGTGCAGGGTGTCCCGCTCCAGGGGCAGTGGGTGCCGGGCGTCCACCTCCTGGGGCAGTCAGTGCAGGGTGTCCCACTCCAGGGGGTCTGGGTGCAGGGTGTCCCGCTCCAGGGCGACTGGGTGCAGGGCGTTCCGCTCCAGGGGCAGTGGGTGCAGGGAGTCCCGCTCCAGGGGGACTGGGTGCAGGGTGTCCCGCTCCAGGGGGACTGGGTGCAGGGCGTCCCGCGCCATGGGGACTGGATGCAGGGCGTCCCGCTCCAGGGGCAGTGGGTGCATGGCGTCCCGCTCCAGGGGCAGTGGGTGCAGGGAATCCCGCTCCAGGGGGACTGGGTGCAGGGCATCCCTCTCCGGGGCTGTGGGTGCAGCGTGTCCCGCTCCAGGGGGACTGGGTGCAGGGTGTCCCGCTCCAGGGGCAGTGGGGGCAGGGTGTCCCGCTCCAGGGGCAGTGGGGGCAGGGTGTCCCGCTCCAGGGTCAGTGGGTGCAGGGTGTCCCGCTCCAGGGGCAATGGGCGCAGGGCGTCCCGCTCCAGGGGGGCTGGGTGCAGGGCGTCCTGCTCCAGGGGGACTGGGTGCAGGGCGTCCTGCTCCAGGGGGACTGGGTGCAGGGCGTCCCGCTCCAGGGGGACTGGGTGCAGGGCTTCCCGCTCATGGGGCACTGCGTGCAGGGCGTCCCGCTCCTGGAAGACTGCGTGCAGGGCGTCCCGCTCCAGGGACAGTGGGTGCAGGGAGTCCCGCTCCAGGGGGACTGGGTGCATAGTTTCCCGCTCCAGGGGGACTGGGTGCAGGGCGTCCTGCTCCAGGGGCAGTGGGTGCAGGGTGTCCCGCTCCAGGGGGACTGGGCGCAGGGCGTCCTGCTCCAGGGGCAGTGGGTGCAGGGTGTCCCGCTCCAGGGGACTGGGTGCGGGGCGTCCTGCTCCAGGGGCAGTCGGTGCAGGGTGTCCCACTCCAGGGGGACTGGGTGCAGGGAGTCCCGCACCAGGGGGTCTGGGTGCAGGGTGTCCCGCTCCAGGGGGACTGGGTGCAGGGTGTCCCGCTCCAGGGGGACTGGGTGCAGGGTGTCCCGCTCCAGGGGGACTGGGCGCAGGGCGTCCTGCTCCAGGGGGACTGGGTGCAGGGAGTCCCGCACCAGGGGGACTGGGTGCAGGGCGTGCTGCTCCAAGGGCAGTGGGCGCAGGGTGTCCCACTCCAGGGGGACTGGGTGCAGGGAGTCCCGCACCAGGGGGTCTGGGTGCAGGGTGTCCCACTCCAGGGGACTGGGTGCAGGGCGTCCCGCTCCAAGGGGACTGGGTGCAGGGCGTCCCGCACCAGGGGGTCTGGGTGCAGGGTGTCCCACTCCAGGGGACTGGGTGCAGGGTGTCCCGCTCCAGGGGGACTGTGTGCATGGTGTCCCGCTCCAGGGGCATTGGGCGCAGGGTGTCCCGCTCCAGGGACAGTGGGTGCAGGGCGTCCCGCTCCAGGGGCATTGGGCGCAGGGTGTCCCGCTCCAGGGGCATTGGGCGCAGGGTGTCCCGCTCCAGGGACAGTGGGTGCCGGGTGTCCCGCTCCAGGGGCATTGGGCGCAGGGCGTCCCGCTGCAGGGTCAGTGGGTGCAGGGTGTCCCGCTCCAGGGGCAGTGGGTGCAGGGTGTCCCGCTCCAGGGAGACTGGGTGCAAGGCGTTTCGCTCCAGGGGCAGTGGGTGTAGGGCGTCCCGCTCCAGGGGGACTGGGTGCAGGGTGTCCCGCTCCAGGGAGACTGGGTGCTGGGCGTCCCGCTCCAGGGGGACCGGGTGCAGGGTGTCCCGCTCCAGGGGGACTGGGTGCAGGGCGTCTCGCTCCAGGGGGACTGGGTGCGGGGTGTCGCGCTCCAGGGGGGCTGGGTGCAGGGTGTCCCGCTCCAGGGGGACTGGGTGCAGGGTGTCCCGCTCCAGGTTGACTGGGTGCAGGGATTCCCGCCCCAGGGGGACTGGGTGCAGGGTGTCCCGCTCCAGGGGCAGTGGGTGCAGGGATTCCTGCTCCAGGGGGACTGGGTGCAGGGCGTCCCACTCGAGGGTCAGTGTGTGCAGGGTGTCCCGCTCCAGGTTGACTGGGTGCAGGGATTCCCGCTCCAGGGGGACTGGGTGCAGGGTGTCCCGCTCCAGGGGGACTGGGTGCAGGGCGTCCCACTCGAGGGTCAGTGTGTGCAGGGTGTCCCGCTCCAGGGGGACTGGGTGCAGGGATTCCCGCTCCAGGGGGACTGGGTGCAGGGTGTCCCGCTCCAGGGGGACTGGGTGCAGGGCGTCCCACTCGAGGGTCAGTGTGTGCAGGGTGTCCCGCCCCAGGGGGACTGGGTGCAGGGTGTCCCGCTCCAGGGGCAGTGGGTGCAGGGATTCCTGCTCCAGGGGGACTGGGTGCAGGGCGTCCCACTCGAGGGTCAGTGTGTGCAGGGTGTCCCGCTCCAGGTTGACTGGGTGCAGGGATTCCCGCTCCAGGGGGACTGGGTGCAGGGTGTCCCGCTCCAGGGGGACTGGGTGCAGGGCGTCCCGCTCCAGGGGGACTGGGTGCAGGGCGTCCCACTCGAGGGTCAGTGTGTGCAGGGTGTCCCGCTCCAGGGGGACTGGGTGCAGGGTGTCCCGCTCCAAGGGCAGTGGGTGCAGGATGTCCCGCTCCAGGGGCAGTGGGTGCAGGGCGTCCCACTCCAGGGGGACTGGGTGCAGGGTGTCCCACTCCAGGGGAACTGGGTGCAGGGCGTCCCGCTCCAGGGGATCTGGGTGCAGGGCGTCCCGCTCCAGGCGGACTGGGTGCAGGGAGTCCCGCTCCAGGCGGACTGGGTGCAGGGAGTCCCGCTCCAGGGGGACTGGGTGCAGGGCGTCCCGCTCCAGGCGGACTGGGTGCAGGGAGTCCCGCTCCAGGGGCAGTGGGTGCAGGGCGTCCTACGTGAGGGGGACTGGGTGCAGGGCGTCCCGCTCCAGGGGGACAGGGTGCAGGGCGTCCCGCTCCAGGGGCAGTGGGTGCAGGGTGTCCCGCTCCAGGGGGACTGGGTGCAGGGCGTCCCGCTCCAGGAGCAGTGGGTGCAGGGCGTCCCGCTCCAGGGGGACTGGGTGCAGGGCGTCCCGCTCCAGGGGGACTGGGTGCAGGGCGTCCCGCTCCAGGCGGACTGGGTGCAGGGCGTCCCGCTCCAGGGGGACAGGGTGCAGGGCGTCCCGCTCCAGGGGCAGTGGGTGCAGGGCGTCCCGCTCCAGGGGCAGTGGGTGCAGGGCTTCCCGCTCCAGGGGGACTGGGTGCAGGGCTTCCCGCTCCAGGGGGACTGGGTGCAGGGCGTCCCACGCCAGGGGGACTGGGTGCAGTGCGACCCGCTCCAGGGGCAGTGGGTGCAGGGCGTCCCACTCCAGGGGGACTGGGTGCAGGGCGTCCCGCTCCAGGGGGAATGGGTGCAGGGCGTCCCGCTCCAGGCGGACTGGGTGCAGGGAGTCCCGCTCCAGGGGCAGTGGGTGCAGGGTGTCCCGCTCCAGGGGGACTGGGTGCAGGGCGTCCCGCTCCAGGGGCAGTGGGTGCAGGGTGTCCCACTCCAGGGGAACTGGGTGCAGGGCGTCCCGCTCCAGGCGGACTGGGTGCAGGGAGTCCCGCTCCAGGGGGACTGGGTGCAGGGCGTCCCGCTCCAGGGGCAGTGGGTGCGGGGCGTCCTACGTGAGGTGGACTGGGTGCAGGGTGTCCCGCTCCAAGGGCAGTGGGTGCAGGGCGTCCCGCTCCAGGGGGACTGGGTGCAGGGCGTCCCGCTCCAGGGGCAGTGGGTGCGGGGCGTCCTACGTGAGGTGGACTGGGTGCAGGGTGTCCCGCTCCAAGGGCAGTGGGTGCAGGGTGTCCCGCTCCAGGGAGACTGGGTGCAAGGCGTTTCGCTCCAGGGGCAGTGTGTGTAGGGCGTCCCGCTCCAGGGGGACTGGGTGCAGAGCGTCCCGCTCCAAGGGGACTGGGTGCAGGGTGTCCCGCTCCAGGGAGACTGGGTGCTGGGCGTCCCGCTCCAGGGGGACCGGGTGCAGGGTGTCCCGCTCCAGGGGGACTGGGTGCAGGGCGTCTCGCTCCAGGGGGACTGGGTGCGGGGTGTCGCGCTCCAGGGGGGCTGGGTGCAGGGTGTCCCGCTCTAGGGGGACTGGGTGCAGGGTGTCCCGCTCCAGGTTGACTGGGTGCAGGGATTCCCGCTCCAGGGGGACTGGGTGCAGGGCGTCCCGCTCCGGGGGGACTGGGTGTCAGGTGTCCCGCTCCAGGGGGACTGGGTTCAGGGTGTCCCGCTCCAGGGGGACTGGGTGTCAGGTGTCCCGCTCCAGGGGGACTGGGTGTCAGGTGTCCCGCTCCAGGGGCAGTGGGTGCAGGGAGTCCCGCTCCAGGGGGACTGGGTGCAGGGCGTCCCACTCGAGGGTCAGTGTGTGCAGGGTGTCCCGCTCCAGGGGGACTGTGTGCAGGGCATCCCTCTCCAGGGGGACTGGGTGCAGGGTGTCCCGCTCCAGGGGGACTGGGTGCAGACCGTCTCGCTCCAGGGACAGTGGGTGCAGGGCGTCCCGCTCCAGGGACAGTGGGTGCAGGGCGTCCCGCTCCATGGGGACTGGGTGCAGGGTGTCCCGCTCCAGGGGGACTGGGTGCAGGGTGTCCCGCTCCAGGGGCAGTGGGTGCAGGGCGTCCCGCTCCAGACGGACTAGGTGCACCGCGTCCCGCTCCAGGGGGACTGGGTGCAGGGCGTCCCGCTCCAGACGGACTAGGTGCACCGCGTCCCGCTCCAGGGAGACTGGGTGCAAGGCGTTTCGCTCCAGGGGCAGTGGGTGTAGGGCGTCCCGCTCCAGGGGGACTGGGTGCAGGGTGTCCCGCTCCAGGGAGACTGGGTGCTGAGCGTCCCGCTCCAGTGGGACCGGGTGCAGGGTGTCCCGCTCCAGGGGGACTGGGTGCAGGGCGTCTCGATCCAGGGGGACTGGGTGCGGGGTGTCGCGCTCCAGGGGGACTGGGTGCAGGGCGTCTCGATCCAGGGGGACTGGGTGCGGGGTGTCGCGCTCCAGGGGGGCTGGGTGCAGGGTGTCCCGCTCTAGGGGGACTTGGTGCAGGGTGTCCCGCTCCAGATTGACTGGGTGCAGTGATTCCAGCTCCAGGGGCAGTGGGTGCAGGGCGTCCCGCTCCAGGGGGACTGGGTGCAGGGCGTCCCGCTCCAGGGGGACGGGGTGCAGGGCGTCCCGCTCCAGGCGGACTGGGTGCAGGGCGTCCCGCTCCAGGGGGACAGGGTGCAGGGCGTCCCGCTCCAGGGGCAGTGGGTGCAGGGCGTCCCGCTCCAGGGGCAGTGGGTGCAGGGCTTCCCGCTCCAGGGGGACTGGTTGCAGGGCTTCCCGCTCCAGGGGGACTGGGTGCAGGGCGTCCCACGCCAGGGGGACTGGGTGCAGTGCGACCCGCTCCAGGGGCAGTGGGTGCAGGGCGTCCCACTCCAGGGGGACTGGGTGCAGGGCGTCCCGCTCCAGGGGGCTGGGTGCGGGGCGTCCCTCTCCAGGGGGACCGGGTGCAGGGCGTCCCACTCCAGGGGGACTGGGTGCAGGGCGTCCCGCTCCAGGGGGACTGGGTGCAGGGCGTCCCGCTCCAGGGGGACAGGGTGCAGGGCGTCCCGCTCCAGGGGCAGTGGGTGCAGGGTGTCCCGCTCCAGGGGGACTGGGTGCAGGGCGTCCCGCTCCAGTGGCAGTGGGTGCAGGGCGTCCCGCTCCAGGGAGACTGGGTGCAAGGCGTTTCGCTCCAGGGGCAGTGTGTGTAGGGCGTCCCGCTCCAGGGGGACTGGGTGCAGAGCGTCCCGCTCCAAGGGGACTGGGTGCAGGGTGTCCCGCTCCAGGGAGACTGGGTGCTGGGCGTCCCGCTCCAGGGGGACCGGGTGCAGGGTGTCCCGCTCCAGGGGGACTGGGTGCAGGGCGTCTCGCTCCAGGGGGACTGGGTGCGGGGTGTCGCGCTCCAGGGGGGCTGGGTGCAGGGTGTCCCGCTCTAGGGGGACTGGGTGCAGGGTGTCCCGCTCCAGGTTGACTGGGTGCAGGGATTCCCGCTCCAGGGGGACTGGGTGCAGGGCGTCCCGCTCCGGGGGGACTGGGTGTCAGGTGTCCCGCTCCAGGGGGACTGGGTGCAGGGTGTCCCGCTCCAGGGGGACTGGGTGTCAGGTGTCCCGCTCCAGGGGGACTGGGTGTCAGGTGTCCCGCTCCAGGGGCAGTGGGTGCAGGGAGTCCCGCTCCAGGGGGACTGGGTGCAGGGCGTCCCACTCGAGGGTCAGTGTGTGCAGGGTGTCCCGCTCCAGGGGGACTGTGTGCAGGGCATCCCTCTCCAGGGGGACTGGGTGCAGGGTGTCCCGCTCCAGGGGGACTGGGTGCAGACCGTCTCGCTCCAGGGACAGTGGGTGCAGGGCGTCCCGCTCCAGGGACAGTGGGTGCAGGGCGTCCCGCTCCATGGGGACTGGGTGCAGGGTGTCCCGCTCCAGGGGGACTGGGTGCAGGGTGTCCCGCTCCAGGGGCAGTGGGTGCAGGGCGTCCCGCTCCAGACGGACTAGGTGCACCGCGTCCCGCTCCAGGGGGACTGGGTGCAGGGCGTCCCGCTGCAGGGACAGTGGGTGCAGGGTGTCCCGCTCCAGGGAGACTGGGTGCAAGGCGTTTCGCTCCAGGGGCAGTGGGTGTAGGGCGTCCCGCTCCAGGGGGACTGGGTGCAGGGTGTCCCGCTCCAGGGAGACTGGGTGCTGAGCGTCCCGCTCCAGGGGGACCGGGTGCAGGGTGTCCCGCTCCAGGGGGACTGGGTGCAGGGCGTCTCGATCCAGGGGGACTGGGTGCAGGGTGTCCCGCTCCAGGGGCAGTGGGTGCAGGGTGTCCCGCTCCAGGGAGACTGGGTGCAAGGCGTTTCGCTCCAGGGGCAGTGGGTGTAGGGCGTCCCGCTCCAGGGGGACTGGGTGCAGGGTGTCCCGCTCCAGGGAGACTGGGTGCTGAGCGTCCCGCTCCAGGGGGACCGGGTGCAGGGTGTCCCGCTCCAGGGGGACTGGGTGCAGGGCGTCTCGATCCAGGGGGACTGGGTGCGGGGTGTCGCGCTCCAGGGGGGCTGGGTGCAGGGTGTCCCGCTCCAGGGGGACTGGGTGCAGGGTGTCCCGCTCCAGGGGGACTGGGTGCAGGGATTCCCGCTCCAGGGGGACTGGGTGCAGGGTGTCCCGCTCCAGGGGCAGTGGGTGCAGGGTGTCCCGCTCCAGGGGCAGTGGGTGCAGGGTGTCCCGCTCCAGGGGCAGTGGGTGCCGGGTATCCCGCTCCAGGGGGACTGGGTGCAGGGCGTCCCGCTCCAGGGGGACTGGGTGCAGAGCGTCTCGCTCCAGGGGGGCTGGGTGCAGGGTGTCCCGCTCCAGGGGGACTGGGTGCAGGGCGTCCCGCTCCAGGGGGACCGGGTGCTGGGCGTCCCGCTCCAGGGGGACCGGGTGCAGGGCGTCCCACTCCAGGGGGACTGGGTGCAGGGCGTCTCGCTCCAGGGGGACTGGGTGCGGGGTGTCGCGCTCCAGGGGGGCTGGGTGCAGGGTGTCCCGCTCTAGGGGGACTTGGTGCAGGGTGTCCCGCTCCAGATTGACTGGGTGCAGGGATTCCCGCTCCAGGGGCAGTGGGTGCAGGGCGTCCCGCTCCAGGGGGACGGGGTGCAGGGCGTCCCGCTCCAGGGGGACGGGGTGCAGGGCGTCCCGCTCCAGGCGGACTGGGTGCAGGGCGTCCCGCTCCAGGGGGACAGGGTGCAGGGCGTCCCGCTCCAGGGGCAGTGGGTGCAGGGCTTCCCGCTCCAGGGGGACTGGGTGCAGGGCTTCCCGCTCCAGGGGGACTGGGTGCAGGGCGTCCCACGCCAGGGGGACTGGGTGCAGGGCGTCCCACGCCAGGGGGACTGGGTGCAGTGCGACCCGCTCCAGGGGCAGTGGGTGCAGGGCGTCCCACTCCAGGGGGACTGGGTGCAGGGCGTCCCGCTCCAGGGGGCTGGGTGCGGGGCGTCCCTCTCCAGGGGGACCGGGTGCAGGGCGTCCCACTCCAGGGGGACTGGGTGCAGGGCGTCCCGCTCCAGGGGGACTGGGTGCAGGGCGTCCCGCTCCAGGGGGACAGGGTGCAGGGCGTCCCGCTCCAGGGGCAGTGGGTGCAGGGTGTCCCGCTCCAGGGGGACTGGGTGCAGGGCGTCCCGCTCCAGTGGCAGTGGGTGCAGGGCGTCCCGCTCCAGGGGGACTGGGTGCAGGGAGTCCCGCACCAGGGGGACTGGGTGCAGGGCGTCCCGCTCCAAGGGCAGTGGGTGCAGGGTGTCCCACTCCAGGGGGACTGGGTGCAGGGAGTCCCGCACCAGGGGGTCTGGGGCGCAGGGTGTCCCACTCCAGGGGGACTGGGTGCAGGGCGTCCCGCTCCAGGGGGACTGGGTGCAGGGCGTCCCGCTCCAGGGCGACTGGGTGCAGGGCGTCCCGCTCCAGGGGGACTGGGTGCAGGGCGTCCCGCTCCAGGGGGACTGGGTGCAGGGTGTCCCGCACCAGGGGCAGTGGTTGCAGGGTGTCCCGCTCCAGGGTGACTGGGTGCAGGGCGTCCACCTCCAGGGGCAGTCAGTGCAGGGTGTCCCACTCCAGGGGGACTGGATGCAGGGTGTCCTTCTCCAGGTGCAGTCGGTGCAGGGTGTCCCACTCCAGGGGGACTGGGTGCAGGGAGTCCCGCACCAGGGGGTCTGGGTGCAGGGTGTCCCACTCCAGGGGACTGGGTGCAGGGCATCCCGCCCCAGGGGCAGTGGGTGCAGGGTGTCCCGCTCCAGGGGGACTGGGTGCAGGGTGTCCCGCACCAGGGGGACTGGGAGCAGGGCGTCCTGCTCCAGGGGGACTGGGTGCAGGGAGTGCCGCACCAGGGGGACTGGGTGCAGGGCGTCTCGCTCCAGGGGGACTGGGTGCAGGGAGTCCCGCTCCAGGGGGACGGGGTGCAGGGTGTCCCACTCCAGGGGACTGGGTGCAGGGAGTCCCGCACCAGGGGGTCTGGGTGCAGGGTGTCCCACTCCAGGGGACTGGGTGCAGGGCGTCCCGCTCCAGGGCGACTGGGTGCAGGGCGTCCCGCTCTAGACGGACTGGGTGTCAGGCGTCCCGCTCCAGGGGGACTGGGTGCAGGGTGTCCCACGCCAGGGGACTGGGTGCAGGGCGTCCCGCTCCAGGGGGACTGGGTGCAGGGCGTCCCGCTCCAGGGCGACTGGGTGCAGGGCGTCCCGCTCCAGGGCGACTGGGTGCAGGGCGTTCCGCTCCAGGGGCAGTGGGTGCAGGGCGTCCCGCTCCAGGGCGACTGGGTGCAGGGCGTCCCGCGCCAGTGGGACTGGGTGCAGGGCGTCCCGCTCCAGGGGCAGTGGGGGCAGGGTGTCCCGCTCCAGGGGGACTGGGTGCAGGACGTCCCGCTCCAGGGGCAGTGGGTGCAGGGTGTCCCGCTCCAGGGGGACTGGCTGCAGGGTGTCCCGCTCCAGGGGGACTGTGTGCAGGGAATCCCGCTCCAGGGGGACTGGGTGCAGGACGTCCCGCTCCAGGGGCAGTGTGTGCAGGGAATCCCGCTCCAGGGGGACTGGGTGCAGGGTGTCCCGCTCCAGGGACAGTGGGTGCAGGGAGTCCCGCTCAAGACGGACGAGGTGCACGGCGTCCCGCTCCAGGGGGACTGGGTGCAGGGTGTCCCGCTCCAGGGAGACTGGGTGCTGGGCGTCCCGCTCCAGGGGGACCGGGTGCAGGGTGTCCCGCTCCAGGGGGACTGGGTGCAGGGCGTCTCGCTCCAGGGGGACTGGGTGCGGGGTGTCGCGCTCCAGGGGGGCTGGGTGCAGGGTGTCCCGCTCCAGGGGGACTGGGTGCAGGGTGTCCCGCTCCAGGTTGACTGGGTGCAGGGATTCCCGTCCCAGGGGGACTGGGTGCAGGGTGTCCCGCTCCAGGGGCAGTGGGTGCAGGGATTCCTGCTCCAGGGGGACTGGGTGCAGGGCGTCCCACTCGAGGGTCAGTGTGTGCAGGGTGTCCCGCTCCAGGTTGACTGGGTGCAGGGATTCCCGCTCCAGGGGGACTGGGTGCAGGGTGTCCCGCTCCAGGGGCAGTGGGTGCAGGGTGTCCCGCTCCAGGGAGACTGGGTGCAGGGCGTCCCGCTCCAGGGAGACTGGGTGCAGGGCGTCCCGCTCCAGGGGGACTGGGTGCATGGCGTCCCGCTCCAGGGGGACAGGGTGCAGGGCGTCGCGCTCCAGGGGCAGTGGGTGCAGGGTGTCCCGCTCCAGGGGCAGTGGGTGCACGGCGTCCCACTCCAGGAGGACTGGGTGCAGGGCTTCCCGCTCCAGGGGGACTGGGTGCAGGGCGTCCCGCTCCAGGGGCAGTGGGTGCAGGGCATCGTGCTCCAGGGGCAGTGGGTGCAGGGTGCCCCGCTCCAGGGGCAGTGGGTGCAGGGGTGTCCCGCTCCAAGGGCAGTGGGAGCAGGGCGTCCCGCTCCAGGGGGACTGGGTGCAGGGTGTCCCGCTCCAGGGGGACTGGGTGCAAGGTGTCCCGCTCCAGGGGGACTGGGTGCAGGACATCACGCTCCAAGGGCAGTGGGTGTAGGGTGTCCCGCTCCAGGGGTACTGCGTGCAGAGTGTCCCGCTCCAGGGGGCAGTGGGGTGCATGTCCCGCTCCAGGGGCAGTGGGTGCAGGGTGTCCTGCTCCAGGGGCAGTGGGTGCAGGGTGTCCCGCTCCATGGGGACTGGGTGCAGGGTGTCCTGCTCCAGGAGGGCTGGGTGAAGGGAGTCCCGCTCCAGGGGGGCTGGGTGCAGGACGTCCCGCTCCAGGGGGGCTGGGTGCAGGGCGTCCCGCTCCCGGGGCAGTGGGTGCAGGGCGTCCCGCTCCAGGGGGGCTGGGTGCAGGACGTCCCGCTCCAGGGGCAGTGGGTGCAGGGTGTCCCGCTCCAGGGGTACTGCGTGCAGGACGTCCTGCTCCAAGGGCAGTGGGTGCAGGGTGTCCCGCTCCAGTGGCAGTGGGTGCATGGCGTCCGGCTCCAGGGGCAGTCGGTGCAGGGTGTCCCGCTCCAGGGGCAGTGGGTGCAGGGTGTCCCGCTCCAGGTGCAGTGGGGGCTGGGTGTCCCGCTCCAAGGGCAGTGGGTGCAGGGCGTCCTGCACCAGGGGGACAGGGTGCAGGGTGTCCCGCTCCAGGGTCAGTGGGTGCAGGGCGTCCCGCTCCAGGGGGGCTGGGTGCAGGGTTGTCCCGCTCCAGGGGGGCTTGGTGCAGGGCGTCCCGCTCCAGGGGGGCTGGGTGCAGGGCGTCCCACTCCAGGGGGACTGGGTGCAGGGAGTCCCGCTCCAGGGGGACTGGGTGCAGGGTGTCCCGCTCCAGGGGCAGTGGGTGCAGGGCGTCCTGCTCCAGGGGGACTGGGTGCAGGGCGTCCCGCTCCAGGGGGACTGGCTGCAGGGCGTCCTGCTCCAGGGGGACTGGGTGCAGGGCGTCCCGCTCCAGGGGGACTGGGTGCAGGGCGTCCCGCTCCAGGGGGACTGCGTACAGGGCGTCCCGCTCCCGGAGGACTGGGTGCAGGGCGTCCCGCTCCAGGGACAGTGGGTGCAGGGAGTCCCGCTCCAGGGGGACTGGGTGCATAGTTTCCCGCTCCAGGGGGACTGGGTGCAGGGTGTCCCGCTCCAGGGGGACTGGGTGCTGCGCGACCTGCTCCAGGGGCAGTGGTTGCAGGGTGTCCCGCTCCAGGGGAACTTGGTGCAGGGTGTCCCGCTCCATGGGGACTGGGTGCAGGGCGTCCCGCTCCAGGGGGACTGGGTGCAGAGTGTCCCGCTCCAGGGGGACTGGGTGCAGGGTGTCCCGCTCCAGGGGCAGTGGGTGCCGGGCGTCCACCTCCTGGGGCAGTCAGTGCAGGGTGTCCCACTCCAGGGGGTCTGGGTGCAGGGTGTCCCGCTCCAGGGCGACTGGGTGCAGGGCGTTCCGCTCCAGGGGCAGTGGGTGCAGGGAGTCCCGCTCCAGGGGGACTGGGTGCAGGGTGTCCCGCTCCAGGGGGACTGGGTGCAGGGCGTCCCGCGCCATGGGGACTGGATGCAGGGCGTCCCGCTCCAGGGGCAGTGGGTGCATGGCGTCCCGCTCCAGGGGCAGTGGGTGCAGGGAATCCCGCTCCAGGGGGACTGGGTGCAGGGCATCCCTCTCCGGGGCTGTGGGTGCAGCGTGTCCCGCTCCAGGGGGACTGGGTGCAGGGTGTCCCGCTCCAGGGGCAGTGCGGGCAGGGTGTCCCGCTCCAGGGGCAGTGGGGGCAGGGTGTCCCGCTCCAGGGTCAGTGGGTGCAGGGTGTCCCGCTCCAGGGGCAATGGGCGCAGGGCGTCCCGCTCCAGGGGGGCTGGGTGCAGGGCGTCCTGCTCCAGGGGGACTGGGTGCAGGGCGTCCTGCTCCAGGGGGACTGGGTGCAGGGCGTCCCGCTCCAGGGGGACTGGGGTGCAGGGCTTCCCGCTCATGGGGCACTGCGTGCAGGGCGTCCCGCTCCTGGAAGACTGCGTGCAGGGCGTCCCGCTCCAGGGACAGTGGGTGCAGGGAGTCCCGCTCCAGGGGGACTGGGTGCATAGTTTCCCGCTCCAGGGGGACTGGGTGCAGGGCGTCCTGCTCCAGGGGCAGTGAGTGCAGGGTGTCCCGCTCCAGGGGGACTGGGTGCAGGGAGTCCCGCACCAGGGGTTCTGGGTGCAGGGTGTCCCGCTCCAGGGGGACTGGGTGCAGGGTGTCCCGCTCCAGGGGGACTGGGTGCAGGGTGTCCCGCTCCAGGGGGACTGGGCGCAGGGCGTCCTGCTCCAGGGGGACTGGGTGCAGGGAGTCCCGCACCAGGGGGACTGGGTGCAGGGCGTGCCGCTCCAAGGGCAGTGGGCGCAGGGTGTCCCACTCCAGGGGGACTGGGTGCAGGGAGTCCCGCACCAGGGGGTCTGGGTGCAGGGTGTCCCACTCCAGGGGACTGGGTGCAGGGCGTCCCGCTCCAAGGGGACTGGGTGCAGGGCGTCCCGCACCAGGGGGTCTGGGTGCAGGGTGTCCCACTCCAGGGGACTGGGTGCAGGGTGTCCCGCTCCAGGGGGACTGTGTGCATGGTGTCCCGCTCCAGGGGCAATGGGCGCAGGGCGTCCCGCTCCAGGGGGGCTGGGTGCAGGGCGTCCTGCTCCAGGGGGGACTGGGTGCAGGGCGTCCTGCTCCAGGGGGACTGGGTGCAGGGCGTCCCGCTCCAGGGGGACTGGGTGCAGGGCTTCCCGCTCATGGGGCACTGCGTGCAGGGCGTCCCGCTCCTGGAAGACTGCGTGCAGGGCGTCCCGCTCCAGGGACAGTGGGTGCAGGGAGTCCCGCTCCAGGGGGACTGGGTGCATAGTTTCCCGCTCCAGGGGGACTGGGTGCAGGGCGTCCTGCTCCAGGGGCAGTGAGTGCAGGGTGTCCCGCTCCAGGGGGACTGGGTGCAGGGAGTCCCGCACCAGGGGTTCTGGGTGCAGGGTGTCCCGCTCCAGGACTATTGGGTGCAGGGTGTCCCGCTCCAGGGGGACTGGGTGCAGGGTGTCCCGCTCCAGGGGGACTGGGTGCAGGGAGTCCCGCACCAGGGGGACTGGGTGCAGGGCGTGCCGCTCCAAGGGCAGTGGGCGCAGGGTGTCCCACTCCAGGGGGACTGGGTGCAGGGCGTCCCGCACCAGGGGGTCTGGGTGCAGGGTGTCCCACTCCAGGGGACTGGGTGTAGGGTGTCCCGCTCCAGGGGGACTGTGTGCATGGTGTCCCGCTCCAGGGGCATTGGGCGCAGGGTGTCCCGCTCCAGGGACAGTGGGTGCAGGGCGTCCCGCTCCAGGGGCATTGGGCGCAGGGTGTCCCGCTCCAGGGGCATTGGGCGCAGGGTGTCCCGCTCCAGGGACAGTGGGTGCCGGGTGTCCCGCTCCAAGGGCAGTGGGTGCAGGGCGTCCCGCTGCAGGGACAGTGGGTGCAGGGTGTCCCGCTCCAGGGAGACTGGGTGCAAGGCGTTTCGCTCCAGGGGCAGTGGGTGTAGGGCGTCCCGCTCCAGGGGGACTGGGTGCAGGGTGTCCCGCTCCAGGGAGACTGGGTGCTGGGCGTCCCGCTCCAGGGGGACCGGGTGCAGGGTGTCCCGCTCCAGGGGGACTGGGTGCAGGGCGTCTCGCTCCAGGGGGACTGGGTGCGGGGTGTCGCGCTCCAGGGGGGCTGGGTGCAGGGTGTCCCGCTCCAGGGGGACTGGGTGCAGGGTGTCCCGCTCCAGGTTGACTGGGTGCAGGGATTCCCGCCCCAGGGGGACTGGGTGCAGGGTGTCCCGCTCCAGGGGCAGTGGGTGCAGGGATTCCTGCTCCAGGGGGACTGGGTGCAGGGCGTCCCACTCGAGGGTCAGTGTGTGCAGGGTGTCCCGCTCCAGGTTGACTGGGTGCAGGGATTCCCGCTCCAGGGGGACTGGGTGCAGGGTGTCCCGCTCCAGGGGGACTGGGTGCAGGGCGTCCCACTCGAGGGTCAGTGTGTGCAGGGTGTCCCGCTCCAGGGGGACTGGGTGCAGGGATTCCCGCTCCAGGGGGACTGGGTGCAGGGTGTCCCGCTCCAGGGGGACTGGGTGCAGGGCGTCCCACTCGAGGGTCAGTGTGTGCAGGGTGTCCCGCCCCAGGGGGACTGGGTGCAGGGTGTCCCGCTCCAGGGGCAGTGGGTGCAGGGATTCCTGCTCCAGGGGGACTGGGTGCAGGGCGTCCCACTCGAGGGTCAGTGTGTGCAGGGTGTCCCGCTCCAGGTTGACTGGGTGCAGGGATTCCCGCTCCAGGGGGACTGGGTGCAGGGTGTCCCGCTCCAGGGGGACTGGGTGCAGGGCGTCCCGCTCCAGGGGGACTGGGTGCAGGGCGTCCCACTCGAGGGTCAGTGTGTGCAGGGTGTCCCGCTCCAGGGGGACTGGGTGCAGGGTGTCCCGCTCCAAGGGCAGTGGGTGCAGGATGTCCCGCTCCAGGGGCAGTGGGTGCAGGGCGTCCCACTCCAGGGGGACTGGGTGCAGGGTGTCCCACTCCAGGGGAACTGGGTGCAGGGCGTCCCGCTCCAGGGGATCTGGGTGCAGGGCGTCCCGCTCCAGGCGGACTGGGTGCAGGGAGTCCCGCTCCAGGCGGACTGGGTGCAGGGAGTCCCGCTCCAGGGGGACTGGGTGCAGGGCGTCCCGCTCCAGGCGGACTGGGTGCAGGGAGTCCCGCTCCAGGGGCAGTGGGTGCAGGGCGTCCTACGTGAGGGGGACTGGGTGCAGGGCGTCCCGCTCCAGGGGGACAGGGTGCAGGGCGTCCCGCTCCAGGGGCAGTGGGTGCAGGGTGTCCCGCTCCAGGGGGACTGGGTGCAGGGCGTCCCGCTCCAGGGGCAGTGGGTGCAGGGCGTCCCGCTCCAGGGGGACTGGGTGCAGGGCGTCCCGCTCCAGGGGGACTGGGTGCAGGGCGTCCCGCTCCAGGCGGACTGGGTGCAGGGCGTCCCGCTCCAGGGGGACAGGGTGCAGGGCGTCCCGCTCCAGGGGCAGTGGGTGCAGGGCGTCCCGCTCCAGGGGCAGTGGGTGCAGGGCTTCCCGCTCCAGGGGGACTGGGTGCAGGGCTTCCCGCTCCAGGGGGACTGGGTGCAGGGCGTCCCACGCCAGGGGGACTGGGTGCAGTGCGACCCGCTCCAGGGGCAGTGGGTGCAGGGCGTCCCACTCCAGGGGGACTGGGTGCAGGGCGTCCCGCTCCAGGGGGAATGGGTGCAGGGCGTCCCGCTCCAGGCGGACTGGGTGCACAGAGTCCCGCTCCAGTGGCAGTGGGTGCAGGGTGTCCCGCTCCAGGGGGACTGGGTGCAGGGCGTCCCGCTCCAGGGGCAGTGGGTGCAGGGTGTCCCACTCCAGGGGAACTGGGTGCAGGGCGTCCCGCTCCAGGGGGAATGGGTGCAGGGCGTCCCGCTCCAGGCGGACTGGGTGCAGGGAGTCCCGCTCCAGGGGGACTGGGTGCAGGGCGTCCCGCTCCAGGGGCAGTGGGTGCAGGGCGTCCTACGTGAGGTGGACTGGGTGCAGGGTGTCCCGCTCCAAGGGCAGTGGGTGCAGGGCGTCCCGCTCCAGGGGGACTGGGTGCAAGGCTTTTCGCTCCAGGGGCAGTGTGTGTAGGGCGTCCCGCTCCAGGGGGACTGGGTGCAGAGCGTCCCGCTCCAAGGGGACTGGGTGCAGGGTGTCCCGCTCCAGGGAGACTGGGTGCTGGGCGTCCCGCTCCAGGGGGACCGGGTGCAGGGTGTCCCGCTCCAGGGGGACTGGGTGCAGGGCGTCTCGCTCCAGGGGGACTGGGTGCGGGGTGTTGCGCTCCAGGGGGGCTGGGTGCAGGGTGTCCCGCTCTAGGGGGACTGGGTGCAGGGTGTCCCGCTCCAGGTTGACTGGGTGCAGGGATTCCCGCTCCAGGGGGACTGGGTGCAGGGCGTCCCGCTCCGGGGGGACTGGGTGTCAGGTGTCCCGCTCCAGGGGGACTGGGTGCAGGGTGTCCCGCTCCAGGGGGACTGGGTGTCAGGTGTCCCGCTCCAGGGGGACTGGGTGTCAGGTGTCCCGCTCCAGGGGCAGTGGGTGCAGGGAGTCCCGCTCCAGGGGGACTGGGTGCAGGGCGTCCCACTCGAGGGTCAGTGTGTGCAGGGTGTCCCGCTCCAGGGGGACTGTGTGCAGGGCATCCCTCTCCAGGGGGACTGGGTGCAGGGTGTCCCGCTCCAGGGGGACTGGGTGCAGACCGTCTCGCTCCAGGGACAGTGGGTGCAGGGCGTCCCGCTCCAGGGACAGTGGGTGCAGGGCGTCCCGCTCCATGGGGACTGGGTGCAGGGTGTCCCGCTCCAGGGGGACTGGGTGCAGGGTGTCCCGCTCCAGGGGCAGTGGGTGCAGGGCGTCCCGCTCCAGACGGACTAGGTGCACCGCGTCCCGCTCCAGGGGGACTGGGTGCAGGGCGTCCCGCTGCAGGGACAGTGGGTGCAGGGTGTCCCGCTCCAGGGGCAGTGGGTGCAGGGTGTCCCGCTCCAGGGAGACTGGGTGCAAGGCGTTTCGCTCCAGGGGCAGTGGGTGTAGGGCGTCCCGCTCCAGGGGGACTGGGTGCAGGGTGTCCCGCTCCAGGGAGACTGGGTGCTGAGCGTCCCGCTCCAGGGGGACCGGGTGCAGGGTGTCCCGCTCCAGGGGGACTGGGTGCAGGGCGTCTCGATCCAGGGGGACTGGGTGCGGGGTGTCGCGCTCCAGGGGGGCTGGGTGCAGGGTGTCCCGCTCCAGGGGGACTGGGTGCAGGGTGTCCCGCTCCAGGGGGACTGGGTGCAGGGATTCCCGCTCCAGGGGGACTGGGTGCAGGGTGTCCCGCTCCAGGGGCAGTGGGTGCAGGGTGTCCCGCTCCAGGGGCAGTGGGTGCAGGGTGTCCCGCTCCAGGGGCAGTGGGTGCCGGGTATCCCGCTCCAGGGGGACTGGGTGCAGGGCGTCCCGCTCCAGGGGGACTGGGTGCAGAGCGTCTCGCTCCAGGGGGGCTGGGTGCAGGGTGTCCCGCTCCAGGGGGACTGGGTGCAGGGCGTCCCGCTCCAGGGGGACCGGGTGCTGGGCGTCCCGCTCCAGGGGGACCGGGTGCAGGGCGTCCCACTCCAGGGGGACTGGGTGCAGGGCGTCTCGCTCCAGGGGGACTGGGTGCGGGGGTGTCGCGCTCCAGGGGGGCTGGGTGCAGGGTGTCCCGCTCTAGGGGGACTTGGTGCAGGGTGTCCCGCTCCAGATTGACTGGGTGCAGGGATTCCCGCTCCAGGGGCAGTGGGTGCAGGGCGTCCCGCTCCAGGCGGACTGGGTGCAGGGCGTCCCGCTCCAGGGGGACAGGGTGCAGGGCGTCCCGCTCCAGGGGCAGTGGGGTGCAGGGCGTCCCGCTCCAGGGGCAGTGGGTGCAGGGCTTCCCGCTCCAGGGGGACTGGGTGCAGGGCTTCCCGCTCCAGGGGGACTGGGTGCAGGGCGTCCCACGCCAGGGGGACTGGGTGCAGTGCGACCCGCTCCAGGGGCAGTGGGTGCAGGGCGTCCCACTCCAGGGGGACTGGGTGCAGGGCGTCCCGCTCCAGGGGGCTGGGTGCGGGGCGTCCCTCTCCAGGGGGACCGGGTGCAGGGCGTCCCACTCCAGGGGGACTGGGTGCAGGGCGTCCCGCTCCAGGGGGACTGGGTGCAGGGCGTCCCGCTCCAGGGGGACAGGGTGCAGGGCGTCCCGCTCCAGGGGCAGTGGGTGCAGGGTGTCCCGCTCCAGGGGGACTGGGTGCAGGGCGTCCCGCTCCAGTGGCAGTGGGTGCAGGGCGTCCCGCTCCAGGGGGACTGGGTGCAGGGTGTCCCGCTCCAGACGGACTGGGTGCAGGGCGTCCCGCTCCAGGGGGACTGGGTGCAGGGCGTCCCGCTCCAGGCGGACTGGGTGCAGGGCGTCCCGCTCCAGGGGGACAGGGTGCAGGGCGTCCCGCTCCAGGGGCAGTGGGTGCAGGGCGTCCCGCTCCAGGGGCAGTGGGTGCAGGGCTTCCCGCTCCAGGGGGACTGGGTGCAGGGCTTCCCGCTCCAGGGGGACTGGGTGCAGGGCGTCCCACGCCAGGGGGACTGGGTGCAGTGCGACCCGCTCCAGGGGCAGTGGGTGCAGGGCGTCCCACTCCAGGGGGACTGGGTGCAGGGCGTCCCGCTCCAGGGGGCTGGGTGCGGGGCGTCCCTCTCCAGGTGGACTGGGTGCAGGGCGACCCACTCCAGGGGAACTGGGTGCAGGGCGTCCCGCTCCAGGGGGAATGGGTGCAGGGCGTCCCGCTCCAGGCGGACTGGGTGCAGGGAGTCCCGCTCCAGGGGGACTGGGTGCAGGGCGTCCCGCTCCAGGGGCAGTGGGTGCAGGGGGTCCTACGTGAGGGGGACTGGGTGCAGGGCGTCCCGCTCCAGGGGTAGTGGGTGCAGGGTGTCCCGCTCCAGCGGGACTGGGTGCATGGTCTCCCGCTCCAGGGGGACTGGGTGCAGGGTGTCCCGCTCCAGGGGCAGTGGGTGCAGGGCGCCACGCTCCAGGGCGACTGGGTGCAGTGTGTCCCGCTACAGGGGGACTGGGTGCAGGGTGTACCGCTCCAGGGGCAGTGGGTGTAGGGTGTCCTTCTCCAGGGGCAGTGGGTGCAGGGTGTCCCGCTCCAGGGGGACTGTGTGCAGGGCGTCCCTCTCCAGGGGGACTGGGTGCAGGGTGTCCCGCTCCAGGGGGACTGTGTGCAGGGCGTCCCGCTCCAGGGGGACTGGGTGCAAGGCGTCCCGCTCCAGGGGCAGTGGGTGTAGGGTGTCCTTCTCCAGGGGCAGTGGGTGCAGGGTGTCCCGCTCCAGGGGCAGTGGGTGCAGTGTGTCCCGCTCCAGGGGGACTGGGTGCAAGGCGTCCCGCTCCAGGGGCAGTGGGTGCAGGGTGTCCCGCTCCAGGGGCAGTGGGTGCAGGGTGTCCTGCTCCAGAGGCAGTGGGTGCAGGGTGTCCCGCTCCAGGGGGACTGGATGCTGGGTGTCCCGCTCCAGGGGGACTGGGTGCAGGGTGTCCCGCTCCAGGGGCAGTGGGTGCAGTGTGTCCCGCTCCAGGGGGACTGGGTGCTGGGTGTCCCGCTCCAGGGGCAGTGGGTGCAGTGTGTCCCGCTCCAGGGGGACTGGGTGCTGGGTGTCCCGCTCCAGGGCAGTGGGTGCAGTGTGTCCCGCTCCAGGGGCAGTGGGTGCAGGGCGTCCCGCTCCAGGGGGACTGGGTGCAGGGTGTCCCGCTCCAGGGGCAGTGGGTGCAGTGTGTCCCGCTCCAGGGGGACTGGGTGCTGGGTGTCCCGCTCCAGGGGGACTGGGTGCAGGGTGTCCCGCTCCAGGGGCATTGGGCGCAGGGTGTCCCGCTCCTGGGACAGTGGGTGCAGGGCGTCCCGCTCCAGGGACAGTGGGTGCCGGGTGTCCCGCTGCAGGGACAGTGGGTGCAGGGTGTCCCGCTCCAGGGAGACTGGGTGCAAGGCGTTTCGCTCCAGGGGCAGTGTGTGTAGGGCGTCCCGCTCCAGGGGGACTGGGTGCAGAGCGTCCCGCTCCAAGGGGACTGGGTGCAGGGTGTCCCCCTCCAGGGAGACTGGGTGCTGGGTGTCCCGCTCCAGGGGGACCGGGTGCAGGGTGTCCCGCTCCAGGGGGACTGGGTGCAGGGCGTCTCGCTCCAGGGGGACTGGGTGCGGGGTGTCGCGCTCCAGGGGGGCTGGGTGCAGGGTGTCCCGCTCTAGGGGGACTGGGTGCAGGGTGTCCCGCTCCAGGTTGACTGGGTGCAGGGATTCCCGCTCCAGGGGGACTGGGTGTCAGGTGTCCCGCTCCAGGGGGACTGGGTGTCAGGTGTCCCGCTCCAGGGGGACTGGGTGCAGGGCGTCCCACTCGAGGGTCAGTGTGTGCAGGGTGTCCCGCTCCAGGGGGACTGTGTGCAGGGTGTCCCGCTCCAGGGGGACTGGGTGCAGGATGTCCCGCTCCAGGGACAGTGGGTGCAGGGCGTCCCGCTCCAGGGACAGTGGGTGCAGGGCGTCCCGCTCCATGGGGACTGGGTGCAGGGTGTCCCGCTCCAGGGGCAGTGGGTGCAGGGCGTCCCGCTCCAGGGGGACTGGGTGTCAGGTGTCCCGCTCCAGGGGGACTGGGTGTCAGGTGTCCCGCTCCAGGGGGACTGGGTGTCAGGTGTCCCGCTCCAGGGGGACTGGGTGCAGGATGTCCCGCTCCAGGGACAGTGGGTGCAGGGCGTCCCGCTCCAAGGGCAGTGGGTGCAGGGCGTCCCGCTCCAGGGGCAGTGGGTGCAGGGAGTCCCGCTCCAGGGGGACTGGGTGCAGGGCGTCCCACTCGAGGGTCAGTGTGTGCAGGGTGTCCCGCTCCAGGGGGACTGTGTGCAGGGCATCCCTCTCCAGGGGGACTGGGTGCAGGGTGTCCCGCTCCAGGGGGACTGGGTGCAGACCGTCTCGCTCCAGGGACAGTGGGTGCAGGGCGTCCCGCTCCAGGGACAGTGGGTGCAGGGCGTCCCGCTCCATGGGGACTGGGTGCAGGGTGTCCCGCTCCAGGGGGACTGGGTGCAGGGTGTCCCGCTCCAGGGGCAGTGGGTGCAGGGCGTCCCGCTCCAGACGGACTAGGTGCACCGCGTCCCGCTCCAGGGGGACTGGGTGCAGGGCGTCCCGCTGCAGGGACAGTGGGTGCAGGGTGTCCCGCTCCAGGGGCAGTGGGTGCAGGGTGTCCCGCTCCAGGGAGACTGGGTGCAAGGCGTTTCGCTCCAGGGGCAGTGGGTGTAGGGCGTCCCGCTCCAGGGGGACTGGGTGCATGGTGTCCCGCTCCAGGGAGACTGGGTGCTGAGCGTCCCGCTCCAGGGGGACCGGGTGCAGGGTGTCCCGCTCCAGGGGGACTGGGTGCAGGGCGTCTCGATCCAGGGGGACTGGGTGCGGGGTGTCGCGCTCCAGGGGGGCTGGGTGCAGGGTGTCCCGCTCCAGGGGGACTGGGTGCAGGGTGTCCCGCTCCAGGGGGACTGGGTGCAGGGATTCCCGCTCCAGGGGGACTGGGTGCAGGGTGTCCCGCTCCAGGGGCAGTGGGTGCAGGGTGTCCCGCTCCAGGGGCAGTGGGTGCAGGGTGTCCCGCTCCAGGGGCAGTGGGTGCCGGGTATCCCGCTCCAGGGGGACTGGGTGCAGGGCGTCCCGCTCCAGGGGGACTGGGTGCAGAGCGTCTCGCTCCAGGGGGGCTGGGTGCAGGGTGTCCCGCTCCAGGGGGACTGGGTGCAGGGCGTCCCGCTCCAGGGGGACCGGGTGCTGGGCGTCCCGCTCCAGGGGGACCGGGTGCAGGGCGTCCCACTCCAGGGGGACTGGGTGCAGGGCGTCTCGCTCCAGGGGGACTGGGTGCGGGGTGTCGCGCTCCAGGGGGGCTGGGTGCAGGGTGTCCCGCTCTAGGGGGACTTGGTGCAGGGTGTCCCGCTCCAGATTGACTGGGTGCAGGGATTCCCGCTCCAGGGGCAGTGGGTGCAGGGCGTCCCGCTCCAGGCGGACTGGGTGCAGGGCGTCCCGCTCCAGGGGGACAGGGTGCAGGGCGTCCCGCTCCAGGGGCAGTGGGTGCAGGGCGTCCCGCTCCAGGGGCAGTGGGTGCAGGGCTTCCCGCTCCAGGGGGACTGGGTGCAGGGCTTCCCGCTCCAGGGGGACTGGGTGCAGGGCGTCCCACGCCAGGGGGACTGGGTGCAGTGCGACCCGCTCCAGGGGCATTGGGTGCAGGGCGTCCCACTCCAGGGGGACTGGGTGCAGGGCGTCCCGCTCCAGGGGGCTGGGTGCGGGGCGTCCCTCTCCAGGGGGACCGGGTGCAGGGCGTCCCACTCCAGGGGGACTGGGTGCAGGGCGTCCCGCTCCAGGGGGACTGGGTGCAGGGCGTCCCGCTCCAGGGGGACAGGGTGCAGGGCGTCCCGCTCCAGGGGCAGTGGGTGCAGGGTGTCCCGCTCCAGGGGGACTGGGTGCAGGGCGTCCCGCTCCAGTGGCAGTGGGTGCAGGGCGTCCCGCTCCAGGGGGACTGGGTGCAGGGTGTCCCGCTCCAGACGGACTGGGTGCAGGGCGTCCCGCTCCAGGGGGACTGGGTGCAGGGCGTCCCGCTCCAGGCGGACTGGGTGCAGGGCGTCCCGCTCCAGGGGGACAGGGTGCAGGGCGTCCCGCTCCAGGGGCAGTGGGTGCAGGGCGTCCCGCTCCAGGGGCAGTGGGTGCAGGGCTTCCCGCTCCAGGGGGACTGGGTGCAGGGCTTCCCGCTCCAGGGGGACTGGGTGCAGGGCGTCCCACGCCAGGGGGACTGGGTGCAGTGCGACCCGCTCCAGGGGCAGTGGGTGCAGGGCGTCCCACTCCAGGGGGACTGGGTGCAGGGCGTCCCGCTCCAGGGGGCTGGGTGCGGGGCGTCCCTCTCCAGGTGGACTGGGTGCAGGGCGACCCGCTCCAGGGGCAGTGGGTGCAGGGTGTCCCACTCCAGGGGAACTGGGTGCAGGGCGTCCCGCTCCAGGGGGAATGGGTGCAGGGCGTCCCGCTCCAGGCGGACTGGGTGCAGGGAGTCCCGCTCCAGGGGGACTGGGTGCAGGGCGTCCCGCTCCAGGGGCAGTGGGTGCAGGGCGTCCTACGTGAGGGGGACTGGGTGCAGGGCGTCCCGCTCCAGGGGTAGTGGGTGCAGGGTGTCCCGCTCCAGCGGGACTGGGTGCATGGTCTCCCGCTCCAGGGGGACTGGGTGCAGGGTGTCCCGCTCCAGGGGCAGTGGGTGCAGGGCGCCACGCTCCAGGGCGACTGGGTGCAGGGTGTCCCGCTACAGGGGGACTGGGTGCAGGGTGTACCGCTCCAGGGGCAGTGGGTGTAGGGTGTCCTTCTCCAGGGGCAGTGGGTGCAGGGTGTCCCGCTCCAGGGGGACTGTGTGCAGGGCGTCCCTCTCCAGGGGGACTGGGTGCAGGGTGTCCCGCTCCAGGGGGACTGTGTGCAGGGCGTCCCGCTCCAGGGGGACTGGGTGCAAGGCGTCCCGCTCCAGGGGCAGTGGGTGTAGGGTGTCCTTCTCCAGGGGCAGTGGGTGCAGGGTGTCCCGCTCCAGGGGCAGTGGGTGCAGTGTGTCCCGCTCCAGGGGGACTGGGTGCAAGGCGTCCCGCTCCAGGGGCAGTGGGTGCAGGGTGTCCCGCTCCAGGGGCAGTGGGTGCAGGGTGTCCTGCTCCAGAGGCAGTGGGTGCAGGGTGTCCCGCTCCAGGGGGACTGGGTGCTGGGTGTCCCGCTCCAGGGGGACTGGGTGCAGGGTGTCCCGCTCCAGGGGCAGTGGGTGCAGTGTGTCCCGCTCCAGGGGAACTGGGTGCTGGGTGTCCCGCTCCAGGGGCAGTGGGTGCAGTGTGTCCCGCTCCAGGGGGACTGGGTGCTGGGTGTCCCGCTCCAGGGGCAGTGGGTGCAGTGTGTCCCGCTCCAGGGGCAGTGGGTGCAGGGCGTCCCGCTCCAGGGGGACTGGGTGCAGGGTGTCCCGCTCCAGGGGCAGTGGGTGCAGGGTGTCCCGCTCCAGGGGCAGTGGGTGCAGTGTGTCCCGCTCCAGGGGGACTGGGTGCTGGGTGTCCCGCTCCAGGGGGACTGGGTGCAGGGTGTCCCGCTCCAGGGGCAGTGGGTGCAGGGTGTCCCGCTCCAGGGGCAGTGGGTGCAGTGTGTCCTGCTCCAGGGGCAGTGGGTGCATGGTGTCCCGCTCCAGGGGCATTGGGCGCAGGGTGTCCCGCTCCTGGGACAGTGGGTGCAGGGCGTCCCGCTCCAGGGACAGTGGGTGCCGGGTGTCCCGCTCCAGGGGCAGTGGGTGCAGGGAGTCCCGCTCCAGACGGACTAGGTGCACGGCGTCCCGCTCCAGGGGGACTGGGTGCAGGGTGTCCCGCTCCAGGGAGACTGGGTGCAAGGCGTTTCGCTCCAGGGGCAGTGTGTGTAGGGCGTCCCGCTCCAGGGGGACTGGGTGCAGGGTGTCCCGCTCCAGGGGCAGTGGGTGCAGGGTGTCCCGCTCCAGGGGCAGTGGGTGCAGGGTGTCCCGCTCCAGGGGCAGTGGGTGCCGGGTATCCCGCTCCAGGGGGACTGGGTGCAGGGCGTCCCGCTCCAGGGGGACTGGGTGCAGAGCGTCTCGCTCCAGGGGGGCTGGGTGCAGGGTGTCCCGCTCCAGGGGGACTGGGTGCAGGGCGTCCCGCTCCAGGGGGACCGGGTGCTGGGCGTCCCGCTCCAGGGGGACCGGGTGCAGGGCGTCCCACTCCAGGGGGACTGGGTGCAGGGCGTCTCGCTCCAGGGCTACTGGGTGCGGGGTGTCGCGCTCCAGGGGGGCTGGGTGCAGGGTGTCCCGCTCTAGGGGGACTTGGTGCAGGGTGTCCCGCTCCAGATTGACTGGGTGCAGGGATTCCCGCTCCAGGGGCAGTGGGTGCAGGGCGTCCCGCTCCAGGCGGACTGGGTGCAGGGCGTCCCGCTCCAGGGGGACAGGGTGCAGGGCGTCCCGCTCCAGGGGCAGTGGGTGCAGGGCGTCCCGCTCCAGGGGCAGTGGGTGCAGGGCTTCCCGCTCCAGGGGGACTGGGTGCAGGGCTTCCCGCTCCAGGGGGACTGGGTGCAGGGCGTCCCACGCCAGGGGGACTGGGTGCAGTGCGACCCGCTCCAGGGGCAGTGGGTGCAGGGCGTCCCACTCCAGGGGGACTGGGTGCAGGGCGTCCCGCTCCAGGGGGCTGGGTGCGGGGCGTCCCTCTCCAGGGGGACCGGGTGCAGGGCGTCCCACTCCAGGGGGACTGGGTGCAGGGCGTCCCGCTCCAGGGGGACTGGGTGCAGGGCGTCCCGCTCCAGGGGGACAGGGTGCAGGGCGTCCCGCTCCAGGGGCAGTGGGTGCAGGGTGTCCCGCTCCAGGGGGACTGGGTGCAGGGCGTCCCGCTCCAGTGGCAGTGGGTGCAGGGCGTCCCGCTCCAGGGGGACTGGGTGCAGGGTGTCCCGCTCCAGACGGACTGGGTGCAGGGCGTCCCGCTCCAGGGGGACTGGGTGCAGGGCGTCCCGCTCCAGGCGGACTGGGTGCAGGGCGTCCCGCTCCAGGGGGACAGGGTGCAGGGCGTCCCGCTCCAGGGGCAGTGGGTGCAGGGCGTCCCGCTCCAGGGGCAGTGGGTGCAGGGCTTCCCGCTCCAGGGGGACTGGGTGCAGGGCTTCCCGCTCCAGGGGGACTGGGTGCAGGGCGTCCCACGCCAGGGGGACTGGGTGCAGTGCGACCCGCTCCAGGGGCAGTGGGTGCAGGGCGTCCCACTCCAGGGGGACTGGGTGCAGGGCGTCCCGCTCCAGGGGGCTGGGTGCGGGGCGTCCCTCTCCAGGTGGACTGGGTGCAGGGCGACCCACTCCAGGGGAACTGGGTGCAGGGCGTCCCGCTCCAGGGGGAATGGGTGCAGGGCGTCCCGCTCCAGGCGGACTGGGTGCAGGGAGTCCCGCTCCAGGGGGACTGGGTGCAGGGCGTCCCGCTCCAGGGGCAGTGGGTGCAGGGCGTCCTACGTGAGGGGGACTGGGTGCAGGGCGTCCCGCTCCAGGGGTAGTGGGTGCAGGGTGTCCCGCTCCAGCGGGACTGGGTGCATGGTCTCCCGCTCCAGGGGGACTGGGTGCAGGGTGTCCCGCTCCAGGGGCAGTGGGTGCAGGGCGCCACGCTCCAGGGCGACTGGGTGCAGTGTGTCCCGCTACAGGGGGACTGGGTGCAGGGTGTACCGCTCCAGGGGCAGTGGGTGTAGGGTGTCCTTCTCCAGGGGCAGTGGGTGCAGGGTGTCCCGCTCCAGGGGGACTGTGTGCAGGGCGTCCCTCTCCAGGGGGACTGGGTGCAGGGTGTCCCGCTCCAGGGGGACTGTGTGCAGGGCGTCCCGCTCCAGGGGGACTGGGTGCAAGGCGTCCCGCTCCAGGGGCAGTGGGTGTAGGGTGTCCTTCTCCAGGGGCAGTGGGTGCAGGGTGTCCCGCTCCAGGGGCAGTGGGTGCAGTGTGTCCCGCTCCAGGGGGACTGGGTGCAAGGCGTCCCGCTCCAGGGGCAGTGGGTGCAGGGTGTCCCGCTCCAGGGGCAGTGGGTGCAGGGTGTCCTGCTCCAGAGGCAGTGGGTGCAGGGTGTCCCGCTCCAGGGGGACTGGATGCTGGGTGTCCCGCTCCAGGGGGACTGGGTGCAGGGTGTCCCGCTCCAGGGGCAGTGGGTGCAGTGTGTCCCGCTCCAGGGGGACTGGGTGCTGGGTGTCCCGCTCCAGGGGCAGTGGGTGCAGTGTGTCCCGCTCCAGGGGGACTGGGTGCTGGGTGTCCCGCTCCAGGGGCAGTGGGTGCAGTGTGTCCCGCTCCAGGGGCAGTGGGTGCAGGGCGTCCCGCTCCAGGGGGACTGGGTGCAGGGTGTCCCGCTCCAGGGGCAGTGGGTGCAGTGTGTCCCGCTCCAGGGGGACTGGGTGCTGGGTGTCCCGCTCCAGGGGGACTGGGTGCAGGGTGTCCCGCTCCAGGGGCATTGGGCGCAGGGTGTCCCGCTCCTGGGACAGTGGGTGCAGGGCGTCCCGCTCCAGGGACAGTGGGTGCCGGGTGTCCCGCTGCAGGGACAGTGGGTGCAGGGTGTCCCGCTCCAGGGAGACTGGGTGCAAGGCGTTTCGCTCCAGGGGCAGTGTGTGTAGGGCGTCCCGCTCCAGGGGGACTGGGTGCAGAGCGTCCCGCTCCAAGGGGACTGGGTGCAGGGTGTCCCCCTCCAGGGAGACTGGGTGCTGGGTGTCCCGCTCCAGGGGGACCGGGTGCAGGGTGTCCTGCTCCAGGGGGACTGGGTGCAGGGCGTCTCGCTCCAGGGGGACTGGGTGCGGGGTGTCGCGCTCCAGGGGGGCTGGGTGCAGGGTGTCCCGCTCTAGGGGGACTGGGTGCAGGGTGTCCCGCTCCAGGTTGACTGGGTGCAGGGATTCCCGCTCCAGGGGGACTGGGTGTCAGGTGTCCCGCTCCAGGGGGACTGGGTGTCAGGTGTCCCGCTCCAGGGGGACTGGGTGCAGGGCGTCCCACTCGAGGGTCAGTGTGTGCAGGGTGTCCCGCTCCAGGGGGACTGTGTGCAGGGTGTCCCGCTCCAGGGGGACTGGGTGCAGGATGTCCCGCTCCAGGGACAGTGGGTGCAGGGCGTCCCGCTCCAGGGACAGTGGGTGCAGGGCGTCCCGCTCCATGGGGACTGGGTGCAGGGTGTCCCGCTCCAGGGGCAGTGGGTGCAGGGCGTCCCGCTCCAGGGGGACTGGGTGTCAGGTGTCCCGCTCCAGGGGGACTGGGTGTCAGGTGTCCCGCTCCAGGGGGACTGGGTGTCAGGTGTCCCGCTCCAGGGGGACTGGGTGCAGGATGTCCCGCTCCAGGGACAGTGGGTGCAGGGCGTCCCGCTCCAAGGGCAGTGGGTGCAGGGCGTCCCGCTCCAGGGGCAGTGGGTGCAGGGAGTCCCGCTCCAGGGGGACTGGGTGCAGGGCGTCCCACTCGAGGGTCAGTGTGTGCAGGGTGTCCCGCTCCAGGGGGACTGTGTGCAGGGCATCCCTCTCCAGGGGGACTGGGTGCAGGGTGTCCCGCTCCAGGGGGACTGGGTGCAGACCGTCTCGCTCCAGGGACAGTGGGTGCAGGGCGTCCCGCTCCAGGGACAGTGGGTGCAGGGCGTCCCGCTCCATGGGGACTGGGTGCAGGGTGTCCCGCTCCAGGGGGACTGGGTGCAGGGTGTCCCGCTCCAGGGGCAGTGGGTGCAGGGCGTCCCGCTCCAGACGGACTAGGTGCACCGCGTCCCGCTCCAGGGGGACTGGGTGCAGGGCGTCCCGCTGCAGGGACAGTGGGTGCAGGGTGTCCCGCTCCAGGGGCAGTGGGTGCAGGGTGTCCCGCTCCAGGGAGACTGGGTGCAAGGCGTTTCGCTCCAGGGGCAGTGGGTGTAGGGCGTCCCGCTCCAGGGGGACTGGGTGCATGGTGTCCCGCTCCAGGGAGACTGGGTGCTGAGCGTCCCGCTCCAGGGGGACCGGGTGCAGGGTGTCCCGCTCCAGGGGGACTGGGTGCAGGGCGTCTCGATCCAGGGGGACTGGGTGCGGGGTGTCGCGCTCCAGGGGGGCTGGGTGCAGGGTGTCCCGCTCCAGGGGGACTGGGTGCAGGGTGTCCCGCTCCAGGGGGACTGGGTGCAGGGATTCCCGCTCCAGGGGGACTGGGTGCAGGGTGTCCCGCTCCAGGGGCAGTGGGTGCAGGGTGTCCCGCTCCAGGGGCAGTGGGTGCAGGGTGTCCCGCTCCAGGGGCAGTGGGTGCCGGGTATCCCGCTCCAGGGGGACTGGGTGCAGGGCGTCCCGCTCCAGGGGGACTGGGTGCAGAGCGTCTCGCTCCAGGGGGGCTGGGTGCAGGGTGTCCCGCTCCAGGGGGACTGGGTGCAGGGCGTCCCGCTCCAGGGGGACCGGGTGCTGGGCGTCCCGCTCCAGGGGGACCGGGTGCAGGGCGTCCCACTCCAGGGGGACTGGGTGCAGGGCGTCTCGCTCCAGGGGGACTGGGTGCGGGGTGTCGCGCTCCAGGGGGGCTGGGTGCAGGGTGTCCCGCTCTAGGGGGACTTGGTGCAGGGTGTCCCGCTCCAGATTGACTGGGTGCAGGGATTCCCGCTCCAGGGGCAGTGGGTGCAGGGCGTCCCGCTCCAGGCGGACTGGGTGCAGGGCGTCCCGCTCCAGGGGGACAGGGTGCAGGGCGTCCCGCTCCAGGGGCAGTGGGTGCAGGGCGTCCCGCTCCAGGGGCAGTGGGTGCAGGGCTTCCCGCTCCAGGGGGACTGGGTGCAGGGCTTCCCGCTCCAGGGGGACTGGGTGCAGGGCGTCCCACGCCAGGGGGACTGGGTGCAGTGCGACCCGCTCCAGGGGCATTGGGTGCAGGGCGTCCCACTCCAGGGGGACTGGGTGCAGGGCGTCCCGCTCCAGGGGGCTGGGTGCGGGGCGTCCCTCTCCAGGGGGACCGGGTGCAGGGCGTCCCACTCCAGGGGGACTGGGTGCAGGGCGTCCCGCTCCAGGGGGACTGGGTGCAGGGCGTCCCGCTCCAGGGGGACAGGGTGCAGGGCGTCCCGCTCCAGGGGCAGTGGGTGCAGGGTGTCCCGCTCCAGGGGGACTGGGTGCAGGGCGTCCCGCTCCAGTGGCAGTGGGTGCAGGGCGTCCCGCTCCAGGGGGACTGGGTGCAGGGTGTCCCGCTCCAGACGGACTGGGTGCAGGGCGTCCCGCTCCAGGGGGACTGGGTGCAGGGCGTCCCGCTCCAGGCGGACTGGGTGCAGGGCGTCCCGCTCCAGGGGGACAGGGTGCAGGGCGTCCCGCTCCAGGGGCAGTGGGTGCAGGGCGTCCCGCTCCAGGGGCAGTGGGTGCAGGGCTTCCCGCTCCAGGGGGACTGGGTGCAGGGCTTCCCGCTCCAGGGGGACTGGGTGCAGGGCGTCCCACGCCAGGGGGACTGGGTGCAGTGCGACCCGCTCCAGGGGCAGTGGGTGCAGGGCGTCCCACTCCAGGGGGACTGGGTGCAGGGCGTCCCGCTCCAGGGGGCTGGGTGCGGGGCGTCCCTCTCCAGGTGGACTGGGTGCAGGGCGACCCGCTCCAGGGGCAGTGGGTGCAGGGTGTCCCACTCCAGGGGAACTGGGTGCAGGGCGTCCCGCTCCAGGGGGAATGGGTGCAGGGCGTCCCGCTCCAGGCGGACTGGGTGCAGGGAGTCCCGCTCCAGGGGGACTGGGTGCAGGGCGTCCCGCTCCAGGGGCAGTGGGTGCAGGGCGTCCTACGTGAGGGGGACTGGGTGCAGGGCGTCCCGCTCCAGGGGTAGTGGGTGCAGGGTGTCCCGCTCCAGCGGGACTGGGTGCATGGTCTCCCGCTCCAGGGGGACTGGGTGCAGGGTGTCCCGCTCCAGGGGCAGTGGGTGCAGGGCGCCACGCTCCAGGGCGACTGGGTGCAGGGTGTCCCGCTACAGGGGGACTGGGTGCAGGGTGTACCGCTCCAGGGGCAGTGGGTGTAGGGTGTCCTTCTCCAGGGGCAGTGGGTGCAGGGTGTCCCGCTCCAGGGGGACTGTGTGCAGGGCGTCCCTCTCCAGGGGGACTGGGTGCAGGGTGTCCCGCTCCAGGGGGACTGTGTGCAGGGCGTCCCGCTCCAGGGGGACTGGGTGCAAGGCGTCCCGCTCCAGGGGCAGTGGGTGTAGGGTGTCCTTCTCCAGGGGCAGTGGGTGCAGGGTGTCCCGCTCCAGGGGCAGTGGGTGCAGTGTGTCCCGCTCCAGGGGGACTGGGTGCAAGGCGTCCCGCTCCAGGGGCAGTGGGTGCAGGGTGTCCCGCTCCAGGGGCAGTGGGTGCAGGGTGTCCTGCTCCAGAGGCAGTGGGTGCAGGGTGTCCCGCTCCAGGGGGACTGGGTGCTGGGTGTCCCGCTCCAGGGGGACTGGGTGCAGGGTGTCCCGCTCCAGGGGCAGTGGGTGCAGTGTGTCCCGCTCCAGGGGGACTGGGTGCTGGGTGTCCCGCTCCAGGGGCAGTGGGTGCAGTGTGTCCCGCTCCAGGGGGACTGGGTGCTGGGTGTCCCGCTCCAGGGGCAGTGGGTGCAGTGTGTCCCGCTCCAGGGGCAGTGGGTGCAGGGCGTCCCGCTCCAGGGGGACTGGGTGCAGGGTGTCCCGCTCCAGGGGCAGTGGGTGCAGGGTGTCCCGCTCCAGGGGCAGTGGGTGCAGTGTGTCCCGCTCCAGGGGGACTGGGTGCTGGGTGTCCCGCTCCAGGGGGACTGGGTGCAGGGTGTCCCGCTCCAGGGGCAGTGGGTGCAGGGTGTCCCGCTCCAGGGGCAGTGGGTGCAGTGTGTCCTGCTCCAGGGGCAGTGGGTGCATGGTGTCCCGCTCCAGGGGCATTGGGCGCAGGGTGTCCCGCTCCTGGGACAGTGGGTGCAGGGCGTCCCGCTCCAGGGACAGTGGGTGCCGGGTGTCCCGCTCCAGGGGCAGTGGGTGCAGGGAGTCCCGCTCCAGACGGACTAGGTGCACGGCGTCCCGCTCCAGGGGGACTGGGTGCAGGGTGTCCCGCTCCAAGGAGACTGGGTGCAAGGCGTTTCGCTCCAGGGGCAGTGTGTGTAGGGCGTCCCGCTCCAGGGGGACTGGGTGCAGAGCGTCCCGCTCCAAGGGGACTGGGTGCAGGGTGTCCCCCTCCAGGGAGACTGGGTGCTGGGTGTCCCGCTCCAGGGGGACCGGGTGCAGGGTGTCCCGCTCCAGGGGGACTGGGTGCAGGGCGTCTCGCTCCAGGGGGACTGGGTGCGGGGTGTCGCGCTCCAGGGGGGCTGGGTGCAGGGTGTCCCGCTCTAGGGGGACTGGGTGCAGGGTGTCCCGCTCCAGGTTGACTGGGTGCAGGGATTCCCGCTCCAGGGGGACTGGGTGCAGGGCGTCCCGCTCCGGGGGGACTGGGTGTCAGGTGTCCCGCTCCAGGGGGACTGGGTGCAGGGTGTCCCGCTCCAGGGGGACTGGGTGTCAGGTGTCCGGCTCCAGGGGGACTGGGTGTCAGGTGTCCCGCTCCAGGGGGACTGGGTGTCAGGTGTCCCGCTCCAGGGGGACTGGGTGCAGGGCGTCCCACTCGAGGGTCAGTGTGTGCAGGGTGTCCCGCTCCAGGGGGACTGTGTGCAGGGTGTCCCGCTCCAGGGGGACTGGGTGCAGGATGTCCCGCTCCAGGGACAGTGGGTGCAGGGCGTCCCGCTCCATGGGGACTGGGTGCAGGGTGTCCCGCTCCAGGGGCAGTGGGTGCAGGGCGTCCCGCTCCAGACGGACTAGGTGCACCGCGTCCCGCTCCAGGGGGACTGGGTGCAGGGCGTCCCGCTCCAGGGGGACTGTGTGCAGGGCATCCCTCTCCAGGGGGACTGGGTGCAGGGTGTCCCGCTCCAGGGGGACTGGGTGCAGGATGTCCCGCTCCAGGGACAGTGGGTGCAGGGCGTCCCGCTCCAGGGACAGTGGGTGCAGGGCGTCCCGCTCCATGGGGACTGGGTGCAGGGCGTCCCGCTCCAGGGGCAGTGGGTGCAGGGCATCCCGCTCCAGACGGACTAGGTGCACCGCGTCCCGCTCCAGGGGGACTGGGTGCAGGGCGTCCCGCTGCAGGGACAGTGGGTGCAGGGTGTCCCGCTCCAGGGAGACTGGGTGCAAGGCGTTTCGCTCCAGGGGCAGTGGGTGCAGGGTGTCCCGCTCCAGGGAGACTGGGTGCTGAGCGTCCCGCTCCAGGGGGACCGGGTGCAGGGTGTCCCGCTCCAGGGGGATTGGGTGCAGGGCGTCTCGATCCAGGGGGACTGGGTGCGGGGTGTCGCGCTCCAGGGGGGCTGGGTGCAGGGTGTCCCGCTCCAGGGGGACTGGGTGCAGGGTGTCCCGCTCCAAGGGGACTGGATGCAGGGATTCCCGCTCCAGGGGGACTGGGTGCAGGGTGTCCCGCTCCAGGGGCAGTGGGTGCAGGGTGTCCCGCTCCAGGGGCAGTGGGTGCCGGGTATCCCACTCCAGGGGGACTGGGTGCAGGGCGTCCCGCTCCAGGGGGACTGGGTGCAGAGCGTCTCGCTCCAGGGGGGCTGGGTGCAGGGTGTCCCGCTCCAGGGGGACTGGGTGCAGGGCGTCCCGCTCCAGGGGGACCGGGTGCTGGGCGTCCCGCTCCAGGGGGACCGGGTGCAGGGCGTCCCACTCCAGGGGGACTGGGTGCAGGGCGTCTCGCTCCAGGGGGACTGGGTGCGGGGTGTCGCGCTCCAGGGGGGCTGGGTGCAGGGTGTCCCGCTCTAGGGGGACTTGGTGCAGGGTGTCCCGCTCCAGATTGACTGGGTGCAGGGAGTCCCGCTCCAGGGGGACTGTGTGCAGGGCATCCCTCTCCAGGGGGACCGGGTGCAGGGTGTCCCTCTCCAGGGGCAGTGGGTGCAGGGTGTCCCGCTCCAGGGGCAGTGGATGCAGGGCGTCCCGCTCCAGGGGGACTGGGTGCAGGGCGTCCCACTCCAGGGGGACTGGGTGCAGGGCGTCCCGCTCCAGGGGCAGTGGGTGCAGGGCGTCCCGCTCCAGGGGGACTGGGTGCAGGGCGTCCCACGCCAGGGGGACTTGGTGCAGGGCGACCCGCTGCAGGGGGACTGGGTGCAGGGCGTCCCGCTCCAGGGGGACTGGGTGCAGGGCGTCCCACTCCAGGAGGACTGGGTGCAGGGCTTCCCACGCCAGGGGGACTGGGTGCAGGGTGTCCCACTCCAGGGGGACTGGGTGCAGGGTGTCCTGCTCCAGGGGCAGTGGGTGCACGGCGTCCCGCTCCAGGGGGACTGGGTGCAGGGTGTCCCGCTCCAGGGGGACTGGGTGCAGGGCGTCCCGCTCCAGGGGCAGTGGGTGTAGGGTGTCCCGCTCCAGGGGGACTGGGTGCTGGGTGTCCCGCTCCAGGGGGACTGTGTGCAGAGCGTCCCGCTCCTGGGGCAGTGGGTGCCGGGTGTCCCGCTCCAAGGGCAGTGGGTGCAGGGCGTCCCGCTCCTGGGGCAGTGGGTGCAGGGCGTCCTGCTCCAGGGGGACTGGGTGCAGGGCGTCCCGCTCCTGGGGCAGTGGGTGCCGGGTGTCCCGCTCCAAGGGCAGTGGGTGCAGGGCGTCCTGCTCCAGGTGGACTGGGTGCAGGGCGTCCCGCTCCAGGGGCAGTGGGTGCGGGGCGTCCCGCTCCAAGGGCAGTGGGTGCATGACGTCCCGTTCCAGGGACAGTGGGTGCAGGGAGTCACGCTCCAGGGGCAGTGGGTGCCGGGTGTCCCGCTCCAAGGGCAGTGGGTGCAGGGCGTCCTGCTCCAGGTGGACTGGGTGCAGGGCGTCCCGCTCCAGGGGCAGTGGGTGCGGGGCGTCCCGCTCCAAGGGCAGTGGGTGCAGGGCGTCCTGCTCCAGGTGGACTGGGTGCAGGGCGTCCCGCTCCAGGGGCAGTGGGTGCGGGGCGTCCCGTTCCAGGGACAGTGGGTGCAGGGAGTCACGCTCCAGACGGACTGGGTGCACGGCGTCCCGCTCCAGGGGGACTGGGTGCAGGGCGTCCCGCTCCAGGGACAGTGGCTGCAGGGTGTCCCGCTCCATGGGGACTGGGTGCAGACCGTCCCGCTCCAGGGGGACCGGGTGCAGGGCGTCCCGCTCCAGGGGGACTGGGTGCAGGGTGTCCCGCTCCAGGGGGACCGGGTGCAGGGCGTCCCGCTCCAGGGAGACCGGGTGCAGGGTGTCCCGCTCCAGGGGGACTGGGTGCAGGGCGTCCCGCTCCAGTGGGACTGGGTGCAGGGTGTCCCGCTCCAGGGGGACTGGGTGCAGGGCGTCCCGCTCCAGGGGGACTGGGTGCAGGGCGTCCCGCTCCAGTGGGACTGGGTGCAGGGTGTCCCGCTCCAGGGGGATTGGGTGCAGAGCGTCCCGCTCCAGGGGGACTGGATGCAGGGCGTCCCGCTCCTGGGGCAGTAGGTGTAGGGTGTCCCTCTCCAGCGGGATAGGGTGCAGAGCGTCCCGCTCCAGTGGGACTGGGTGCAGGGCGTCACGCTTAGGGGGACTGGGTGTAAGGCGTCCAGCTCCAGGGGGGCTGGGTGCAGGGTGTCCCGCTCCAGGGGCAGTGGGTGCAGGCCGTCCCGCTCCAGGGGGACTGGGTGCAGAGCGTCCCGCTCCAGGGGGACTGGGTGCAGGGCGTCTCGCTCCAGGGGGACTGGGTGCAGGGCGTCCCACTCCAGGGGGACTGGGTGCAGGGTGTCCCTCTCCATGGGGGACTGGGTGCACGGCGTCTCGCTCCAGGTGGACCGGGTGCAGGGTGTCCCGCTCCATGGGGACTGGGTGCAGGGCGTCCCGCTCCAGGGGGTCTGGGTGCAGGGTGTCCCGCTCCAGGGGGACTGGGTGCAGGGTGTCCCGCTCCAGGGGCAGTGGGGGCAGGGCGTCCCGCTCCAGGGGGACTGGGTGCATGGTGTCCCGCTCCAGGGGGACTGGGTGCAGGGCGTCTCAGTGGGTGCAGGGTGTCCTGCTCCAGGGGGTCTGGGTGCAGGGCGTCCTGCTCCAGGGGGACTGGGTGCAGGGTGTCCTTCTCCAGGGGCAGTGGGTGCAGGGCGTCCCGCTCCAGGGGCAGTGGGTGTAGGGTGTCCTTCTCCAGGGGCAGTGGGTGCAGGGTGTCCCGCTCCAGGGGGACTGGGTGCTGGGTGTCCCGCTCCAGGGGGACTGTGTGCAGAGCGTCCCGCTCCTGGGGCAGTGGGTGCAGGGCGTCCCGCTCCTGGGGCAGTGGGTGCCGGGTGTCCCGCTCCAGGGGGACTGGCTGCAGGGTGTCCCGCTCCAGGGGGACTGGGTGCAGGGCGTCCCGCTCCTGGGGCAGTGGGTGCAGGGCGTCCCGCTCCAAGGGCAGTGGGTGCAGGGCGTCCCGCTCCAGGGGCAGTGGGTGCCGGGTGTCCCGCTCCAAGGGCAGTAAGTGCATGGCGTCCCGTTCCAGGGACAGTGGGTGCACGGCGTCCCGCTCCAGGGGGACTGGGTGCAGGGCGTCCCGCTCCAGGGACAGTGGCTGCAGGGTGTCCCGCTCCAGGGGCAGTGGGTGTAGGGGGTCCCGCTCCAGGGGGACTGGGTGTAAGGCGTCCAGCTCCAGGGGGACTGGGTGCAGAGCGTCCCGCTCCAGGGGGACTGGGTGCAGGGTGTCCCGCTCCAGGGGGCTGGGTGCAGGGTGTCCCGCTCCAGGGGGACTGGGTGCAGGGTGTCCCGCTCCAGGGGGACTGGGTGCAGGGTGTCCCGCTCCAGGGGCAGTGGGTGCAGGGTGTCCCGCTCCAGGGGGACTGGGTGCAGGGCGTCCCGCTCCAGGGGGACTGGGTGCAGAGCGTCCCGCTCCAGGGGGACTGGGTGCAGGGCGTCTCGCTCCAGGTGGACCGGGTGCAGGGTGTCCCGCTCCAGGGGGACCGGGTGCAGGGTGTCCCGCTCCAGGGGGACTGGGTGCAGGGCGTCTCGCTCCAGGGGCAGTGGGTGCAGGGTGTCCCGCTCCAGGGGGACTGGGTGCAGGGTGTCCCGCTCCAAGGGGACTGGGTGCAGGGCGTCCCGCTCCAGGGGGACTGGGTGCAGGGCGTCCCGCTCCAGTGGGACTGGGTGCAGGGTGTCCCGCTCCAGGGGGGACTGGGTGCACGGCGTCTCGCTCCAGGTGGACTGGGTGCAGGGTGTCCCACTCCATGGGGGACTGGGTGCACGGCGTCTCGCTCCAGGTGGACTGGGTGCAGGGTGTCCCGCTCCAGGGGGACCGGGTGCAGGGTGTCCCGCTCCATGGGGACTGGGTGCAGGGCGTCCCGCTCCAGGGGGTCTGGGTGCAGGGTGTCCCGCTCCAGGGGGACTGGGTGCAGGGCGTCCCGCTCCAGGGGGACTGGAAGCAGGGTGTCCCGCTCCAGGGGGACTGGGTGCAGGGTGTCCCGCTCCAGGGGCAGTGGGGGCAGGGTATCCCGCTCCAGGGGCAGTGGGTGCAGGGTATCCCGCTCCAGGAGGACTGGGTGCATGGCGTCCCGCTCCAGGGGGACTGGGTGCATGGCGTCCCGCTCCAGGGGGACTGGGTGCAGGGCGTCTCAGTGGGTGCAGGGTGTCCTGCTCCAGGGGGTCTGGGTGCAAGGCGTCCTGCTCCAGGGGGACTGGGTGCAGGGTGTCCCGCTCCAGGGGCAGTGGGTGCAAGGTGTCCCGCTCCAGGGGGACTGGGTGCAGGGTGTCCCGCTCCAGGGGCAGTGGGTGCAAGGTGTCCCGCTCCAGGGGGACTGGGTGCAGGGTATCCCGCTCCAGGGGCAGTGGGTGCAGGGTATCCCGCTCCAGGAGGACTGGGTGCAGGGTATCCCGCTCCAGGAGGACTGGGTGCAGGGCGTCCCGCTCCAGGGGCACTGGGTGCAGGGCGTTCCGCTCTAGGGGGACTGGGTGCAGGGTGTCCCGCTTCAGGGGGACTGGGTGCAGGGTGTCCCGCTCCAGGGGGACTGGGTGCAGGGCGTTCCGCTCCAGGGGGACAGGGTGCAGACCGTCTCGCTCCAGGCGCAGTGGGTGCAGGGCGTCCCGCTTCAGGGGGACTGGGTGCGGGGTGTCCCGCTCCAGGGGCAGTGGGTGCAGGGTGTCCCGCTCCAGGGGGTCTGGGTCAGGGTGTCCCGCTCCAGGGGGACTGGGTGCAGGGCGTCCCGCTCCAGGGGCAGTGGGTGCAGGGCGTCCCGCTCCAGGGGCAGTGGGGGCAGGGCGTCCCGCTCCAGGGGGACTGGGTGCAGGGCGTCTTGCTCCAGGGGGACTGGGTGCAAGGTGTCCCGCTCCAGGGGGACTGGGTGCAGGGCGTCCCGCTCCAGGGAGACTGGGTGCAGAGCGTCCCGCTCCAGGGGCAGTGGGTGCAGGGCGTCCCACTCCAGGGGGACTGGGCGCAGAGCGTCCCGCTCCAGGGGCAGTGGGTGCAGGGCGTCTCGCTCCAGGGTGACTGGGTGCAGGGTGTCCCGCTCCAGGGACAGTGGGTGCCGGGTGTCTCGCTCCAGGGGCAGTGGGTGCAGGATGTCCCGCTCCAGACGGACAGGGTGCAGGGCGTCCCTTCCAGGGGGACTGGGTGCAGGGCGTCCCGCTCCAGGGGGACTGGGTGCAGGGCGTCCCGCTCCAGGGGGACTGGGTGCAGGGCGTCCCGCTCCAGGGGGACTGGGTGCAGGGTGTCCCTGCTCCAGGGACAGTGGGTGCAGGGTGTCCCGCTCCAGGGAGACTCGGTGCAGGGCGTCTCGCTCCAGGGGCAGTGGGTGTAGGGCGTCCCGCTACAGGGGGACTGGGTGCAGAGCCTCCCGCTCCAGGGGGACTGGGTGCCGGGTGTCCCGCTCCAGGGAGACCGGGTGCAGGGTGTCACGCCCCAGGGGGACTGGCTGCAGGGCGTCCCGCTCCAGGTGGACTGGGTGCAGGGTGTCCCGCTCCAGTGGGATTGGGTGCAGAGCGTCCCACACCAGGGGGACTTGATGCAGGGCGTCCCGCTCCAGGGGTAGTAGGTGTAGGGCGTCCCTCTCCAGGGGGATAGGGTGCAGAGCGTCCCGCTCCAGGCGGACTGGGTGCAGGGCGTCACGCTTAGGGGGACTGGGTGCAGGGCGTCCCGCTCCAGGGGCAGTGGGTGCAGAGTGGTCCCGCTCCAGGGGGATTGGGTGCAGAGCGTCCCGCTCCAGGGGGACTGGGTGCAGGGCGTCACGCTTAGGGGGACTGGGTGCAGGGCGTCCCGCTCCAGGGGCAGTGGGTGCAGAGTGGTCCCGCTCCAGGGGGACTGGGTGCAGGGTGTCCCGCTCCAGGGACAGTGGGTGCAGGGTGTCCCGCTACAGGGGGACTGGGTGCAGAGCGTCTCGCTCCAGGGGCAGTGGGTGTAGGGCGTCCTGCTCCAGGGGGACCGGGTGCAGGGCGTCCCGCTCCAGGGGGACCGGGTGCAGGGTGTCCCGCTCCAGGGGGACTGGGTGCAGGGCGTCTCGATCCAGGGGGACTGGGTGCGGGGTGTCGCGCTCCAGGGGGGCTGGGTGCAGGGTGTCCCGCTCCAGGGGGACTGGGTGCAGGGTGTCCCGCTCCAGGGGGACTGGGTGCAGGGATTCCCGCTCCAGGGGGACTGGGTGCAGGGTGTCCCGCTCCAGGGGCAGTGGGTGCAGGGTGTCCCGCTCCAGGGGGACTGGGTGCAGGGATTCCCGCTCCAGGGGGACTGGGTGCAGGGTGTCCCGCTCCAGGGGGACTGGGTGCAGGGCGTCTCGCTCCAGGGGGGCTGGGTGCAGGGTGTCCCGCTCCAGGGGGACTGGGTGCAGGGCGTCCCGCTCCAGGGGGACTGGGTGCTGGGCGTCCCGCTCCAGGGGAACCGGGTGCAGGGCGTCCCACTCCAGGGGGACTGGGTGCAGGGCGTCTCGCTCCAGGGGGACTGGGTGCGGGGTGTCGCGCTCCAGGGGGGCTGGGTGCAGGGTGTCCCGCTCCAGGGGGACTTGGTGCAGGGTGTCCCGCTCCAGATTGACTGGGTGCAGGGATTCCCGCTCCAGGGGGACTGGGTGCAGGGTGTCCCGCTCCAGGGGCAGTGGGTGCAGGGTGTCCCGCTCCAGGGGGACTGTGTGCAGGGTGTCCCGCTCCAGGGGCAGTGGGTGCAGGGTGTCCCGCTCCAGGAGGACTGGGTGCAGGGTGTCCCACTCCAGGGGGACTGGGTGCAGGGTGTCCCGCTCCAGGGGGACTGGGTGCTGGGTGTCCCGCTCCAGGGGGACTGGGTGCTGGGCGTCCCACTCGAGCGTCAGTGTGTGCAGGGTGTCCCGCTCCAGGGGGACTGTGTGCAGGGTGTCCCGCTCCAGATTGACTGGGTGCAGGGATTCCCGCTCCAGGGGGACTGGGTGCAGGGTGTCCCGCTCCAGGGGCAGTGGGTGCAGGGTGTCCCGCTCCAGGGGCAGTGGGTGCAGGGTGTCCCGCTCCAGGGGGACTGGGTGCAGGGTGTCCCGCTCCAGGGGCAGTGGGTGCAGGGTGTCCCGCTCCAGGGGGACTGGGTGCAGGGTGTCCCGCTCCAGGGGCAGTGGGTGCAGGGTGTCCCGCTCCAGGGGGACTGTGTGCAGGGTGTCCCGCTCCAGGGGGACTGGGTGCAGGGTGTCCCGCTCCAGGGGGACTGGGTGCAGGGCGTCCCGCTCCAGGGGCAGTGGGTGTAGGGTGTCCTTCTCCAGGGGCAGTGGGTGCAGGGCATCCCTCTCCAGGGGGACTGGGTGCAGGGTGTCCCGCTCCAGGGGGACTGGGTGCAGGGCGTCCCGCTCCAGGGGCAGTGGGTGTAGGGTGTCCCGCTCCAGGGGCAGTGGATGCAGGGCGTCCCGCTCCAGGGGCAGTGGGTGCAGGGCGTCCCGCTCCAGGGGCAGTGGGTGCAGGGCGTCCCACGCCAGGGGGACTTGGTGCAGGGCGACCCGCTCCAGGGGGACTGGGTGCAGGGCGTCCCACTCCAGGAGGACTGGGTGCAGGGTGTCCCACTCAAGGGGGACTGGGTGCAGGGTGTCCTGCTCCAGGGGCAGTGGGTGCAGGGCGTCCCACTCCAGGAGGACTGGGTGCAGGGTGTCCCACTCCAGGGGGACTGGGTGCAGGGTGTCCTGCTCCAGGGGCAGTGGGTGCAGGGCGTCCCACTCCAAGAGGACTGGGTGCAGGGCTTCCCACGCCAGGGGGACTGGGTGCAGGGCGTCCCACTCCAGGGGGACTGGGTGCAGGGTGTCCCGCTCCAGGGGGACTGGGTGCAGGGCGTCCCGCTCCAGGGGCAGTGGGTGTAGGGTGTCCTTCTCCAGGGGCAGTGGGTGCAGGGTGTCCCGCTCCAGGGGGACTGGGTGCTGGGTGTCCCGCTCCAGGGGGACTGTGTGCAGAGCGTCCCGCTCCTGGGGCAGTGGGTGCAGGGTGTCCCGCTCCAGGGGGACTGTGTGCAGAGCGTCCCGCTCCGGGGGTCTGGGTACAGGGTGTCCCGCTCCAGGGGGACTGGGTGCAGGGCGTCCCGCTCCAGGGAGACCGGGTGCAGGCTGTCCCGCTCCAGGGGGACTGGGTGCAGGGCGTCCCGCTCCAGGGGGACCGGGTGCAGGGTGTCCCGCTCCAGGGGGACTGGGTGTAAGGCGTCCAGCTCCAGGGGGACTGGGTGCAGGGTGTCCCGCTCCAGGGGGACTGGGTGCAGGGTGTCCCGCTCCAGGGGCAGTGGGTGCAGGGCGTCCCGCTCCAGGGGGACTGGGTGCAGGGCGTCTCGCTCCAGGTGGACTGGGTGCAGGGTGTCCCGCTCCAGGGGGACCGGGTGCAGGGTGTCCCGCTCCAGGGGGACTGGGTGCAGGGCGTCTCGCTCCAGGGGCAGTGGGTGCAGGGTGTCCCGCTCCAGGGGGACTGGGTGCAGGGCGTCCCGCTCCAGGGGGACTGGGTGCAGGGTGTCCCACTCCAGGGGGACTGGGTGCAGGGTGTCCTGCTCCAGGGGCAGTGGGTGCAGGGCGTCCCACTCCAGGAGGACTGGGTGCAGGGCTTCCCACGCCAGGGGGACTGGGTGCAGGGCGTCCCACTCCAGGGGGACTGGGTGCAGGGTGTCCCGCTCCAGGGGGACTGGGTGCAGGGCGTCCCGCTCCAGGGGCAGTGGGTGTAGGGTGTCCTTCTCCAGGGGCAGTGGGTGCAGGGTGTCCCGCTCCAGGGGGACTGGGTGCTGGGTGTCCCGCTCCAGGGGGACTGTGTGCAGAGCGTCCCGCTCCTGGGGCAGTGGGTGCAGGGTGTCCCGCTCCAAGGGCAGTAGGTGCAGGGTGTCCCGTTCCTGGGGCAGTGGGTGCAGGGTGTCCCGCTCCAGGGGGACTGGGTGCAGAGCGTCTCGCTCCAGGGGGACTGGGTGCAGGGCGTCCCGCTCCTGGGGCAGTGGGTGCAGGGAGTCACGCTCCAGACGGACTGGGTGCACGGCGTCCCGCTCCAGGGGGACTGGGTGCAGGGCGTCCCGCTCCAGGGACAGTGGCTGCAGGGTGTCCCGCTCCAGGGGCAGTGGGTGTAGGGGGTCCCGCTCCAGGGGGACTGGGTGCAGACCGTCCCGCTCCAGGGGGACTGGGTGCAGAGCGTCCCGCTCCAGGGGGACTGGGTACAGGGTGTCCCGCTCCAGGGGGACTGGGTGCAGGGTGTCCCGCTCCAGGGGGACCGGGTGCAGGGCGTCCCGCTCCAGGGAGACCGGGTGCAGGCTGTCCCGCTCCAGGGGGACTGGGTGCAGGGCGTCCCGCTCCAGTGGGACTGGGTGCAGGGCGTCTCGCTCCAGGGGGACTGGGTGCAGAGCGTCCCGCTCCAGGGGGACTGGATGCAGGGCGTCCCGCTCCTGGGGCAGTAGGTGTAGGGTGTCCCTCTCCAGCGGGATAGGGTGCAGAGCGTCCCGCTCCAGTGGGACTGGGTGCAGGGCGTCCCGCTCCAGGGGGACTGGGTGCAGGGTGTCCCGCTCCAGGGGGACTGGGTGCAGGGTGTCCCGCTCCAGGGGCAGTGGGTGCAGGGCGTCCCGCTCCAGGGGGACTGGGTGCAGGGCGTCTCGCTCCAGGTGGACTGGGTGCAGGGTGTTCCGCTCCAGGGGGACCGGGTGCAGGGTGTCCCGCTCCAGGGGGACTGGGTGCAGGGCGTCTCGCTCCAGGGGCAGTGGGTGCAGGGTGTCCCGCTCCAGGGGGACTGGGTGCAGGGTGTCCCGCTCCAAGGGGACTGGGTGCAGGGCGTCCCGCTCCAGGGGGACTGGGTGCAGGGTGTCCCACTCCATGGGGGACTCGGTGCACGGCGTCTCGCTCCAGGTGGACTGGGTGCAGCGTGTCCCGCTCCAGGGGGACCGGGTGCAGGGTGTCCCGCTCCATGGGGACTGGGTGCAGGGCGTCCCGCTCCAGGGGGTCTGGGTGCAGGGTGTCCCGCTCCAGGGGGACTGGGTGCAGGGCGTCCCGCTCCAGGGGGACTGGAAGCAGGTTGTCCCGCTCCAGGGGGACTGGGTGCAGGGTGTCCCGCTCCAGGGGCAGTGGGGGCAGGGCGTCCCGCTCCAGGGGGACTGGGTGCATGGCGTCCCGCTCCAGGGGGACTGGGTGCAGGGCGTCTCAGTGGGTGCAGGGTGTCCTGCTCCAGGGGGTCTGGGTGCAGGGCGTCCTGCTCCAGGGGGACTGGGTGCAGGGTGTCCCGCTCCAGGGGCAGTGGGTGCAAGGTGTCCCGCTCCAGGGGGACTGGGTGCAGGGTATCCCGCTCCAGGGGCAGTGGGTGCAGGGTATCCCGCTCCAGGGGGACTGGGTGCAGGGCGTCCCGCTCCAGGGGCACTGGGTGCAGGGCGTTCCGCTCTAGGGGGACTGGGTGCAGGGTGTCCCGCTCCAGGGGCAGTGGGTGTAGGGCGTTCCGCTCCAGGGGGACTGGGTGCAGGGTGTCCCGCTCCAGGGGGTCTGGGTCAGGGTGTCCCGCTCCAGGGGGACTGGGTGCAGGGCGTCCCGCTCCAGGGGGACTGGATGCAGGGCGTCCCGCTCCAGGGGCAGTGGGGGCAGGGCGTCCCGCTCCAGGGGGACTGGGTGCAGGGCGTCTTGCTCCAGGGGGACTGGGTGCAAGGTGTCCCGCTCCAGGGGGACTGGGTGCAGGGCGTCCCGCTCCAGGGAGACTGGGTGCAAGGTGTCCCACTCCAGGGGGACTGGGCGCAGAGCGTCCCGCTCCAGGGGCAGTGGGTGCAGGGCGTCTCGCTCCAGGGTGACTGGGTGCAGGGCGTCCCGCTCCAGGGGCAGTGGGTGCCGGGTGTCTCGCTCCAGGGGCAGTGGGTGCAGGATGTCCCGCTCCAGACGGACTGGGTGCACGGCGTCCCGCTCCAGGGGGACTGGGTGCAGGGCGTCCCGCTCCAGGGGGACTGGGTGCAGGGCGTCCCGCTCCAGGGGGACTGGGTGCAGGGTTTCCCGCTCCAGGGAGACTGGGTGCCGGGTGTCCCGCTCCAGGGTGACCGGGTGCAGGGCGTCCCGCTCCAGGGAAACCGGGTGCAGGGTGTCACGCTCCAGGGGGACTGGGTGCAGGGCGTCCCGCTCCAGGTGGACTGGGTGCAGGGTGTCCCGCTCCAGTGGGATTGGGTGCAGAGCGTCCCACACCAGGGGGACTTGATGCAGGGCGTCCCGCTCCAGGGGTAGTAGGTGTAGGGCGTCCCTCTCCAGGGGGATAGGGTGCAGAGCGTCCCGCTCCAGGCGGACTGGGTGCAGGGCGTCCCGCTCCAGGGGGATTGGGTGCAGAGCGTCCCGCTCCAGGGGGACTGGGTGCAGGGCGTCACGCTTAGGGGGACTGGGTGCAGGGCGTCCCGCTCCAGGGGCAGTGGGTGCAGAGTGGTCCCGCTCCAGGTGGACTGGGTGTCAGGTGTCCCGCTCCAGGGACAGTGGGTGCAGGGTGTCCCGCTACAGGGGGACTGGGTGCAGAGCGTCCCGCTCCAGGGGGACTGGGTGCAGGGTGTCCCGCTCCAGTGGCAGTGGGTGTAGGGCGTCCTGCTCCAGGGGGACCGGGTGCAGGGCGTCCCGCTCCAGGGGGACCGGGTGCAGGGTGACCCGCTCCAGGGAGACCGGGTGCAGGGTGACCCGCTCCAAGGGGACTGGGTGCAGGTTGTCCCGCTCCAGGGAAACTCGGTGCAGGGCGTCTCGCTACAGGGGGACTGGGTGCAGAGCGTCCCGCTCCAGGGGGACCGGGTGCAGGGCGTCCCGCTCCAGGGAGACCGGGTGCAGGGTGTCCCGCTCCAGGGGGACAGGGTGCAGGGCGTCCCGCTCCAGGGGGACAGGGTGCAGGGCGTCCCGCTCCAGGGAGACCGGGTGCAGGGTGTCCCGCTCCAGGGGGACTGGGTGCAGGGCGTCCCGCTCCTGGGGGATTGGGTGCAGGGCGTCCCGCTCCAGGGGGATATGGTGCAGAGCGTCCCGCTCCAGGGGGACTGGGTGCAGGGCGTCCCGCACCAGGGGGACCGGATGCAGGGCGTCCCGCTCCAGGGGCAGTAGGTGCAGGGCGTCCCTCTCCAGGGGGACTGGGTGCAGAGCGTCCCGCTCCAGGGGGACTGGGTGCAGGGTGTCCCGCTCCAGGGGGACTGGGTGCAGAGCGTCCCGCACCAGGGGGGCTGGGTGCAGAGCGTCCCGCTCCAGGGGCAGTGGGTGCAGGGCGTCCCTCTCCAGGGGGACTGGGTGCAGAGCGTCCCGCTCCAGGGGCAGTGGGTGCAGGGCGTCCCGCTCCAGGGGGATTGGGTGTCAGGTGTCCCGCTCCAGGGGCAGTGTGTGCAGGGTGTCCCGCTCCAGGGGGACTGGGTGCAGAGCGTCCCGCTCCAGGGGCAGTGGGTGCAGGGCGTCCCGCTCCAGGGGGATTGGGTGTCAGGTGTCCCGCTCCAGGGGCAGTGGGTGCAGGGCGTCCCGCTCCAGGGGCAGTGGGTGCAGGGCGTCCCGCTCCAGGGGGACTGGGTGCAGGGTGTCCCGCTCCAGGGGGACTGGGTGCAGGGTGTCCAGCTCCAGGGGGACTGGGTGCAGAGCGTCCCGCTCCAGGGGGACTGGGTGTCAGGTGTCCCGCTCCAGGGGCAGTGGGTGCAGGGCGTCCCGCTCCAGGGGCAGTGGGTGCAGGGCGTCCTGCTCCAGGGGCAGTGGGTGCAGGGTGTCCTGCTCCAGGGGGTCTGGGTGCAGGGCGTCCTGCTCCAGGGGGACTGGGTGCAGGGTGTCCCGCTCCAGGGGCAGTGGGTGCAAGGTGTCCCGCTCCAGGGGGACTGGGTGCAGGGTGTCCCGCTCCAGGGGGACTGGGTGCAGGGCGTTCCGCTCTAGGGGGACTGGGTGCAGGGTGTCCCGCTCCAGGGGGACTGGGTGCAGGGTGTCCCGCTCCAGGGGGACTGGGTGCAGGGTGTCCCGCTCCAGGGGGACTGGGTGCGGGGTGTCCCGCTCCAGGCGCAGTGGGTGCAGGGTGTCCCACTCCAGGGGGACTGGGTGCAGGGTGTCCCGCTCCAGGGCGACTGGGTGCAGACCGTCTCGCTCCAGGCGCAGTGGGTGCAGGGTGTCCCGCTCCAGGGGGACTGGGTGCAGGGTGTCTCGCTCCTGGGGGACTGGGTGCAGAGCGTCCCGCTTCAGGGGGACTGGGTGCAGACCGTCTCGCTCCAGGCGCAGTGGGTGCAGGGTGTCTCGCTCCCGGGGGACTGGGTGCAGGTGACCCGCTCCAGGGGCAGTGGGTGCCGGGTGTCTCGCTCCAGGGGGACTGGGTGCAGGGCGTCTCGCTCCAGGGGGACTGGGTGCAGGGCGTCTCGCTCCAGGCGCAGTGGGTGCAGGGTGTCCCACTCCAGGGGGACTTGGTGCAGGGCGTCCCGCTCCAGACGGACAGGGTGCACGGTGTCCCGCTCCAGGTCGACTGGGTGCAGGGCGTCCCGCTCCAGGGGCAGTGGGTGCTGGGTGTCCTGCTCCAGGGGGACTGGGTGCAGGGCGTCCCGCTCCAGGGGGAATGGGTGCAGGGTGTCCCTCTCCAGGAGCAGTGGGTGCAGGGTGTCCCGCTCCAGGGGCAGTGGGTGCAGGCGTCCCGCTCCAGGGGCACTGGGTGCAGGGCGTCCCGCTTCAGGGGGACTGGGTGCAGGGCGTCCCGCTCCAGGGGGGCTGGGTGCAGGGCGTCCCGCTTCAGGGGGACTGGGTGCAGGGTGTCCCGCTCCGGGGGCAGTGGGTGCAGGTTGTCCCGCTCCAGGGGGACTGGGTGCAGGGTGTCCCGCTCCAGGGGGACTGGGTGCAGGGCGTCCCGCCCCAGGGGGACTGGGTGCAGGGCGTCCCGCTCCAGGGGAAGTGGGTGCAGGGCGTCTCGCTCCAGGGGGACTGGGTGCAGGGCGTCCCGCTCCAGGGGGGCTGGGTGCAGGGCGTCCCGCTCCAGGGGGGCTGGGTGCAGGGCGTCCCGCTCCAGGGGGGCTGGGTGCGAGGCGTCCCGCTACAGGGGGACTGGGTGCGGGGCGTCCCGCTCCAGGGGCAGTGGGTGCAGGGCGTCCCACTCCAGGGGGACTGGGTGCAGAGCGCCCCGCTCCAGGGGGACTGGGTGCAGGGCGTCCCGCTCCAGGGGCAGTGGGTGCAGGGTGTCCCACTCCAGGGGGACTGGGTGCAGAGCGCCCCGCTCCAGGGGGATTGGGTGCATAGCGTTCCGCTCCAGGGGGACTGGGTGCAGGGCGTCCCGCTCCAGGGGCAGTGGGTGCAGGGTGTCCCACTCCAGGGGACTGGGTGCAGGGTGTCCCGCTCCAGGGGGACTGGGTGCAGGGCGTCCCGCTCCTGGGGGACTGGGTGCAGAGCGTCTCGTTCCAGGGGGACTGGGTGCAGAGCATCCCCCGCTCCAGGGGGACTGGGTGCAGGGTGTCTCGCTCCTGGGGGACTGGGTGCAGAGCGTCTCGCTCCAGGGGGACTGGGTGCAGGGTGTCCCGCTCCAGGGGGGCTGGGTGCAGGGCGTACCGCTCCAGGGGGGCTGGCTGCAGGGTGTCCCGCTCCAGGGGGGCTGGGTGCAGGGCGTACCGCTCCATGGGGGCTGGGTGCAGGGTGTCCCGCTCCAGGGGGACTGGGTGCGGGGCGTCCCGCTCCAGGGGCAGTGGGTGCAGGGCGCCCCGCTCCAGGTGGACTGGGTGCAGAGCGACCCGCTCCAGGGGGACTGGGTGCAGGGCGTCCCGCTCCAGGGGCAGTGGGTGCAGTGTGTCCCGCTCCAGGGGGATTGGGTGCATAGCGTTCCGCTCCAGGGGGACTGGGTGCAGGGTGTTCCGCTCCAGGGGGACTGGGTGCAGGGCGTCCCGCTCCAGGGGGACTGGGTGCAGGGCGTCTCGCTCCAGGGGCAGTGGGTGCAGGGTGTCCCGCTCCAGGGGGACTGGGTGCAGGGTGTCCCACTCCAGGGGGGCTGGGTGCAGGGTGTCCCGCTCCAGTGGCAGTGGGTGTAGGGCGTCCTGCTCCAGGGGGACCGGGTGCAGGGCGTCCCGCTCCAGGGGGACCGGGTGCAGGGTGACCCGCTCCAGGGAGACCGGGTGCAGGGTGACCCGCTCCAAGGGGACTGGGTGCAGGTTGTCCCGCTCCAGGGAAACTCGGTGCAGGGCGTCTCGCTACAGGGGGACTGGGTGCAGAGCGTCCCGCTCCAGGGGGACCGGGTGCAGGGCGTCCCGCTCCAGGGAGACCGGGTGCAGGGTGTCCCGCTCCAGGGGGACAGGGTGCAGGGCGTCCCGCTCCAGGGGGACAGGGTGCAGGGCGTCCCGCTCCAGGGAGACCGGGTGCAGGGTGTCCCGCTCCAGGGGGACTGGGTGCAGGGCGTCCCGCTCCTGGGGGATTGGGTGCAGGGCGTCCCGCTCCAGGGGGATATGGTGCAGAGCGTCCCGCTCCTGGGGGACTGGGTGCAGGGCGTCCCGCACCAGGGGGACCGGATGCAGGGCGTCCCGCTCCAGGGGCAGTAGGTGCAGGGCGTCCCTCTCCAGGGGGACTGGGTGCAGAGCGTCCCGCTCCAGGGGGACTGGGTGCAGGGTGTCCCGCTCCAGGGGGACTGGGTGCAGAGCGTCCCGCACCAGGGGGGCTGGGTGCAGAGCGTCCCGCTCCAGGGGCAGTGGGTGCAGGGCGTCCCTCTCCAGGGGGACTGGGTGCAGAGCGTCCCGCTCCAGGGGCAGTGGGTGCAGGGCGTCCCGCTCCAGGGGGATTGGGTGTCAGGTGTCCCGCTCCAGGGGCAGTGGGTGTCAGGTGTCCCGCTCCAGGGGCAGTGTGTGCAGGGTGTCCCGCTCCAGGGGGACTGGGTGCAGAGCGTCCCGCTCCAGGGGCAGTGGGTGCAGGGCGTCCCGCTCCAGGGGGATTGGGTGTCAGGTGTCCCGCTCCAGGGGCAGTGGGTGCAGGGCGTCCCGCTCCAGGGGCAGTGGGTGCAGGGCGTCCCGCTCCAGGGGGACTGGGTGCAGGGTGTCCCGCTCCAGGGGGACTGGGTGCAGGGTGTCCAGCTCCAGGGGGACTGGGTGCAGAGCGTCCCGCTCCAGGGGGACTGGGTGTCAGGTGTCCCGCTCCAGGGGCAGTGGGTGCAGGGCGTCCCGCTCCAGGGGGACTGGGTGCAGGGCGTCCTGCTCCAGGGGCAGTGGGTGCAGGGTGTCCTGCTCCAGGGGGTCTGGGTGCAGGGCGTCCTGCTCCAGGGGGACTGGGTGCAGGGTGTCCCGCTCCAGGGGCAGTGGGTGCAAGGTGTCCCGCTCCAGGGGGACTGGGTGCAGGGTGTCCCGCTCCAGGGGGACTGGGTGCAGGGCGTTCCGCTCTAGGGGGACTGGGTGCAGGGTGTCCCGCTCCAGGGGGACTGGGTGCAGGGTGTCCCGCTCCAGGGGGACTGGGTGCAGGGTGTCCCGCTCCAGGGGGACTGGGTGCGGGGTGTCCCGCTCCAGGCGCAGTGGGTGCAGGGTGTCCCACTCCAGGGGGACTGGGTGCAGGGTGTCCCGCTCCAGGGCGACTGGGTGCAGACCGTCTCGCTCCAGGCGCAGTGGGTGCAGGGTGTCCCGCTCCAGGGGGACTGGGTGCAGGGTGTCTCGCTCCTGGGGGACTGGGTGCAGAGCGTCCCGCTTCAGGGGGACTGGGTGCAGACCGTCTCGCTCCAGGCGCAGTGGGTGCAGGGTGTCTCGCTCCCGGGGGACTGGGTGCAGGTGACCCGCTCCAGGGGCAGTGGGTGCCGGGTGTCTCGCTCCAGGGGGACTGGGTGCAGGGCGTCTCGCTCCAGGGGGACTGGGTGCAGGGCGTCTCGCTCCAGGCGCAGTGGGTGCAGGGTGTCCCACTCCAGGGGGACTTGGTGCAGGGCGTCCCGCTCCAGACGGACAGGGTGCACGGTGTCCCGCTCCAGGTCGACTGGGTGCAGGGCGTCCCGCTCCAGGGGCAGTGGGTGCTGGGTGTCCTGCTCCAGGGGGACTGGGTGCAGGGCGTCCCGCTCCAGGGGGAATGGGTGCAGGGTGTCCCTCTCCAGGAGCAGTGGGTGCAGGGTGTCCCGCTCCAGGGGCAGTGGGTGCAGGCGTCCCGCTCCAGGGGCACTGGGTGCAGGGCGTCCCGCTTCAGGGGGACTGGGTGCAGGGCGTCCCGCTCCAGGGGGGCTGGGTGCAGGGCGTCCCGCTTCAGGGGGACTGGGTGCAGGGTGTCCCGCTCCGGGGGCAGTGGGTGCAGGTTGTCCCGCTCCAGGGGGACTGGGTGCAGGGTGTCCCGCTCCAGGGGGACTGGGTGCAGGGCGTCCCGCCCCAGGGGGACTGGGTGCAGGGCGTCCCGCTCCAGGGGAAGTGGGTGCAGGGCGTCTCGCTCCAGGGGGACTGGGTGCAGGGCGTCCCGCTCCAGGGGGGCTGGGTGCAGGGCGTCCCGCTCCAGGGGGGCTGGGTGCAGGGCGTCCCGCTCCAGGGGGGCTGGGTGCGAGGCGTCCCGCTACAGGGGGACTGGGTGCGGGGCGTCCCGCTCCAGGGGCAGTGGGTGCAGGGCGTCCCACTCCAGGGGGACTGGGTGCAGAGCGCCCCGCTCCAGGGGGACTGGGTGCAGGGCGTCCCGCTCCAGGGGCAGTGGGTGCAGGGTGTCCCACTCCAGGGGGACTGGGTGCAGAGCGCCCCGCTCCAGGGGGATTGGGTGCATAGCGTTCCGCTCCAGGGGGACTGGGTGCAGGGCGTCCCGCTCCAGGGGCAGTGGGTGCAGGGTGTCCCACTCCAGGGGACTGGGTGCAGGGTGTCCCGCTCCAGGGGGACTGGGTGCAGGGCGTCCCGCTCCTGGGGGACTGGGTGCAGAGCGTCTCGTTCCAGGGGGACTGGGTGCAGAGCATCCCCCGCTCCAGGGGGACTGGGTGCAGGGTGTCTCGCTCCTGGGGGACTGGGTGCAGAGCGTCTCGCTCCAGGGGGACTGGGTGCAGGGTGTCCCGCTCCAGGGGGGCTGGGTGCAGGGCGTACCGCTCCAGGGGGGCTGGCTGCAGGGTGTCCCGCTCCAGGGGGGCTGGGTGCAGGGCGTACCGCTCCATGGGGGCTGGGTGCAGGGTGTCCCGCTCCAGGGGGACTGGGTGCGGGGCGTCCCGCTCCAGGGGCAGTGGGTGCAGGGCGCCCCGCTCCAGGTGGACTGGGTGCAGAGCGACCCGCTCCAGGGGGACTGGGTGCAGGGCGTCCCGCTCCAGGGGCAGTGGGTGCAGTGTGTCCCGCTCCAGGGGGATTGGGTGCATAGCGTTCCGCTCCAGGGGGACTGGGTGCAGGGTGTTCCGCTCCAGGGGGACTGGGTGCAGGGCGTCCCGCTCCAGGGGGACTGGGTGCAGGGCGTCTCGCTCCAGGGGCAGTGGGTGCAGGGTGTCCCGCTCCAGGGGGACTGGGTGCAGGGTGTCCCACTCCAGGGGGGCTGGGTGCAGGGCGTTCCGCTCCAGGGGGACTGGGTGCAGGGTGTCCCACTCCAGGGGGACTGGGTGCAGGGCGTCCCGCTCCAGGAGCAGTGGGTGCAGGGTGTCCCGCTCCAGGGGGACTGGGTGCAGGGTATCCCACTCCAGGGGCAGTAGGTGTAGGGTGTCCCGCTCCAGGGGCAGTAGGTGTAGGGTGTCCCGCTCCAGGGGGACTGGGTGCAGGGCGTCCCTCTCCAGGGGCAGGAGGTGTAGGGTGTCCCGCACCAGGGGGACCGGGTGCAGGGTGTCCCGCTCCAGGGGGACTGGGTGCAGGGCGTCCCGTTCCAGGGGGACTGGGTGCAGGGCGTCCCGCTCCAGGGACAGTGGGTGCAGGGTGTCCCACTCTAGGGGGACTGGGTGCAGGGCGTCCCGCTCCAGGGGCAGTCGGTGTAGGGTGTCCCGCTCCAGGGGGACCGGGTTCAGGGTGTCCCACTCTAGCGGGACTGGGTGCAGGGCGTCCCGTTCCAGGGGCAGTGGGTGCCGAGCGTCCCGCTCCAGGGGGACCGGGTGCATGGTGTCCCGCTCCAGTGGGACTGGGTGCAGGGCGTCCCGCTCCAGGGGGACTGGGTGCAGGGCGTCCCGCTCCAGGGGCAGTCGGTGTAGGGTGTCCCGCTCCAGGGGGACCGGGTGCAGGGTGTCCCACTCTAGGGGGACTGGGTGCAGGGCGTCCCGTTCCAGGGGGACTGGGTGCCGAGCGTCCCGCTCCAGGGGGACCGGGTGCAGGGTGTCCCGCTCCAGTGGGACTGGGTGCAGGGTGTCCCGCTCCAGTGGGACTGGGTGCAGGGCGTCCCGCTCCAGGGGGACTGGGTGCAGAGCGTCCCACTCCAGGGGGACTGGGTGCAGGGTGTCCCGCTCCAGGGGCAGTTGGTGCAGAGCGTTCCGCTCCAGGGGGACTGGGTGCAGGGTGTCCCTCTCCAGGGGGACTGGGTGCAGGGCGTCCCGTTCCAGGGGCAGTTGGTGCAGAGAGTTCCGCTCCAGGGGAACTGGGTGCAGGGTGTCCCGCTCCAGGGGGACTGGGTGCAGGGTGTCCAGCTCCAGGGGTACTGGGTGCAGGGTGTCCCGCTCCAGGGGGACTGGGTGCAGGGTGTCCAGCTCCAGGGGGACTGGGTGCAGGGTGTCCCGCTCCAGGGGGACTGGGTGCAGGGTGTCCCGTTCCAGGGGCAGTTGGTGCAGAGCGTTCCGCTCCAGGGGGACTGGGTGCAGGGTGTCCCGCTCCAGGGGGACTGGGTGCAGGGTGTCCCGCTCCAGGGGGACTGGGTGCAGGGTGTCCAGCTCCAGGGGGACTGGGTGCAGGGTGTCCCGCTCCAGGGGGACTGGGTGCAGGGTGTCCCGTTCCAGGGGCAGTGATTTCTTACTCTGTGTTTCTGAGATTGGCTCGACAGAAATTGTGCATTTCCTTTCCAACAGGAAAAGAGACTGACTGCTTTACCAGGTGACGGACAGGACGTCCCACTGCTGAATGGTGCAATCTCCCTGTGCCAACAAGAACCTGCATTGGAAATGGACTGTCCAGCTAATGGAGCAGTTGTTGTGGTGCAGAGCAGTGGGACGATGGAATGGAAGGACGAGGGAGAAGATGAAGAAGGATACCTTGAGGTGAAGATCTCAAAGCAAAACCACATGGCCAGGTCCTCTCCGTGAAATATGTAAACACTGATGGTGACAGTGCTCCAAATCATATAACCGAGGGAGTGCTGCACTGTCATACTGTCAGTACTGAGGGAATGCTGCACTGTCAAAGGGTCAGTATTGAGGGAGTGTCGCATTGTCAGAGGGTCAGTACTGATGGAGTGCCGCACTGTCAGAGGGTCAGGACTGAGGAAGTGCTGCACTGTCAGAGGGTCAGTACTGAGGGAGTGCTGCATTGTCACAGGGTCAGTACTGAGGGAGTGCCGCACTGTGAGAGGGTCAGTACTGCAGGAGTGGTGCACTGTCAAACGGTCAGTACTGAGGGAACGCCGCACTGTCAGAGGGTCAGTACTGAGGGAGTGTCGCACTGTCAGTGAGTCAGTACTGAGGGAGTGCTCCACTGTCAGAGGGTCAGTACTGAGGGTGTGCCGCACCGTCAGAGGGTCAGTCCTGAGGGAGTGTTTACTTTTTGAGAGTCAGTACTGAGGGAGTGCTGTACTGTCAGAGGGTCAGTACTGAGGGAGTGCCGCACTGTCAGAGGGTCAGTACTGAGGGAGTGCCACACTGTCAGAGGGTCAGTACTGAGGGAGTGCCGCACTGTCAGAGGGTCAGTACTGAGGGAATGCTGCACTATCAGAGGGTCAGTACTGAGGTAGTGCTGCACTGTCAGAGGGTCAGTACTGAGGGAGGACTGCACTGTAAGAGGGTCAGTACTGAGGGAGTGCTGCACTGTCAGAGGGTCAGTACTGAGGTAGTGCTGCACTGTCAGAGCGTCAGTACTGAGGGAGTGCTGCACTGTCAGAGGGTCAGTACTGAGGGAGTGTTGCACTGTCAGAGGGTCAGTACTGAGGGAGTGCCGCACTGTCAGAGGGTCAGTACTGAGGGAGTGCTGCACTGTCAGAGGGTCAGTACTGAGGGAGTGCCGCACTGTCAGAGGGTCAGTACTGAGGGAGTGTTGCACTGTCAGAGGGTCAGTACTGAGGGAGTGCCGCACTGTCAGAGCGTCAGTACTGAGGGAGTGCTGCACTGTCAGAGGGTCAGTACTGAGGGAGTGCCGCACTGTCAGAGGGTCAGTACTGAGGGAGTGCCGCACTGTCAGAGGGTCAGTACTGAGGGAGTGCCGCACTGTCAGAGGGTCAGTACTGAGGGAGTGCCGCACTGTCAGAGGGTCGGTACTGAGGGAGTGCCGCACTGACAGACGTTCAGTACTGAGGGAGTGCTGCACTGACAGACGGTCAGTACTGAGGGAGTGCTGCACTGTCAGAGGGTCAGTACTGAGGGAGTGCTGCACTGTCAGAGGGTCAGTACTGAGGGAGTGCTGCACTGACAGACGGTCAGTACTGAGGGAGTGCTGCACTGTCAGAGGGTCAGTACTGAGGGAGTGTTGTACTGACAGATGGTCAGTACTGAGGGAGTGCTGCACTGTCAGAGGGTCAGTACTGAGGGAGTGCTGCACTGTCAGAGGGTCAGTACTGAGGGAGTGTTGCACTGTCAGAGGGTCAGTACTGAGGGAGTGCTGCACTGTCAGAGGGTCGGTACTGAGGGAGCGCGGCACTGACTGACGGTCAGTACTGAGGGAGTGCTGCACTGTCAGAGGGTCAGTACTGAGGGAGTGTTGCACTGTCAGAGGGTCAGTACTGAGGGAGTACTGCACTGTCAGAGGGTCAGTACTGAGGGAGTGCTGCACTGACAGACGGTCAGTACTGAAGGAGTGCTGTACTGTCAGAGGGTCAGTACTGAGGGAGTGCCGCACTGTCAGAGGGTCAGTACTGAGGGAGTGCTGTACTGTCAGAGGGTCAGTACTGAGGGAATGCTGCACTGTCAGAGGGTCAGTACTGAGGGAGTGCTGCACTGTCAGAGGGTCAGTGCTGAGGGAGTGCTGCACTGTCAGAGGGTCAGTACTGAGGGAGTGCCGCACTGTTAGAGGGTCAGTACTGAGGGAGTGCTGCACTGTCAGACGGTCAGTACTGAGGGAGTGCTGCACTGTCAGAGGGTCAGTACTGAGGGAGTGCTGCACTGTCAGAGGGTCAGTACTGAGGGAGTGCTGCACTGACAGACGGTCAGTACTGAGGGAGTGCTGCACTGTCAGAGGGTCAGTACTGAGGGAGTGCTGCACTGTCAGAGGGTCAGTACTGAGGGAGTGCTGCACTGACAGACGGTCAGTACTGAGGGAGTGCTGCACTGTCAGAGGGTCAGTACTGAGGGAGTGCTGCACTGTCAGAGGGTCAGTACTGAGGGAGTGCTGCACTGACAGACGGTCAGTACTGAGGGAGTGCTGCACTGTCAGAGGGTCAGTACTGAGGGAGTGCTGCACTGTCAGAGGGTCAGTACTGAGGGAGCGCCGCACTGTCAGAGGGTCAGTACTGAGGGAGTGCTGCACTGTCAGAGGGTCAGTAGAGGGAGTGTTGCACTGTCAGAGGGTCAGTACTGAGGGAGTGCTGCACTGTCAGAGGGTCAGTACTGAGGGAGTGCTGCACAGTCAGAGGGTCAGTACTGAGGGAGTGCTGCACTGTCAGAGGCTCAGTCCTGAGGGAGCGCTGCACTGTCAGACGGTCAGTACTGAGGGAGTTCGACATTGTCAGAGGGTCAGCCCTCAGGGAGTGTTTACTTGTTGAGAGTCAGTACTGAGGGAGCGCCGCACTATCAGAGGGTCAGCACTGATGGAGAACTGCACTGTCAGAGGGTCAGTACTGAGGGAGTGCTGCACTGTCAGAGGGTCAGTACTGAGGGAGCGCTGCACTGTCAGAGCGTCAGTACTGAGGGAGTGCTGCACTGTCAGAGGGTCAGTACTGAGGGAGTGTTGCACTGTCAGAGGGTCAGTACTGAGGCAGCGCTGCACTGTCAGAGGGTCGGTACTGAGGGAGTGCCGCACTGACAGACGTTCAGTACTGAGGGAGTGCTGCACTGACAGACGGTCAGTACTGAGGGAGTGCTGCACTGTCAGAGGGTCAGTACTGAGGGAGTGCTGCACTGTCAGAGGGTCAGTACTGAGGGAGTGCTGCACTGTCAGAGGGTCAGTACTGAGGGAGTGCTGCACTGTCAGAGGGTCAGTACTGAGGGAGTGTTGCACTGTCAGAGGGTCAGTACTGAGGGAGTGCTGCACTATCAGAGGGTCAGTACTGAGGGAGTGCTGCACTGACAGACGGTCAGTACTGAGGGAGTGCTGCACTGTCAGAGGGTCAGTACTGAGGGAGTGTTGTACTGACAGACGGTCAGTACTGAGGGAGTGCTGCACTGTCAGAGGGTCAGTACTGAGGGAGTGCTGCACTGTCAGAGGGTCAGTACTGAGGGAGTGTTGCACTGTCAGAGGGTCAGTACTGAGGGAGTGCTGCACTGTCAGAGGGTCGGTACTGAGGGAGCGCGGCACTGACTGACGGTCAGTACTGAGGGAGTGCTGCACTGTCAGAGGGTCAGTACTGAGGGAGTGTTGCACTGTCAGAGGGTCAGTACTGAGGGAGTACTGCACTGTCAGAGGGTCAGTACTGAGGGAGTGCTGCACTGACAGACGGTCAGTACTGAAGGAGTGCTGTACTGTCAGAGGGTCAGTACTGAGGGAGTGCTGCACTGTCAGAGGGTCAGTACTGAGGGAGTGCCGCACTGTCAGAGGGTCAGTACTGAGGGAGTGCTGCACTGTCAGAGGGTCAGTACTGAGGGAGTGCTGCACTGTCAGAGGGTCAGTACTGAGGGAGTGTTGCACTGTCAGAGGGTCAGTAGAGGGAGTGTTGCACTGTCAGAGGGTCAGTACTGAGGGAGTGCTGCACTGTCAGAGGGTCAGTACTGAGGGAGTGCTGCACAGTCAGAGGGTCAGTACTGAGGGAGTGCTGCACTGTCAGAGGCTCAGTCCTGAGGGAGCGCTGCACTGTCAGACGGTCAGTACTGAGGGAGTTCGACATTGTCAGAGGGTCAGCCCTCAGGGAGTGTTTACTTGTTGAGAGCAAGTACTGAGGGAGCGCCGCACTATCAGAGGGTCAGCACTGATGGAGAGCTGCACTGTCAGAGGGTCAGTACTGAGGGAGTGCTGCACTGTCAGAGGGTCAGTACTGAGGGAGTGCTACTGTCAGAGGGTCAGTAGTGAGGGAATGCCGCACTGTCAGAGGGTCAGAACTGAGGGAGTGTTTACTTGTTGAGAGTCAGTACTGAGGGAGTGCTGCACTGTCAGAGGGTCAGTACTGAGGGAGTGTCGCACTGTCGGTGAGTCAGTACTGAGGGAGTGCCGCACCGTCAGAGGGTCAGTACTGAGGGTGTGCCGCACCGTCAGAGGGTCAGTCCTGAGGGAGTGTTTACTTGTTGAGAGTCAGTACTGAGGGAGTGCTGTACTGTCAGAGGGTCAGTACTGAGGGATCGCCGCACCGTCAGAGGGTCAGTCCTGAGGGAGTGTTTACTTGTTGAGAGTCAGTACTGAGGGAGTGCCGCACTGTCAGAGGGTCAGTACTGAGGGTGTGCCGCACCGTCAGAGGGTCAGTCCTGAGGGAGTGTTTACTTGTTGAGAGTCAGTACTGAGGGAGTGCTGTACTGTCAGAGGGTCAGTACTGAGGGAGTGCTGCACTATCAGAGGGTCTGTACTGAGGGAATGCTGCACTATCAGAGGGTCAGTACTGAGGTAGTGCTGCACTGTCAGAGGGTCAGTACTGAGGGAGGACTGTACTGTAAGAGGGTCAGTACTGAGGGAGTGCTGCACTGTCAGAGGGTCTGTACTGAGGGAGTGCCGCACTGTCAGAGGGTCAGTACTGAGGGAACGCCGCATTGTCAGAGGGTCAGTAATGAGGGAGTGCCGCACTGTCAGAGGGTCAGTACTGAGGGAGTGCCGCACTGTTAAAGGGTCAGTACTGAGGGAGTGCTGCACAGAGGGTCAGTACTGAGGGAGTGCTGCACTGTCAAAGGGTCTGTACTGAGGGAGAGCTGCATTGTCAGAGGGTCAGTAGTGAGGGAGAGCTGCATTATCAGAGGGTCAGTACTGAGGGAGTGCCGCACTGTCTGAGGGTCAGTACTGAGGGAGTGCTGCACAGAGGGTCAGTACTGAGGGAGTGCTGCACTGTCAGACGGTCAGTACTGAGGGAGTGCTGCACTGTCAGATGGTCTGTACTGAGGGAGTGCCGCACAGAGGGTCAGTACTGAGGGAGTGCTGCACTGTCAGAGGGTCAGTACTGAGGGACTGCTGCACAGAGGGTCAGTACTGAGGGAGTGCTGCACTGTCAGAGGGTCAGTACTAAGGGAGTGCCTCACTGTCAGACGGTCAGTAATGAGGGAGTGCTGCACTGTCAGATGGTCTGTACTGAGGGAGCGCCGAACTGTCAGAGGGTCAGTATGAGGGAGTGCTGCACTGTCAGAGGGTCAGTACTGAGGGAGTGCCGCACTGTCAGAGGGTCAGTACTGAGGCTGTCCCGTCCTGTTAGAGGGTCAGTACTGAGGGAGCGCTGCACTGTCAGAGAGTCAGTACTGAGGGAGTGCTGCACAGAGGGTCAGTACTGAGGGAGTGCTGCACTGTCAAAGGGTCTGTACTGAGGGAGAGCTGCATTGTCAGAGGGTCAGTAGTGAGGGAGAGCTGCACTGTCAGAGGGTCAGTACTGAGGGAACGCCGCACTGTCAGAGGGTCAGTACTGTGGGAGTGTTCACTTGTTGAGAGTCAGTTCTGAGGGAGTGCTGCACTGTCAGAGGGTCAGTACTGATGGAGTGCCGCACTGCCAGAGGGTCAGTACTGAGGGAGTGCTGCACTGTCAGATGGTCATGACTGAAGGAGCGCCGCACTGTCAGAGGGTCAGTACTGAGGGAACGCCGCATTGTCAGAGTGTCAGTACTGAGGGAGTGCCGCACTGTCAGAGGGTCAGTACTGAGGGAGTGCTGCACTGTCAGAGGGTCAGTATTGAGGGAGTGTTTTCTTGTTGAGAGTCAGTACTGAGGGAGTGCCGCACTGTCAGAGGGTCAGTACTGAGGGAGTGCTGCACTGTCAGAGGATCAGCACTGAGGGAGTGCTGCACTGTCAGAGGATCAGTATCGAGGGAGTGCCGCACTGTCAGAGGGTCAGTACTGAGGGAGTGCTGCACTGTCAGGGGGTCAGTACTGAGGGAGTGCTGCACTGTCAGAGGGTCAGTACTGAGGGAGTGCTGCACTGTCAGGGGGTCAGTACTGAGGAAGTGCTGCACTGTCACAGGGTCAGTATTGAGGGAGTGCTGCACTGTCAGAGGGTCAGTATTGAGGGAGTGCCGCACTGTCAGAGGGTCAGTACTGAGGAGGCGCTGCACTGTCAGAGGGTCAGTACTGAGGGAGTCCCGTCCTGTTAGAGGGTCAGTACTGAGGGAGCGCTGCACAGAGGGTCAGTACTGAGGGAGTGCTGCACTGTCAAGGTGTCTGTATTCAGGGAGAGCTGCATTGTCAGAGGGTCAGTAGTTCGGGAGAGCTGCATTATCAGAGGGTCAGTACTGAGGGAGTGCCGCACTGTCAGAGGGTCAGTACTGAGGGAGTGCTGCACTGTCAGAGGGTCAGTACTGAGGGAGTGCTGCACTGTCAGAGAGTCAGTACTGAGGGAGTGCCGCACTGTCAGAGGGTCCGTACTGAGGGAGAGCTGCACTGTCAGAGGGTCAGTACTGGGGGAGTGCTGCACTGTCAGGGGGTCAGTACTGAGGGAGTGCTGCACTGTCAGAGGGTCAGTACTGAGGGAGTGCCGCACTGTCAGAGGGTCAGTACTGAGGGAGTGCCGCACTGTGAGAGGGTCAGTACTGAGGGAGTGCTGCACTGTCAGAGGGTCAGTACTGAGGGAACGCCGCACTGTCAGAGGGTCAGTACTGAGGGAGTGCCGCACTGTCAGAGGGTCAGTACTGAGGGAGTGCTGCACTGTCAGAGGGTCAGTACTGAGGGAGTGCTGCACTGTCAGAGGGTCAGTACTGAGGGAGTTCGACATTGTCAGAGGGTCAGTACTGAGGGAGCACTGCACTGTCAGAGGGTCAGTACTGAGGGAACGCTGCACTGTCAGAGGGTCAGTCCTGAGGGAGTGTTTTCTTGTTGAGAGTCAGTACTGAGGGAGTGCCGCACTGTCAGAGGGTCAGTACTGAGGGAGTTCGGCATTGTCAGAGGGTAAGTACTGAGGGAGTGCTGCACTGTCAGAGGGTCAGTACTGACGGAGTGCAGCACTGTCAGAGGGTCAGTACTGAGGGCCTGCTGCACTGTCAGAGAGTCAGTACTGAGGGAGTTCGACATTGTCAGAGGGTGAGTACTGAGGGAGTGTTTACTTGTTGAGAGTCAGTACTGAGGGAGTGCTGTACTGTGAGAGGGTCAGTACTGCAGGAGTGCCGCACTGTCAGAGGGTCAGTACTGAGCGAGAGCTGCACTGTCAGGGGGTCAGCACTGAGGGAGTGCCACACTGTCAGAGGGTCAGCACTGAGGGAGTGCAGCACTGTCAGAGGGTCAGTACTGAGGGAGTGCTGCACTGTCAGAGGGTCAGTGCTGAGGGAGTGCCGCACTGTCAGAGGGTCAGTTCTGAGGGAGTGCAGCACTGTCAGAGGGTCAGTACTGAGGGAGTGCTGCACTGTCACGGGGTCAGCACTGAGAGAGTGCCGCACTGTCAGAGGGTCAGTACTGAGGGAGTGCTGCACTGTCAGGGGGTCAGTACTGAGGGAGTGCTGCACTTTCAGAGGGTCAGTACTGAGGGAGTGCTGCACTGTCAGGGGGTCAGTACTGAGGGAGTGCTGCACTGTCAGAGGGTCAGTACTGAGGGAGTGCCGCACTGTCAGAGGGTCAGTACTGAGGGAGTGCTGCATTGTCAGAGGGTCAGTACTGAGGGAGTGCTGCACTGTCAGCGGGTCAGTACTGAGGGAGTGCTGCACTGTCAGAGGGTCAGTACTGAGGAAGTGCTGCACTTTCACAGGGTCAGTATTGAGGGAGTTTCGCATTGTCATAGTGTCAGTACTGAGGGAATGCTGCACTGTCAGAGGGTCAGTACTGAGGGAGTGCTGCACTGTCAGAGGGTCAGTATTGAGTGAGTGTCGCATTGTCAGAGGGTCAGTACTGAGGAAGTGCTGCACTGTCAGAGACTCAGTACTGAGGGAGTGCTGCACTGTCAGAAAGTCAGTACTGAGGGAGTGCTGCACTGTCAGAGGGTCAGTACTGAGGGAGTGCTGCACTGTCACAGGGTCAGTACTGAGGGAGTGTCGCACTGTCGGTGAGTCAGTACTGAGTGAGTGCTCCACTGTCAGAGGGTCAGTACTGAGGGTGTGCCGCACCGTCAGAGGGTCAGTCCTGAGGGAGTGTTTACTTGTTGAGAGTCAGTACTGAGGGAGTGCTGCACTATCAGAGGGTCAGTACTGAGGGAATGCTGCACTGTCAGAGGGTCAGTACTGAGGGGGACTGTACTGTAAGAGGGTCAGTACTGAGGGAGTGCTGCACTGTCAGAGGGTCAGTACTGAGGTAGTGCTGCACTGTCAGAGCGTCAGTACTGAGGGAGTGCTGCACTGTCAGAGGGTCAGTACTGAGGGAGGACTGCACTGCAAGAGGGTCAGTAATGAGGGAGTGCTGCACTGTCAGAGGGTCAGTACTGAGGGAGTGCTGCACTGTCAGAGGGTCAGTACTGAGGGAGTGCTGCAATGTCAGAGCGTCAGTACTGAGGGAGTGCTGCACTGACAGACGGTCAGTACTGAGGGAGCGCTGCACTGTCAGAGGGTCAGTACTGAGGGAGTGTTGCACTGACAGACGGTCAGTACTGAGGGAGTGCTGCACTGTCAGAGGGTCAGTACTGAGGGAGTGCTGCACTGTCAGAGGGTCAGTACTGAGGGAGTGTTGCACTGTCAGAGGGTCAGTACTGATGGAGAGCTGCACTGTCAGAGGGTCAGTACTGAGGTAGTGCTGCACTGTCAGAGGGTCAGTACTGAGGGAATGCCGCACTGTCAGAGGGTCAGTACTGAGGGAGTGCTGCACTGTCAGAGGGTCAGTATCGAGGGAGTGCCGCACTGTCAGAGGGTCCGTACTGAGGGAGTGCCGCACTGTCAGAGGGTCAGTACTGAGGGAGTGCTGCACTGTCAGAGGGTCAGTACTGAGGGAATGCCGCACTGTCAGAGGGTCAGTACTGAGGGAGTGCTGCACTGTCAGAGGGTCAGTATCGAGGGAGTGCCGCACTGTCAGAGGGTCAGTACTGAGGGAGTTCGACGTTGTCAGAGGGTGAGTACTGAGGGAGTGTTTACTTGTTGAGAGTCAGTACTGAGGGAGTGCCGCACTGTCAGAGGGTCAGTACTGAGGGAGTGCCGCACTGTCAGAGGGTCAGTACTGAGGGAGTTCGACATTGTCAGAGGGTCAGTACTGAGGGAGTGCTGCACTGTCAGAGGGTCAGTACTGAGGGAGTGCGGCACTGTCAGAGAGTCAGTACTGAGGGAGTTCGACATTGTCAGAGGGTGAGTACTGAGGGAGTGTTTACTTGTTGAGAGTCAGTACTGAGGGAGTGCTGCACTGTGAGAGGGTCAGTACTGCAGGAGTGCCGCACTGTCAGAGGGTCAGTACTGAGCGAGTGCTGCACTGTCAGGGGGTCAGCACTGAGGGAGTGCCGCACTGTCAGAGGGTCAGTTCTGAGGGAGTGCTGCACTGTCACGGGGTCAGCACTGAGGGAGTGCCGCACAGTCAGAGGGTCAGTACTGAGGGAGTGCTGCACTGTCAGGGGGTCAGTACTGAGGGAGTGCTGCACTTTCAGAGGGTCAGTACTGAGGGAGTGCTGCACTGTCAGGGGGTCAGTACTGAGGGAGTGCTGCACTGTCAGAGGGTCAGTACTGAGGGAGTGCTGCACTGTCAGTGGGTCAGTACTGAGGAAGTGCTGCACTGTCACAGGGTCAGTATTGAGCGAGTGCTGCACTGTCAGAGGGTCAGTATTGAGGGAGTGCCGCACTGTCAGAGGGTCAGTACTGTGGGAGTGTTCACTTGTTGAGAGTCAGTTCTGAGGGAGTGCTGCACTGTCAGAGGGTCAGTACTGAGCGAGTGCCGCACTGCCAGAGGGTCAGTCCTGAGGGAGTGCTGCACTGTCAGATGGTCATGACTGAAGGAGCGCCGCACTGTCAGAGGGTCAGTACTGAGGGAACGCCGCATTGTCAGAGTGTCAGTACTGAGGGAGTGCCGCACTGTCAGAGGGTCAGTACTGAGGGAGTGCTGCACTGTCAGAGGGTCAGTATTGAGGGAGTGTTTTCTTGTTGAGAGTCAGTACTGAGGGAGTGCCGCACTGTCAGAGGGTCAGTACTGAGGGAGTGCTGCACTGTCAGAGGATCAGCACTGAGGGAGTGCTGCACTGTCAGAGGATCAGTATCGAGGGAGTGCCGCACTGTCAGAGGGTCAGTACTGAGGGAGTGCTGCACTGTCAGGGGGTCAGTACTGAGGGAGTGCTGCACTGTCAGAGGGTCAGTACTGAGGGAGTGCTGCACTGTCAGGGGGTCAGTACTGAGGAAGTGCTGCACTGTCACAGGGTCAGTATTGAGGGAGTGCCGCACTGTCAGAGGGTCAGTACTGAGGAGGCGCTGCACTGTCAGAGGGTCAGTACTGAGGGAGTCCCGTCCTGTTAGAGGGTCAGTACTGAGGGAGCGCTGCACAGAGGGTCAGTACTGAGGGAGTGCTGCACTGTCAAGGTGTCTGTATTCAGAAAGAGCTGCATTGTCAGAGGGTCAGTAGTTCGGGAGAGCTGCATTATCAGAGGGTCAGTACTGAGGGAGTGCCGCACTGTCTGAGGGTCAGTACTGAGGGAGTGCTCCCCTGTCAGAGGGTCAGTACTGAGGTAGTGCCGCACTGTCAGAGGGTCAGTACTGAGGGAGTGCCGCACTGTCAGAGGGTCAGTACTGAGGGAGTGCCGCACTGTCAGAGGGTCAGTACTGAGGGAGTGCTGCACTGTCAGAGGGTCAGTACTGAGGGAGTGCTGCACTGTCAGAGAGTCAGTACTGAGGGAGTGCCGCACTGTCAGAGGGTCCGTACTGAGGGAGAGCTGCACTGTCAGAGGGTCAGGACTGGGGGAGTGCTGCACTGTCAGGGGCTCAGTACTGAGGGAGTGCTGCACTGTCAGAGGGTCAGTACTGAGGGAACGCCGCACTGTCAGAGGGTCAGTACTGAGGGAGTGCCGCACTGTCAGAGGGTCAGTACTGAGGGAGTGCTGCACTGTCAGAGGGTCAGTACTGAGGGAGTGCTGCACTGTCAGAGCGTCAGTACTGAGGGAGTGCTGCACTGTCAGAGGGTCAGTATTGAGGGAGTGCCGCACTGTCAGAGGGTCAGTACTGAGGGAGTTCGACATTGTCAGAGGGTCAGTACTGAGGGAGCACTGCACTGTCAGAGGGTCAGTACTGAGGGAACGCTGCACTGTCAGAGGGTCAGTCCTGAGGGAGTGTTTTCTTGTTGAGAGTCAGTACTGAGGGAGTGCCGCACTGTCAGAGGGTCAGTACTGAGGGAGTTCGACATTGTCAGAGGGTCAGTACTGAGGGAGTGCTGCACTGTCAGAGGGTCAGTACTGAGGGAGCGCCGCACTGTCAGAGGGTCAGTACTGAGGGCCTACTGCACTGTCAGAGAGTCAGTACTGAGGGAGTTCGACATTGTCAGAGGGTGAGTACTGAGGGAGTGTTTACTTGTTGAGAGTCAGTACTGAGGGAGTGCTGCACTGTGAGAGGGTCAGTACTGCAGGAGTGCCGCACTGTCAGAGGGTCAGTACTGAGCGAGAGCTGCACTGTCAGGGGGTCAGCACTGAGGGAGTGCCGCACTGTCAGAGGGTCAGCACTGAGGGAGTGCAGCACTGTCAGAGGGTCAGTACTGAGGGAGTGCTGCACTGTCAGAGGGTCAGTGCTGAGGGAGTGCCGCACTGTCAGAGGGTCAGTTCTGAGGGAGTGCCGCACTGTCAGAGGGTCAGTATTGAGGGAGTGCAGCACTGTCAGAGGGTCAGTACTGAGGGAGCGCTGGACTGTCAGAGGGTCAGTACTGAGGGAGTGCTGCACTGTCACGGGGTCAGCACTGAGGGAGTGCCGCACTGTCAGAGGGTCAGTACTGAGGGAGTGCTGCACTGTCAGGGGGTCAGTACTGAGGGAGTGCTGCACTTTCAGAGGGTCAGTACTGAGGGAGGGCTGCACTGTCAGGGGGTCAGTACTGAGGGAGTGCTGCACTGTCAGAGGGTCAGTACTGAGGGAGTGCTGCACTGTCAGAGGGTCAGTACTGAGGGAGTGCTGCACTGTCAGGGGGTCAGTACTGAGGAAGTGCTGCACTTTCACAGGGTCAGTATTGAGGGAGTTTCGCATTGTCATAGTGTCAGTACTGAGGGAGTGCTGCACTGTCAGGGGGTCAGTACTGAGGGAGTGCCGCACTGTCAGAGGGTCAGTACTGAGGGAATGCTGCACTGTCAGGGGGTCAGTACTGAGGAAGTGCTGCACTGTCAGAGGGTCAGTACTGAGGGAGTGCTGCACTGTCACAGACTCAGTACTGAGGGAGTGCTGCACTGTCAGAAAGTCAGTACTGAGGGAGTGCTGCACTGTCAGAGAGTCAGTACTGAGGAAGTGCTGCACTGTCAGAGGGTCAGTACTGAGGGAGTGCTGCACTGTCACAGGGTCAGTACTGAGGGAGTGCCGCACTGTGAGAGGGTCAGTACTGCAGGTGTGGTGCACTGTGAAACGGTCAGTACTGAGGGAGTGCTGCACTGTCAGCGGATCAGTACTGAGGGAACGCCGCACTGTCAGAGGGTCAGTACTGAGGGAGTGCTCCACTGTCAGAGGGTCAGTACTGAGGGTGTGCCGCACCGTCAGAGGGTCCGTCCTGAGGGAGTGTTTACTTGTTGAGAGTCAGTACTGAGGGAGTGCTGCACTATCAGAGGGTCAGTACTGAGGGAATGCTGCACTGTCAGAGGGTCAGTACTGAGGGGGACTGTACTGTAAGAGGGTCAGTACTGAGGGAGTGCTGCACTGTCAGAGGGTCAGTACTGAGGTAGTGCTGCACTGTCAGAGCGTCAGTACTGAGGGAGTGCTGCACTGTCAGAGGGTCAGTACTGAGGGAGGACTGCACTGCAAGAGGGTCAGTAATGAGGGAGTGCTGCACTGTCAGAGGGTCAGTACTGAGGGAGTGCTGCACTGTCAGAGGGTCAGTACTGAGGGAGTGCTGCACTGACAGACGGTCAGTACTGAGGGAGTGCTGCACTGTCAGAGGGTCAGTACTGAGGGAGTGTTGCACTGACAGACGGTCAGTACTGAGGGAGTGCTGCACTGTCAGAGGGTCAGTACTGAGGGAGTGCTGCACTGTCAGAGGGTCAGTACTGAGGGAGTGTTGCACTGTCAGAGGGTCAGTACTGATGGAGAGCTGCACTGTCAGAGGGTCAGTACTGAGGGAGTGCTGCACTGTCAGAGGGTCAGTTCTGAGGGAATGCCGCACTGTCAGAGGGTCAGTACTGAGGGAGTGCTGCACTGTCAGAGGGTCAGTATCGAGGGAGTGCCGCACTGTCAGAGGGTCCGTACTGAGGGAGTGCCGCACTGTCAGAGGGTCAGTACTGAGGGAGTGCTGCACTGTCAGAGGGTCAGTACTGAGGGAATGCCGCACTGTCAGAGGGTCAGTACTGAGGGAGTGCTGCACTGTCAGAGGGTCAGTATCGAGGGAGTGCCGCACTGTCAGAGGGTCCGTACTGAGGGAGAGCCGCACTGTCAGAGGGTCAGTACTGAGGGAGTGCTGCACTGTCAGAGGGTCAGTACTGAGGGAGCGTTGCACTGTCAGCGGGTCAGTACTGAGGGAGTGCCGCACTGTCAGATGGTCATTATTGAAGGAGCGCTGCACTGTCAGAGGGTCAGTACTGAGGGAGTGCCGCACTGTCAGAGGGTCAGTACTGAGGGAGTGCTGCACTGACAGACGGTCAGTACTGAGGGAGTGCCGCATTGTCAGAGTGTCAGCACTGAGGGAGTGCCGCACTGTCAGAGGGTCAGTTCTGAGGGAGTGCTGCACTGTCACGGGGTCAGCACTGAGGGAGTGCCGCACTGTCAGAGGGTCAGTACTGAGGGAGTGCTGCACTGTCAGGGGGTCAGTACTGAGGGAGTGCTGCACTTTCAGAGGGTCAGTACTGAGGGAGTGCTGCACTGTCAGGGGGTCAGTACTGAGGGAGTGCTGCACTGTCAGAGGGTCAGTACTGAGGGAGTGCTGCACTGTCAGTGGGTCAGTACTGAGGAAGTGCTGCACTGTCACAGGGTCAGTATTGAGGGAGTTCTGCACTGTCAGAGGGTCAGTATTGAGGGAGTGCCGCACTGTCAGAGGGTCAGTACTGAGGAGGCGCTGCACTGTCAGAGGGTCAGTACAGAGGGAGTGCTGCACAGAGGGTCAGTACTGAGGGAGTGCTGCACTGTCAAGGTGTCTGTATTCAGGGAGAGCTGCATTGTCAGAGGGTCAGTAGTTCGGGAGAGCTGCATTATCAGAGGGTCAGTACTGAGGGAGTGCCGCACTGTCTGAGGGTCAGTACTGAGGGAGTGCTCCCCTGTCAGAGGGTCAGTACTGAGGTAGTGCCGCACTGTCAGAGGGTCAGTACTGAGGGAGTGCCGCACTGTCAGAGGGTCAGTACTGAGGGAGTGCCGCACTGTCAGAGGGTCAGTACTGAGGGAGTGCTGCACTGTCAGAGGGTCAGTACTGAGGGAGTGCCGCACTGTCAGAGGGTCCGTACTGAGGGAGAGCTGCACTGTCAGAGGGTCAGTACTGAGGGAGTGCTGCACTGTCAGAGGGTCGGTACTGAGGGAGTGCTGCACTGTCAGAGGGTGAGTACTGAGGGAGTGCTGCACTGTCAGAGGGTCAGTACTGAGGAAGTGCCTCACTGTCAGACGGTCAGTACTGAGGGAATGCTGCACTATCAGAGGGTCAGTACAGAGGGAGCGCCGCACTGTCAGAGGGTCAGTACTGAAGGAGTGCTGCACTGTCATAGGGTCAGTACTGAGGGAGTGACGCACTGTCAGAGGGTCAGTACTGAGGGAGTCCCGTCCTGTTAGAGGATCAGTACTGAGGGAGCGCTGCACAGAGGGTCAATACTGAGGGAGTGCTGCACTGTCAAAGTGTCTGTATTGATGGAGAGCTGCATTGTCAGAGGGTCAGTACTGAGGGAGTGCTCCCCTGTCAGAGGGTCAGTACTGAGGGAGTGCCGCACTGTCAGGCGGTCAGTACTGAGGGAGTGCCGCACTGTCAGAGGGTCAGTACTGAGGGAGTGCTGCACTGTCAGAGAGTCAGTACTGAGGGAGAGCTGCACTGTTAGAGGGTCAGTACTGAGGGACTGCTCCCCTGTCAGAGGGTCAGTACTGAGGTAGTGCCGCACTGTCAGAGGGTCAGTACTGAGGGAGTGCTGTACTGTCAGAGAGTCAGTACCGAGGGAGAGCTGCACTGTCAGAGGGTCAGTACTGAGGGAGTGCCGCACTGTCAGAGAGTCAGTACTGAGGGAGAGCCGCACTGTCAGAGGGTCAGTACTGAGGGAGTGCTGCACTGTCAGAGGGTCAGTACTGAGGGAATGCCGCACTGTCAGAGGGTCCGTACTGAGGGAGTGCCGCACTGACAGAGGGTCAGTACTGAGGGAGTGCCGCACTGTCAGAGGGTCAGTACTGAGCGTGTGCTGCACTGTCAGAGAGTCAGTACTGAGGGAGTGCCGCACTGTCAGAAAGTCAGTACTGAGGAAGTGCCTCACTGTCAGACGGTCAGTACTGAGGGAATGCTGCACTATCAGAGGGTCAGTACAGAGGGAGCGCCGCACTGTCAGAGGGTCAGTACTGAGGGAGTGCTGCACTGTCATAGGGTCAGTACTGAGGGATTGCCGCACTGTCAGAGGGTCAGTACTGAGGGAGCCCCGTCCTGTTAGAGGGTCAGTACTGAGGGAGCGCTGCACAGAGGGTCAGTACTGAGGGAGTGCTGCACTGTCAAAGTGTCTGTATTGAGGGAGAGCTGCATTGTCAGAGGGTCAGTAGTTCGGGAGAGCTGCATTATCAGAGGGTCAGTACTGAGGGAGTGCCGCACTGTCTGAGGGTCAGTACTGAGGGAGTGCTCCCCTGTCAGAGGGTCAGTACTGAGGGAGTGCCGCACTGTCAGAGGGTCAGTACTGAGGGAGTGCCGCACTGTCAGAAGGTCAGTACTGAGGGAGTGCTCCCCTGTCAGAGGGTCAGTACTGAGGTAGTGCCGCACTGTCAGAGGGTCAGTACTGAGGGAGTGCCGCACTGTCAGAGGGTCAGTACTGAGGGAGTGCTCCCCTGTCAGAGGTTCAGTACTGAGGTAGTGCCGCACTGTCAGAGGGTCAGTACTGAGGGAGTGCTCCCCTGTCAGAGGGTCAGTACTGAGGTAGTGCCGCACTGTCAGAGGGTCAGTACTGAGGGAGTGCTGCACTGTCAGAGAGTCAGTACTGAGGGAGAGCTGCACTGTCAGAGGGTCAGTACTGAGGGAGTGCTGCACTGTCAGGGGGTCAGTACTGAGGGAGTGCTGCACTTTCAGAGGGTCAGTACTGAGGGAGTGCTGCACTGTCAGGGGGTCAGTACTGAGGGAGTGCTGCACTGTCAGAGGGTCAGTACTGAGGGAGTGCTGCACTGTCAGTGGGTCAGTACTGAGGAAGTGCTGCACTGTCACAGGGTCAGTATTGAGGGAGTTCTGCACTGTCAGAGGGTCAGTATTGAGGGAGTGCCGCACTGTCAGAGGGTCAGTACTGAGGAGGCGCTGCACTGTCAGAGGGTCAGTACAGAGGGAGTGCTGCACAGAGGGTCAGTACTGAGGGAGTGCTGCACTGTCAAGGTGTCTGTATTCAGGGAGAGCTGCATTGTCAGAGGGTCAGTAGTTCGGGAGAGCTGCATTATCAGAGGGTCAGTACTGAGGGAGTGCCGCACTGTCTGAGGGTCAGTACTGAGGGAGTGCTCCCCTGTCAGAGGGTCAGTACTGAGGTAGTGCCGCACTGTCAGAGGGTCAGTACTGAGGGAGTGCCGCACTGTCAGAGGGTCAGTACTGAGGGAGTGCCGCACTGTCAGAGGGTCAGTACTGAGGGAGTGCTGCACTGTCAGAGGGTCAGTACTGAGGGAGTGCCGCACTGTCAGAGGGTCCGTACTGAGGGAGAGCTGCACTGTCAGAGGGTCAGTACTGAGGGAGTGCTGCACTGTCAGAGGGTCGGTACTGAGGGAGTGCTGCACTGTCAGAGGGTGAGTACTGAGGGAGTGCTGCACTGTCAGAGGGTCAGTACTGAGGAAGTGCCTCACTGTCAGACGGTCAGTACTGAGGGAATGCTGCACTATCAGAGGGTCAGTACAGAGGGAGCGCCGCACTGTCAGAGGGTCAGTACTGAAGGAGTGCTGCACTGTCATAGGGTCAGTACTGAGGGAGTGACGCACTGTCAGAGGGTCAGTACTGAGGGAGTCCCGTCCTGTTAGAGGATCAGTACTGAGGGAGCGCTGCACAGAGGGTCAATACTGAGGGAGTGCTGCACTGTCAAAGTGTCTGTATTGAGGGAGAGCTGCATTGTCAGAGGGTCAGTACTGAGGGAGTGCTCCCCTGTCAGAGGGTCAGTACTGAGGGAGTGCCGCACTGTCAGGCGGTCAGTACTGAGGGAGTGCCGCACTGTCAGAGGGTCAGTACTGAGGGAGTGCTGCACTGTCAGAGAGTCAGTACTGAGGGAGAGCTGCACTGTTAGAGGGTCAGTACTGAGGGACTGCTCCCCTGTCAGAGGGTCAGTACTGAGGTAGTGCCGCACTGTCAGAGGGTCAGTACTGAGGGAGTGCTGTACTGTCAGAGAGTCAGTACCGAGGGAGAGCTGCACTGTCAGAGGGTCAGTACTGAGGGAGTGCCGCACTGTCAGAGAGTCAGTACTGAGGGAGAGCTGCACTGTCAGAGGGTCAGTACTGAGGGAGTGCTGCACTGTCAGAGGGTCAGTACTGAGGGAATGCCGCACTGTCAGAGGGTCCGTACTGAGGGAGTGCCGCACTGACAGAGGGTCAGTACTGAGGGAGTGCCGCACTGTCAGAGGGTCAGTACTGAGCGTGTGCTGCACTGTCAGAGAGTCAGTACTGAGGGAGTGCCGCACTGTCAGAAAGTCAGTACTGAGGAAGTGCCTCACTGTCAGACGGTCAGTACTGAGGGAATGCTGCACTATCAGAGGGTCAGTACAGAGGGAGCGCCGCACTGTCAGAGGGTCAGTACTGAGGGAGTGCTGCACTGTCATAGGGTCAGTACTGAGGGATTGCCGCACTGTCAGAGGGTCAGTACTGAGGGAGCCCCGTCCTGTTAGAGGGTCAGTACTGAGGGAGCGCTGCACAGAGGGTCAGTACTGAGGGAGTGCTGCACTGTCAAAGTGTCTGTATTGAGGGAGAGCTGCATTGTCAGAGGGTCAGTAGTTCGGGAGAGCTGCATTATCAGAGGGTCAGTACTGAGGGAGTGCCGCACTGTCTGAGGGTCAGTACTGAGGGAGTGCTCCCCTGTCAGAGGGTCAGTACTGAGGGAGTGCCGCACTGTCAGAGGGTCAGTACTGAGGGAGTGCCGCACTGTCAGAGGGTCAGTACTGAGGGAGTGCCGCACTGTCAGAAGGTCAGTACTGAGGGAGTGCTCCCCTGTCAGAGGGTCAGTACTGAGGTAGTGCCGCACTGTCAGAGGGTCAGTACTGAGGGAGTGCCGCACTGTCAGAGGGTCAGTACTGAGGGAGTGCTCCCCTGTCAGAGGTTCAGTACTGAGGTAGTGCCGCACTGTCAGAGGGTCAGTACTGAGGGAGTGCTCCCCTGTCAGAGGGTCAGTACTGAGGTAGTGCCGCACTGTCAGAGGGTCAGTACTGAGGGAGTGCTGCACTGTCAGAGAGTCAGTACTGAGGGAGAGCTGCACAGTTAGAGGGTCAGTACTGAGGGAGTGCTCCCCTGTCAGAGTGTCAGTACTGAGGTTGTGCCGCACTGCCAGAGGGTCAGTACTGAGGGAGTGCTGTACTGTCAGAGAGTCAGTACTGAGGGAGAGCTGCACTGTCAGAGGGTCAGTACTGAGGGAGTGCCGCACTGTCAGAGGGTCAGTACTGAGGGAGTGCTGTACTGTCAGAGGGTCAGTACTGAGGGAGTGCTGCACTGTCAGAGGGTCAGTACTGAGGGAATGCCGCACTGTCAGAGGGTCAGTACTGAGGGAGTGCCGCACTGTCAGAGGGTCCGTACTGAGGGAGTGCCGCACTGACAGAGGGTCAGTACTGAGCGTGTGCTGCACTGTCAGAGAGTCAGTACTGAGGGAGTGCCACACTGTCAGAGGGTCAGTACTGAGGGAACGCCGCATTGTCAGAGGGTCAGTACTGAGGGAGTGCCGCACTGTCAGAGGGTCAGTACTGAGGGAGTGCCGCACTGTTAAAGGGTCAGTACTGAGGGAGTGCTGCACTGTCAGAGGGTTCGTACTGAGGGAGTGCCGCACTGTCAGAGGGTCAGTACTGAGGGAGTGCTGCACTGTCAGAGGGTCAGTACTGAGGGAGTGCCGCACTGCCAGAGGGTCAGTACTGAGGGAGTGCTGCACTGTCAGAGGGTCAGTACTGAGGGAGTGCTGCACTGTCAGATGGTCATGACTGAAGGAGCGCCGCACTGTCAGAGGGTCAGTACTGAGGGAACGCCGCATTGTCAGAGTGTCAGTACTGAGGGAGTGCCGCACTGTCAGAGGGTCAGTACTGAGGGAGTGCTGCACTGTCAGAGGGTCAGTATTGAGGGAGTGTTTTCTTGTTGAGAGTCAGTACTGAGGGAGTGCCGCACTGTCAGAGGGTCAGTACTGAGGGAGTGCTGCACTGTCAGAGGATCAGCACTGAGGGAGTGCTGCACTGTCAGAGGATCAGTATCGAGGGAGTGCCGCACTGTCAGAGGGTCCGTACTGAGGGAGTGCCGCACTGTCAGAGGGTCAGTACTGAGGGAGTGCCGCACTGTCAGAGGGTCAGTACTGAGGGAGTGCTGCACTGTCAGAGAGTCAGTACTGAGGGAGAGCTGCACTGTCAGAGGGTCAGTACTGAGGGAGTGCCGCACTGTCAGAGGGTCAGTACTGAGGGAGTGCTGCACTGTCAGAGGGTCAGTACTGAGGGAGTGCTGCACTGTCAGAGAGTCACTACTGAGGGAGAGCTGCACTGTCAGAGGGTCAGTACTGAGGGAATGCCGCACTGTTAGAGGGTCAGTACTGAGGGAGTGCCGCACTGACAGAGGGTCAGTACTGAGGGAGTGCCGCACTGTCAGAGGGTCAGTACTGAGGGTGTGCTGCACTGTCAGAGAGTCAGTACTGAGGGAGAGCTGCACTGTCTGAGGGTCAGTACTGAGGGAGTGCTCCCCTGTCAGAGGGTCAGTACTGAGGTAGTGCCGCACTGTCAGAGGGTCAGTACTGAGGGAGTGCCGCACTGTCAGAGGGTCAGTACTGAGGGAGTGCCGCACTGTCAGAGGGTCAGTACTGAGGGAGTGCTGCACTGTCAGAGGGTCAGTACTGAGGGAGTGCTGCACTGTCAGAGAGTCAGTACTGAGGGAGTGCCGCACTGTCCGAGGGTCCATACTGAGGGAGAGCTGCACTGTCAGAGGGTCAGTACTGGGGGAGTGCTGCACTGTCAGGGGGTCAGTACTGAGGGAGTGCTGCACTGTCAGAGGGTCAGTACTGAGGGAACGCCGCACTGTCAGAGGGTCAGTACTGAGGGAGTGCCGCACTGTCAGAGGGTCAGTACTGAGGGAGTGCTGCACTGTCAGAGGGTCAGTACTGAGGGAGTGCTGCACTGTCAGAGCGTCAGTACTGAGGGAGTGCTGCACTGTCAAAGGGTCAGTATTGAGGGAGTGCCGCACTGTCAGAGGGTCAGTACTGAGGGAGTTCGACATTGTCAGAGGGTCAGTACTGAGGGAGCACTGCACTGTCAGAGGGTCAGTACTGAGGGAACGCTGCACTGTCAGAGGGTCAGTCCTGAGGGAGTGTTTTCTTGTTGAGAGTCAGTACTGAGGGAGTGCCGCACTGTCAGAGGGTCAGTACTGAGGGAGTTCGACATTGTCAGAGGGTCAGTACTGAGGGAGTGCTGCACTGTCAGAGGGTCAGTACTGAGGGCCTGCTGCACTGTCAGAGAGTCAGTACTGAGGGAGTTCGACATTGTCAGAGGGTGAGTACTGAGGGAGTGTTTACTTGTTGAGAGTCAGTACTGAGGGAGTGCTGCACTGTGAGAGGGTCAGTACTGCAGGAGTGCCGCACTGTCAGAGGGTCAGTACTGAGCGAGAGCTGCACTGTCAGGGGGTCAGCACTGAGGGAGTGCCGCACTGTCAGAGGGTCAGCACTGAGGGAGTGCAGCACTGTCAGAGGGTCAGTACTGAGGGAGTGCTGCACTGTCAGAGGGTCAGTGCTGAGGGAGTGCCGCACTGTCAGAGGGTCAGTTCTGAGGGAGTGCAGCACTGTCAGAGGGTCAGTACTGAGGGAGCGCTGGACTGTCAGAGGGTCAGTACTGAGGGAGTGCTGCACTGTCACGGGGTCAGCACTGAGGGAGTGCCGCACTGTCAGAGGGTCAGTACTGAGGGAGTGCTGCACTGTCAGGGGGTCAGTACTGAGGGAGTGCTGCACTTTCAGAGGGTCAGTACTGAGGGAGTGCTGCACTGTCAGGGGGTCAGTACTGAGGGAGTGCTGCACTGTCAGAGGGTCAGTACTGAGGGAGTGCTGCACTGTCAGGGGGTCAGTACTGAGGGAGTGCTGCACTTTCAGAGGGTCAGTACTGAGGGAGTGCTGCACTGTCAGGGGGTCAGTACTGAGGGAGTGCTGCACTGTCAGAGGGTCAGTACTGAGGGAGTGCTGCACTGTCAGGGGGTCAGTACTGAGGAAGTGCTGCACTTTCACAGGGTCAGTATTGAGGGAGTTTCGCATTGTCATAGTGTCAGTACTGAGGGAATGCTGCACTGTCAGGGGGTCAGTACTGAGGAAGTGCTGCACTGTCAGAGGGTCAGTACTGAGGGAGTGCTGCACTGTCAGAGGGTCAGTATTGAGGGAGTTTCGCATTGTCATAGTGTCAGTACTGAGGGAATGCTGCACTGTCAAAGGGTCAGTATTGAGTGAGTGTCGCATTGTCAGAGGGTCAGTACTGAGGGAGTGCTGCACTGTCACAGACTCAGTACTGAGGGAGTGCTGCACTGTCAGAAAGTCAGTACTGAGGGAGTGCTGCACTGTCAGAGAGTCAGTACTGAGGAAGTGCTGCACTGTCAGAGGGTCAGTACTGAGGGAGTGCTGCACTGTCACAGGGTCAGTACTGAGGGAGTGCCGCACTGTGAGAGGGTCAGTACTGCAGGTGTGGTGCACTGTGAAACGGTCAGTACTGAGGGAGTGCTGCACTGTTAGCGGGTCAGTACTGAGGGAACGCCGCACTGTCAGAGGGTCAGTACTGAGGGAGTGCTCCACTGTCAGAGGGTCAGTACTGAGGGTGTGCCGCACCGTCAGAGGGTCCGTCCTGAGGGAGTGTTTACTTGTTGAGAGTCAGTACTGAGGGAGTGCTGCACTATCAGAGGGTCAGTACTGAGGGAATGCTGCACTGTCAGAGGGTCAGTACTGAGGGGGACTATACTGTAAGAGGGTCAGTACTGAGGCAGTGCTGCACTGTCAGAGGGTCAGTACTGAGGTAGTGCTGCACTGTCAGAGCGTCAGTACTGAGGGAGTGCTGCACTGTCAGAGGGTCAGTACTGAGGGAGGACTGCACTGCAAGAGGGTCAGTAATGAGGGAGTGCTGCACTGTCAGAGGGTCAGTACTGAGGGAGTGCTGCACTGTCAGAGGGTCAGTACTGAGGGAGTGCTGCACTGACAGACGGTCAGTACTGAGGGAGTGCTGCACTGTCAGAGGGTCAGTACTGAGGGAGTGTTGCACTGACAGACGGTCAGTACTGAGGGAGTGCTGCACTGTCAGAGGGTCAGTACTGAGGGAGTGCTGCACTGTCAGAGGGTCAGTACTGAGGGAGTGTTGCACTGTCAGAGGGTCAGTACTGATGGAGAGCTGCACTGTCAGAGGGTCAGTACTGAGGGAGTGCTGCACTGTCAGAGGGTCAGTTCTGAGGGAATGCCGCACTGTCAGAGGGTCGGTACTGAGGGAGTGCTGCACTGTCAGAGGGTCAGTATCGAGGGAGTGCCGCACTGTCAGAGGGTCCGTACTGAGGGAGTGCCGCACTGTCAGAGGGTCAGTACTGAGGGAGTGCTGCACTGTCAGAGGGTCAGTACTGAGGGAATGCCGCACTGTCAGAGGGTCAGTACTGAGGGAGTGCTGCACTGTCAGATGGTCAGTATCGAGGGAGTGCCGCACTGTCAGAGGGTCCGTACTGAGGGAGAGCCGCACTGTCAGAGGGTCAGTACTGAGGGAGTGCTGCACTGTCAGAGGGTCAGTACTGAGGGAGCGCTGCACTGTCAGCGGGTCAGTACTGAGGGAGTGCCGCACTGTCAGATGGTCATTATTGAAGGAGCGCTGCACTGTCAGAGGGTCAGTACTGAGGGAGTGCCGCACTGTCAGAGGGTCAGTACTGAGGGAACGCCGCATTGTCAGAGTGTCAGTACTGAGGGAGCGCTGCACTGTCAGAGGGTCAGTACTGAGGGAGCGCTGCACTGACAGACGGTCAGTACTGAGGGAACACCGCACTGTCAGAGGGTCACTCCTGCGGGTGTGTTTTCTTGTTGAGAGTCAGTAGTGAGGGAGTGCCGCACTGTCAGAGGGTCAGTACTGAGGGAGTGCCGCACTGTCAGAGGGTCAGTACTGAGGGAGTTCGACATTGTCAGAGGGTCAGTACTGAGGGAGTGCTGCACTGTCAGAGGGTCAGTACTGAGGGAGTGCGGCACTGTCAGAGGGTCAGTACTGAGGGCCTGCTGCACTGTCAGAGAGTCAGTACTGAGGGAGTTCGACATTGTCAGAGGGTGAGTACTGAGGGAGTGTTTACTTGTTGAGAGTCAGTACTGAGGGAGTGCTGCACTGTGAGAGGGTCAGTACTGCAGGAGTGCCGCACTGTCAGAGGGTCAGTACTGAGCGAATGCTGCACTGTCAGGGGGTCAGCACTGAGGGAGTGCCGCACTGTCAGAGGGTCAGTTCTGAGGGAGTGCTGCACTGTCACGGGGTCAGCACTGAGGGAGTGCCGCACTGTCAGAGGGTCAGTACTGAGGGAGTGCTGCACTGTCAGGGGGTCAGTACTGAGGGAGTGCTGCACTTTCAGAGGGTCAGTACTGAGGGAGTGCTGCACTGTCAGGGGGTCAGTACTGAGGGAGTGCTGCACTGTCAGAGGGTCAGTACTGAGGGAGTGCTGCACTGTCAGTGGGTCAGTACTGAGGAAGTGCTGCACTGTCACAGGGTCAGTATTGAGGGAGTTCTGCACTGTCAGAGGGTCAGTATTGAGGGAGTGCCGCACTGTCAGAGGGTCAGTACTGAGGAGGCGCTGCACTGTCAGAGGGTCAGTACAGAGGGAGTGCTGCACAGAGGGTCAGTACTGAGGGAGTGCTGCACTGTCAAGGTGTCTGTATTCAGGGAGAGCTGCATTGTCAGAGGGTCAGTAGTTCGGGAGAGCTGCATTATCAGAGGGTCAGTACTGAGGGAGTGCCGCACTGTCTGAGGGTCAGTACTGAGGGAGTGCTCCCCTGTCAGAGGGTCAGTACTGAGGTAGTGCCGCACTGTCAGAGGGTCAGTACTGAGGGAGTGCCGCACTGTCAGAGGGTCAGTACTGAGGGAGTGCCGCACTGTCAGAGGGTCAGTACTGAGGGAGTGCTGCACTGTCAGAGGGTCAGTACTGAGGGAGTGCCGCACTGTCAGAGGGTCCGTACTGAGGGAGAGCTGCACTGTCAGAGGGTCAGTACTGAGGGAGTGCTGCACTGTCAGAGGGTCAGTACTGAGGGAGTGCTGCACTGTCAGAGGGTGAGTACTGAGGGAGTGCTGCACTGTCAGAGGGTCAGTACTGAGGAAGTGCCTCACTGTCAGACGGTCAGTACTGAGGGAATGCTGCACTATCAGAGGGTCAGTACAGAGGGAGCGCCGCACTGTCAGAGGGTCAGTACTGAAGGAGTGCTGCACTGTCATAGGGTCAGTACTGAGGGAGTGACGCACTGTCAGAGGGTCAGTACTGAGGGAGTCCCGTCCTGTTAGAGGATCAGTACTGAGGGAGCGCTGCACAGAGGGTCAATACTGAGGGAGTGCTGCACTGTCAAAGTGTCTGTATTGAGGGAGAGCTGCATTGTCAGAGGGTCAGTACTGAGGGAGTGCTCCCCTGTCAGAGGGTCAGTACTGAGGGAGTGCCGCACTGTCAGGCGGTCAGTACTGAGGGAGTGCCGCACTGTCAGAGGGTCAGTACTGAGGGAGTGCTGTACTGTCAGAGAGTCAGTACCGAGGGAGAGCTGCACTGTCAGAGGGTCAGTACTGAGGGAGTGCCGCACTGTCAGAGAGTCAGTACTGAGGGAGAGCTGCACTGTCAGAGGGTCAGTACTGAGGGAGTGCTGCACTGTCAGAGGGTCAGTACTGAGGGAATGCCGCACTGTCAGAGGGTCCGTACTGAGGGAGTGCCGCACTGACAGAGGGTCAGTACTGAGGGAGTGCCGCACTGTCAGAGGGTCAGTACTGAGCGTGTGCTGCACTGTCAGAGAGTCAGTACTGAGGGAGTGCCGCACTGTCAGAAAGTCAGTACTGAGGAAGTGCCTCACTGTCAGACGGTCAGTACTGAGGGAATGCTGCACTATCAGAGGGTCAGTACAGAGGGAGCGCCGCACTGTCAGAGGGTCAGTACTGAGGGAGTGCTGCACTGTCATAGGGTCAGTACTGAGGGATTGCCGCACTGTCAGAGGGTCAGTACTGAGGGAGCCCCGTCCTGTTAGAGGGTCAGTACTGAGGGAGCGCTGCACAGAGGGTCAGTACTGAGGGAGTGCTGCACTGTCAAAGTGTCTGTATTGAGGGAGAGCTGCATTGTCAGAGGGTCAGTAGTTCGGGAGAGCTGCATTATCAGAGGGTCAGTACTGAGGGAGTGCCGCACTGTCTGAGGGTCAGTACTGAGGGAGTGCCGCACTGTCAGAGGGTCAGTACTGAGGGACTGCTCCCCTGTCAGAGGGTCAGTACTGAGGTAGTGCCGCACTGTCAGAGGGTCAGTACTGAGGGAGTGCCGCACTGTCAGAAGGTCAGTACTGAGGGAGTGCTCCCCTGTCAGAGGGTCAGTACTGAGGTAGTGCCGCACTGTCAGAGGGTCAGTACTGAGGGAGTGCCGCACTGTCAGAGGGTCAGTACTGAGGGAGTGCTCCCCTGTCAGAGGTTCAGTACTGAGGTAGTGCCGCACTGTCAGAGGGTCAGTACTGAGGGAGTGCTCCCCTGTCAGAGGGTCAGTACTGAGGTAGTGCCGCACTGTCAGAGGGTCAGTACTGAGGGAGTGCTGCACTGTTAGAGAGTCAGTACTGAGGGAGAGCTGCACAGTTAGAGGGTCAGTACTGAGGGAGTGCTCCCCTGTCAGAGTGTCAGTACTGAGGTTGTGCCGCACTGCCAGAGGGTCAGTACTGAGGGAGTGCTGTACTGTCAGAGAGTCAGTACTGAGGGAGAGCTGCACTGTCAGAGGGTCAGTACTGAGGGAGTGCCGCACTGTCAGAGGGTCAGTACTGAGGGAGTGCTGCACTGTCAGAGGGTCAGTACTGAGGGAGTGCTGCACTGTCAGAGGGTCAGTACTGAGGGAATGCCGCACTGTCAGAGGGTCAGTACTGAGGGAGTGCCGCACTGTCAGAGGGTCCGTACTGAGGGAGTGCCGCACTGACAGAGGGTCAGTACTGAGGGAGTGCCGCACTGTCAGAGGGTCAGTACTGAGCGTGTGCTGCACTGTCAGAGAGTCAGTACTGAGGGAGTGCCGCACTGTCAGAGGGTCAGTACTGAGGGAACGCCGCATTGTCAGAGGGTCAGTACTGAGGGAGTGCCGCACTTTCAGAGGGTCAGTACTGAGGGAGTGCCGCACTGTTAAAGGGTCAGTACTGAGGGAGTGCTGCACTGTCAGAGGGTCCGTACTGAGGGAGTGCCGCACTGTCAGAGGGTCAGTACTGAGGGAGTGCTGCACTGTCAGAGGGTCAGTACTGAGGGAGTGCCGCACTGCCAGAGGGTCAGTACTGAGGGAGTGCTGCACTGTCAGAGGGTCAGTACTGAGGGAGTGCTGCACTGTCAGATGGTCATGACTGAAGGAGCGCCGCACTGTCAGAGGGTCAGTACTGAGGGAACGCCGCATTGTCAGAGTGTCAGTACTGAGGGAGTGCCGCACTGTCAGAGGGTCAGTACTGAGGGAGTGCTGCACTGTCAGAGGGTCAGTATTGAGGGAGTGTTTTCTTGTTGAGAGTCAGTACTGAGGGAGTGCCGCACTGTCAGAGGGTCAGTACTGAGGGAGTGCTGCACTGTCAGAGGATCAGCACTGAGGGAGTGCTGCACTGTCAGAGGATCCGTACTGAGGGAGTGCCGCACTGTCAGAGGGTCAGTACTGAGGGAGTGCCGCACTGTCAGAGGGTCAGTACTGAGGGAGTGCTGCACTGTCAGAGAGTCAGTACTGAGGGAGAGCTGCACTGTCAGAGGGTCAGTACTGAGGGAGTGCCGCACTGTCAGAGGGTCAGTACTGAGGGAGTGCTGCACTGTCAGAGGGTCAGTACTGAGGGAGTGCTGCACTGTCAGAGAGTCACTACTGAGGGAGAGCTGCACTGTCAGAGGGTCAGTACTGAGGGAATGCCGCACTGTTAGAGGGTCAGTACTGAGGGAGTGCCGCACTGTCAGAGTGTCCGTACTGAGGGAGTGCCGCACTGACAGAGGGTCAGTACTGAGGGAGTGCCGCACTGTCAGAGGGTCAGTACTGAGGGAGAGCTGCACTGTCAGAGCTTCAGTACTGAGGGAGTGCTGCACTGTCAGAGGGTCAGTACTGAGGGAGTGCTGCACTGTCAGAGGGTCAGTACTGAGGGAGTTCGACATTGTCAGAGGGTCAGTACTGAGGGAATGCTGCACTCTCAGAGGGTCAGTACTGAGGGAGTGCTGCACTGTCAGAGGGTCAGTACTGAGGAAGTGCCTCACTGTCAGACGGTCAGTACTGAGGGAATGCTGCACTATCAGAGGGTCAGTACAGAGGGAGCGCCGCACTGTCAGAGGGTCAGTACTGAGGGAGTGCTGCACTGTCATAGGGCCAGTACTGAGGGAGTGCCGCACTGTCAGAGGGTCAGTACTGAGGGAGTCCCGTCCTGTTAGAGGGTCAGTACTGAGGGAGCGCTGCACAGAGGGTCAGTACTGAGGGAGTGCTGCACTGTCTGAGGGTCAGTACTGAGGGAGTGCTCCCCTGTCAGATGGTCAGTACTGAGGGAGTGCCGCACTGTCAGAGGGTCAGTACTGAGGGAGTGCTGCACTGTCAGAGAGTCAGTACTGAGGGAGAGCTGCACTGTTAGAGGGTCAGTACTGAGGGAGTGCTCCCCTGTCAGAGGGTCAGTACTGAGGGAGCGCTGCACTGTCAGAGGGTCAGTACTGAGGGAGTGCCGCACTGTCAGAGGGTCAGTACTGAGGGAGTGCTGTACTGTCAGAGAGTCAGTACTGAGGGAGTGCCGCACTGTCAGAGGGTCAGTACTGAGGGAGTGCTGTACTGTCAGAGGGTCAGTACTGAGGGAGTGCCTCTGTTAGAGGGGCAGTACTGAGGGAGTGCTCCCCTGTCAGAGGGTCAGTACTGAGGGAGTGCTGCACTGTCAGAGGGTCAGTACTGAGGGAGTGCTGTACTGTCAGAGAGTCAGTACTGAGGGAGAGCTGCACTGTCAGAGGGTCAGTACTGAGGGAGTGCCGCACTGTCAGAGGGTCAGTACTGAGGGAGTGCTGCACTGTCAGAGAGTCAGTACTGAGGGAGAGTTGCACTGTCAGAGGGTCAGTACTGAGGGAGTGCTGCACTGTCAGAGGGTCAGTACTGAGGGAATGCCGCACTGTCAGAGGGTCAGTACTGAGGGAGTGCCGCACTGTCAGAGGGTCAGTACTGAGGGAGTTCGACATTGTCAGAGGGTCAGTACTGAGGGAGCACTGCACTGTAAGAGGGTCAGTACTGAGGGAGTGCTGCACTGTCAGAGGGTCAGTCCTGGGGGAGTGTTTTCTTGTTGAGAGTCAGTACTGAGGGAGTGCCGCACTGTCAGAGGGTCAGTACTGAGGGAGTGCTGCACTGTCAGAGAGTCAGTACTGAGGGAGTGCTGCTCTTTCAGATGGTCAGTACTGAGGGAACGCCACACTGTCAGAGGGTCAGTACTGAGGGAGTGTTTACTTGTTGAGAGACAGTTCTGAGGGAGTGCTGCACTGTGAGAGGGTCAGTACTGAGGGAGTGCCGCACGGTCAGAGGGTCAGTACTGAGGGAGTGCCGCACGGTCAGAGGGTCAGTACTGAGGGAGTGCTGAACTGTCAGTGGGTCAGTACTGAGGGAGTGCTGCACTGTCAGGGTCAGTACTGTGGGAGTGTTCACTTGTTGAGAGTCAGTTCTGAGGGAGTGCTGCACTGTGAGAGGGTCAGTACTGAGGGAGTGCTGCACTGTCAGAGGGTCAGTACTGAGGGATTGTTTACTTGTTGAGAGACAGTTCTGAGGGAGTGCTGCACTGTGAGAGGGTCAGTACTGAGGGAGTGCTGCACTGTCAGAGGGTCAGTACTGAGGGAGTTCTGCACTGTCAGATGGTCATGACTGAAGGAGCGCCGCACTGTCAGAGGGTCAGTACTGAGGGACCGCCGCATTGTCAGAGGGTCAGTACTGAGGGAGTGCCGCACTGTCAGAGGGTCAGTACTGAGGGAGTGCCGCACTGTCAGAGGGTCAGTACTGAGGGAGTGCCGCACTGTCAGAGGGTCAGTACTGAGGGAGTGCCGCACTGTCAGAGGGTCAGTATTGAGGGAGTGTTTTCTTGTTGAGCGTCAGTACTGAGGGAGTGCCGCACTGTCAGAGGGTCAGTACTGAGGGAGTGCCGCACTGTCAGAGGGTCAGTACTGAGGGAGTTCGACATTGTCAGAGGGTCAGTACTGAGCGAGTGCTGCACTGTCAGGGGGTCAGCACTGAGGGAGTGCCGCACTGTCAGAGGGTCAGTACTAAGGGAGTGCCGCACTGTCAGGGGGTCAGTACTGAGCGAGTGCTGCACTGTCAGGGGGTCAGCACTGTGGGAGTGCCGCACTGTCAGGGGGCGAGTACTGAGGGAGTGCTGCACTGTCAGAGGGTCAGTACTGAGGGAGTGCTGCACTGTCAGAGGGTCAGTACTGAGAGAGTGTTTACTTGTTGAGTGTCAGTACTGGGGGAGTGCTGCACTGTCAGACGGTCAGTACTGAGGGAGTGCCTCACTGTCAGACGGTCAGTACTGAGGGAATGCTGCACTATCAGAGGGTCAGTACAGAGGGAGCGCCGCACTGTCAGAGGGTCAGTACTGAGGGAGTGCTGCACTGTCATAGGGCCAGTACTGAGGCAGTGCCGCACTGTCAGAGGGTCAGTACTGAGGGAGTGCTGCACTGTCAGAGGGTCAGTACTGAGGGAGTGCCGCACTGTCAGAGGGTCAGTACTGAGGGAGTGCTGCACTGTCAGAGGGTCAGTACTGAGGGAGTGCCGCACTGTCAGAGGGTCAGTACTGAGGGAGTGCCGCACTGTCAGAGGGTCAGAACTGAGGGAGTGCTCCCCTGTCAGAGGGTCAGTACTGAGGGAGTGCCGCACTGTCAGAGGGTCAGTACTGAGGAAGTGCCGCACTGTCAGAGGGTCAGTACTGAGGGAGTGCCGCACTGTCAGAGGGTCAGTACTGAGGGAGTGCTCCCCTGTCAGAGGGTCAGTACTGAGGGAGTGCTCCCCTGTCAGAGGGTCAGTACTGAGGGAGTGCCGCACTGTCAGAGGGTCAGTACTGAGGGAGTGCCGCACTGTCAGTGGGTCAGTACTGAGGGAGCGCCGCACTGTCAGAGGGTCAGTACTGAGGGAGTGCTGCACTGTCAGAGGGTCAGTACTGAGGGAGTGCCGCACTGTCAGAGGGTCAGTACTGAGGGAGTGCCGCACTGTCAGTGGGTCAGTACTGAGCGAGTGCCGCACTGTCAGAGGGTCAGTACTGAGGGAGTGCCGCACTGTCAGAGGGTCAGTACTGAGGGAGCGCCGCACTGTCAGAGGGTCAGTACTGAGGGAGCGCCGCACTGTCAGAGGGTCAGTACTGAGAGAGTGCCGCACTGTCAGAGGGTCAGTACTGAGGGAGTGCCGCACTGTCAGAGGGTCAGTACTGAGGGAGTGCTGCACTGTCAGAGGGTCAGTACTGAGGGAGCGCCGTACTGTCAGAGGGTCAGTACTGAGGGAGTGCCGCACTGTCAGAGGGTCAGTACTGAGGGAGTGCCGCACTGTTAAAGGGTCAGTACTGAGGGAGTGCTGCACTGTCAGAGGGTCAGTATTGAGGGAGTGCCGCACTGTCAGAGGGTCAGTACTGAGGGAGTTCGACATTGTCAGAGGGTCAGTACTGAGGGAGCACTGCACTGTAAGAGGGTCAGTACTGAGGGAGTGCTGCACTGTCAGAGGGTCAGTCCTGGGGGAGTGTTTTCTTGTTGAGAGTCAGTACTGAGGGAGTGCCGCACTGTCAGAGGGTCAGTACTGAGGGAGTGCTGCACTGTCAGAGGGTCAGTACTGAGGGAACGCCACACTGTCAGAGGGTCAGTACTGAGGGAGTGTTTACTTGTTGAGAGACAGTTCTGAGGGAGTGCTGCACTGTGAGAGGGTCAGTACTGAGGGAGTGCCGCACGGTCAGAGGGTCAGTACTGAGGGAGTGCCGCACGGTCAGAGGGTCAGTACTGAGGGAGTGCTGCACTGTCAGTGGGTCAGTGCTGAGGGAGTGCTGCACTGACAGAGGGTCAGTACTGAGGGAACGCCGCACTGTCAGAGGGTCAGTACTGTGGGAGTGTTCACTTGTTGAGAGTCAGTTCTGAGGGAGTGCTGCACTGCCAGCGGGTCAGCACTGAGGGAGTGCCGCACAGCCAGAGGGTCAGTACTGAGGGAGTGCTGCACTGTCAGAGGGTCAGTACTGAGGGAGTTCTGCACTGTCAGATGGTCATGACTGAAGGAGCGCCGCACTGTCAGAGGGTCAGTACTGAGGGAACGCCGCATTGCCAGAGGGTCAGTACTGAGGGAGTGCCGCACTGTCAGAGGGTCAGTACTGAGGGAGTGCCGCACTGTCAGAGGGTCAGTACTGAGGGAGTGCCGCACTGTCAGAGGGTCAGTACTGAGGGAGTGCCGCACTGTCAGAGGGTCAGTATTGAGGGAGTGTTTTCTTGTTGAGCGTCAGTACTGAGGGAGTGCCGCACTGTCAGAGGGTCAGTACTGAGGGAGTGCCGCACTGTCAGAGGGTCAGTACTGAGGGAGTTCGACATTGTCAGAGGGTCAGTACTGAGCGAGTGCTGCACTGTCAGGGGGTCAGCACTGAGGGAGTGCCGCACTGTCAGAGGGTCAGTACTGAGGGAGTGCCGCACTGTCAGGGGGTCAGTACTGAGCGAGTGCTGCACTGTCAGGGGGTCAGCACTGTGGGAGTGCCGCACTGTCAGGGGGTGAGTACTGAGGGAGTGCTGCACTGTCAGAGGGTCAGTACTGAGGGAGTGCTGCACTGTCAGAGGGTCAGTACTGAGAGAGTGTTTACTTGTTGAGTGTCAGTACTGGGGGAGTGCTGCACTGTCAGAGGGTCAGTATCGAGGGAGTGCCGCACTGTCAGAGGGTCCGTACTGAGGGAGTGCCGCACTGACAGAGGGTCAGTACTGAGGGAGTGCCGCACTGTCAGAGGGTCAGTACTGAGGGAGTGCCGCACTGTCAGAGGGTCAGTACTGAGGGAGTCCCGTCCTGTTAGAGGGTCAGTACTGAGGGAGCGCTGCACTGTCAGAGGGTCAGTACTGAGGGACTGCTGCACAGAGGGTCAGTACTGAGGGAGTGCTGCACTGTCAGAGGGTCAGTACTAAGGGAGTGCCTCACTGTCAGACGGTCAGTACTGAGGGAGTGCTGCACTGTCAGATGGTCTGTACTGAGGGAGCGCCGAACTGTCAGAGGGTCAGTATGAGGGAGTGCTGCACTGTCAGAGGGTCAGTACTGTGGGAGTGTTCACTTGTTGAGAGTCAGTACTGAGGGAGTGCTGCACTGTCAGAGGGTCAGTATTGAGGGAGTGTTTTCTTGTTGAGCGTCAGTACTGAGGGAGTGCCGCACTGTCAGAGGGTCAGTACTGAGGGTGTGCCGCACTGTCAGAGGGTCAGTACTGAGGGAGTTCGACATTGTCAGAGGGTCAGTACTGAGGGAGTGTTTACTTGTTGAGAGTCAGTACTGAGGGAGTGCTGCACTGTGAGAGGGTCAGTACTGCAGGAGTGCCGCACTGTCAGCGGGTCAGTACTGAGCGAGTGCTGCACTGTCAGGGGGTCAGCACTGAGGGTGCGCCGCACTGTCAGGGGGTCAGTACTGAGCGAGTGCTGCACTGTCAGGGGGTCAGCACTGTGGGAGTGCCGCACTGTCAGGGGGTGAGTACTGAGGGAGTGCTGCACTGTCAGGGGGTCAGTACTGAGGGAGCGCCGCACTATCAGAGCGTCAGCACTGATGGAGAGCTGCACTGTCAGAGGGTCAGTACTGAGGGAGTGCTGCACTGTCAGAGGGTCAGTACTGAGGGAGTGCTGCACTGTCAGAGGGTCAGTACTGAGGGAGCGCTGCACTGTCAGAGGGTCAGTACTGAGGGAGTGCTGCACTGTCAGGGGGTCAGCACTGAGGGAGTGCCGCACTGTCAGATGGTCGGTACTGAGGGAGTGCTGCACTGTCAGAGGGTCAGTACTGATGGAGCGCTGCATTGTCAGAGGATCAGTACTGAGGGAGTGCTGCACTGTCAGAGGGTCAGTACTGAGGGAGTGCTGCACTGTCAGAGGGTCAGTACTGAGGGAGTGCCGCACTGTCAGAGGGTCAGTTCTGAGGGAGTGCAGCACTGTCAGAGGGTCAGTACTGAGGGAGTGCTGCACTGTCAGGGGGTCAGCACTGAGGGAGTGCCGCACTGTCAGAGGGTCAGTACTGAGGGAGTGCGGCACTGTCAGGGGGTCAGTACTGAGGGAGTGCCGCACTGTCAGAGGGTCAGTACTGAGGGAGTGCTGCACTGTCAGGGGGTCAGTACTGAGGGAGAGCTGCACTGTCAGAGGGTCAGTACTGAGGGAGTGCTGCACTGTCAGAGGGTCAGTACTGAGGCAGTGCTGCACTGTCAGAGGGTCAGTACTGAGGGAGTGCTGCACTGTCAGAGGGTCAGTACTGAGGGAGTGCCGCACTGTCACAGGGTCAGTACTGAAGGAGCGCTGCACTGTCACAGGGTCAGTACTGAGGGAGTGCTGCATTGTCAGAGGGTCAGTACTGAGGGAGTGCTGCACTGTCAGAGGGTCAGTACTGAGGGAGTGCTGCACTGTCAGAGGGTCAGTACTGAATGAGTGCCGCACTGTCAGAGGGTCAGTACTGAGGGAGCGCCGCACTCAGAGGGTCAGTACTGAGGGAGTCCCGCACTGTCAGAGGGTCAGTACTGAGGCAGTGCTGCACTGTCACAGGGTCAGTACTGAGGGAGTGCTGCACTGTCAGAGGGTCAGTACTGAGGGAGTGCTGCACTGTCAGAGGGTCAGTACTGAGGGAGTGCCGCACTATCAGACGGTCAGTACTGAGGGAGCGCCGCACTGTCAGAGGGTCAGTACTGAGGGAGTGCTGCACTGTCAGAGGGTCAGTACTGTGGGAGTGCTGCACTGTCAGGGGGTCAGTACTGAGGGAGTGCTGCACTGTCAGAGGGTCAGTACTGAGGGAGTGCTGCACTGTCAGGGGGTCAGTACTGAGGGAGAGCTGCACTGTCAGAGGGTCAGTACTGAGGCAGTGCTGCACTGTCAGAGGGTCAGTACTGAGGCAGTGCCGCACTGTCAGAGGGTCAGTACTGAGGGAGTGCCGCACTGTCAGAGGGTCAGTACTGAGGGAGTGCTGCACTGTCAGAGGGTCAGTACTGAGGGAGTGCCGCACTGTCAGAGGGTCAGTACTGAGGGAGTGCTGCACTGTCAGAGGGTCAGTACTGAGGGAGTGCCGCACTGTCAGAGGGTCAGTACTGAGGGAGTGCCGCACTGTCAGAGGGTCAGTACTGAGGGAGTGCCGCACTGTCAGAGGGTCAGTACTGAGGGAGTGCTGCACTGTCAGAGGGTCAGTACTGAGCGAGTGCTGCACTGTCAGAGGGTCAGTACTGAGGGAGTGCCGCGCTGTCAGAGGGTCAGTACTGAGGGAGTGCCGCACTGTCAGAGGGTCAGTAGTGAGGGAGTGCCGCACTGTCAGAGGGTCAGTACTGAGGGAGTGCCGCACTGTCAGAGGGTCAGTACTGAGGGAGTGCCGCACTGTCAGAGGGTCAGTACTGAGGGAGTGCCGCACTGTCAGAGGGTCAGTACTGAGGGAGTGCCGCACTGTCAGAGGGTCAGTACTGAGGGAGTGCTCCCCTGTCAGAGGGTCAGTACTGAGGGAGTGCCGCACTGTCAGAGGGTCAGTACTGAGGGAGTGCCGCACTGTCAGAGGGTCAGTACTGAGGGAGTGCCGCACTGTCAGAGGGTCAGTACTGAGGGAGTGCTCCCCTGTCAGAGGGTCAGTACTGAGGGAGTGCCGCACTGTCAGAGGGTCAGTACTGAGGGAGTGCTGCACTGTCAGAGGGTCAGTACTGAGGGAGTGCTCCCCTGTCAGAGGGTCAGTACTGAGGGAGTGCCGCACTGTCAGAGGGTCAGTACTGAGGGAGTGCCGCACTGTCAGTGGGTCAGTACTGAGGGAGCGCCGCACTGTCAGAGGGTCAGTACTGAGGGAGTGCTGCACTGTCAGAGGGTCAGTACTGAGGGAGTGCCGCACTGTCAGAGGGTCAGTACTGAGGGAGTGCCGCACTGTCATTGGGTCAGTACTGAGCGAGTGCCGCACTGTCAGAGGGTCAGTACTGAGGGAGTGCCGCACTGTCAGAGGGTCAGTACTGAGGGAGCGCCGCACTGTCAGAGGGTCAGTACTGAGGGAGCGCCGCACTGTCAGAGGGTCAGTACTGAGAGAGTGCCGCACTGTCAGAGGGTCAGTACTGAGGGAGTGCCGCACTGTCAGAGGGTCAGTACTGAGGGAGTGCTGCACTGTCAGAGGGTCAGTACTGAGGGAGCGCCGTACTGTCAGAGGGTCAGTACTGAGGGAGTGCTGCACTGTCAGAGGGTCAGTACTGAGGGAGTGCCGCACTGTCAGAGGGTCAGTACTGAGGGAGTGCCGCACTGTCAGAGGGTCAGTACTGAGAGAGTGCCGCACTGTCAGAGGGTCAGTACTGAGGGAGTGTTGCACTGTCAGAGGGTCAGTACTGAGGGAGTGCTGCACTGTCAGAGGGTCAGTACTGAGGGAGTGCTGCACTGTCAGATGGTCAGTACTGAGGGAGTGCTGCACTGTCAGAGGGTCAGTACTGAGGGAGTGCCGCACTGTCAGAGGGTCAGTACTGAGAGAGTGCCGCACTGTCAGAGGGTCAGTGCTGAGGGACCGCCGCACTGTCAGAGGGTCAGTACTGAGGGAGTGCTGCACAGTCAGAGGGTCAGTACTGAGGGAGTGCTGCAATGTCAGAGGGTCAGTACTGAGGGAGTGCCGCACTGTCAGAGGGTCAGTACTGAGAGAGTGCCGCACTGTCAGAGGGTCAGTGCTGAGGGACCGCCGCACTGTCAGAGGGTCAGTACTGAGGGAGAGCTGCACTGTCAGAGGGTCAGTACTGAGGGAGTGCTGCACTGTCAGAGGGTCAGTACTGAGGGAGTGCCGCACTGTCAGAGGGTCAGTACTGAGGGAGAGCTGCATTGTCAGAGGGTCAGTACTGAGGGAGAGCTGCACTGTCAGAGGGTCAGTACTGAGGGAGTGCCGCACTGTCAGAGGGTCAGTACTGAGGGAGTGCTGCACTGTCAGACAGGACTGTAAGAGTTTTTTGTTTATTTTTCAGCCCACGGTCAGATTCACTGAAGACACTGTGATCCGGGAGGAGGACGGGAGCGGTGACGGCGATTTCATTCCCGAGAAGCAGCGATTGATCCGGAAGGATACCCCTCACTACAAGAAGCAGTTTAAGATCAACAAGCTCCCAAAACCGGAGGCGGTGCTGGCCATGCTTCAGAGTGTGGCCAGCACGGAGCTGCGGGACAGTGACCAGGCCATCGTGTCCAGCCATGGCTGGACACAGACATGCAGCAGCTGGAGGAGGGTCAGGAGGTTAGAGATGAAAGGCTCTCTCAGCCTCCAGTTAAGGTAGGATGGATGCAGGGACCTGGTACCCTGACACTGGGAGGGAGCGGGGGAGCTGGCACAGCAACAGGCAGGCCTGTGTGTGCTGCAGCATGAGAGTGGCCGTGACTGTAATTAACCCTTCCAGTGCTGCAGTTAATCACTCACGTCCGGAGCCACCCGTTGCAGCGTTGTGCCTGACTTAACTCAGCTCCTGGATATTGTGCAGTGTGGCTAGTGAAAGGGTTAATGTCTGCCGTGCAATCCATCCTGGCTCCAACTTGTCCGTAACGCCCATCCTGTTCTGAGTCACTTGGTGTTTTGATGCCTTTGGCAGAGGGAGGCAGCCGATCGATTTGATTCTCTGTATTCGGGGGACTCCACGCCAGACGGTGTGTGTGATAATAGTCATTTCACTCAGTGGGACTCCAGTTGAACCAGCACCTGACTGAGACTCCGCTGCGAACCCGACTGGATGGGAAAAGGGCCCAACCTCTGATCAAACCTCAGCACAATGTAACCAGTCCCTTAAAACAGAGCACTGGCTTCAGACTTACAAAGCTGCAGGGCACAGTTTACTACTGAGACCGTGTGTCCCCCTTCCCCCGGTGTCTGTGTGGAGCCCCTTCCCCCCCCCCCCCCGGTGTCCCCCTCACCCCGGTGTGTCCCCCCCCCCCCCCCGGTGTCCCCATTCTCCCGGAGTCCGTGTGGAGCTCCTAGCCCCGGTGTCCGTGCGGAGCCCCTTCCCCCCGGTGTCCCCCTTCCCCCAGTGTCCGTGTGGAGCCCCTCCCCCCCGGTGTCCCCCCTCCCCCAGTGTCCGTGTGGAGCCCCTCCCCCCCGGTGTCCCCCTCCCCCCGGTGTCCCCCTCCCCCCGGTGTCCCCCTCCCCCGGTGTCCGCGTGGAGCCCCTTCCCCCGGTGTCCGTGTGGAGCTCCTAGCCCCGGTGTCCGCGTGGAACTCCTAGCCCCGGTGTCCGTGTGGAGCCATTTCCGCCCCCCCCCCCCCCCCCCCCCCCGGTGTCCGTGGGGGAGCCCTTTTCCCCCCCCCCCGGTGTCCGTGTGGAGCTCCTAGCCCCGGTGTCCGCGTGGAACTCCTAGCCCCGGTGTCCGTGTGGAGCCATTTCCGCCCCCCCCCCCCGGTGTCCGTGTGGAGCCCTTTCCCCCCCCCCCCGGTGTCCGTGTGGAGCCCTCCCCCCCCCCCCCCCCCCCCCCCTGGTGTCCGTGTGGAGCTCCTAGCCCCGGTGTCCGTGTGGAGCCTCCCCCCCCCCCCCCCCGGTGTCCATGTGGAGCTCCTAGCCCCGGTGTCCGTGTGGAGCTCCTAGCCCCGGTGTCCATGTGGAGCCCTTTCCCCCCCCCCCGGTGTCCGTGTGGAGCTCCTAGCCCCGGTGTCCGTGTGGAGCTCCTAGCCCCGGTGTCCGTGTGGAGCTCCTAGCCCCGGTGTCCATGTGGAGCTCCTAGCCTCGGTGTCCATGTGGAGCTCCTAGCCCCGGTGTCCGTGTGGAGCTCCTAGCCCCGGTGTCCGTGTGGAGCTCCTAGCCCCGGTGTCCGTGTGGAGCTCCTAGCCCCGGTGTCCATGTGGAGCTCCTAGCCCCGGTGTCCATGTGGAGCTCCTAGCCCCGGTGTCCGTGTGGAGCTCCTAGCCCCGGTGTCCGTGTGGAGCTCCTAGCCCCGGTGTCCGTGTGGAGCTCCTAGCCCCGGTGTCCGTGTGGAGCTCCTAGCCCCGGTGTCCGTGTGGAGCTCCTAGCCCCGGTGTCCATGTGGAGCTCCTAGCCCCGGTGTCCGTGTGGAGCTCCTAGCCCCGGTGTCCGTGTGGAGCTCCTAGCCCCGGTGTCCATGTGGAGCTCCTAGCCCCGGTGTCCATGTGGAGCTCCTAGCCCCGGTGTCCGTGTGGAGCTCCTAGCCCCGGTGTCCGTGTGGAGCTCCTAGCCCCGGTGTCCGTGTGGAGCTCCTAGCCCCGGTGTCCATGTGGAGCTCCTAGCCCCGGTGTCCATGTGGAGCTCCTAGCCCATGCCATCACTGGCCTTGTGCTGCTGCCCTGTGTGAATGGAGTTGCTGTCCAGGCAGTGTGACGTTGCGGTATCGCGTGCACTCTCTGATGTTGTGCTGAACTGTGTGTTTATTGGGGGTTTGCTTGCCCTGATTCCGGAGCTCCATTCTCCTGTGTGTGTTGTGTTTGCTGCTCATACCCTGCCAGGACTGCATGGCTTAGAAAGCGTCGGTTCCTGCTCAATAACAACTGACTCCCTTTGGAATGAGGGACGTAGCAGCTGCTCTGTACCCAATCCGTCCCGTTCCCGCTCCCGCTCCGTCCCGTTCCTGATCCCGCTCCGTCTCCGCTCTCCCGCCTGCTCGTCCCCACTCCTGCTCCGTCCCCTTCCTGCTCCGTCCCGTTCCCGTTCCTGATCCCGCTCTGTCCCGCTCCCGCTCCGTCCCGTTCCTGATCCCGCTCCGTCCCGCTCCCGCTCCGTCCCGTTCCTGCTCCGCCCCGTTCCCGTTCCTGATCCCGCTCCGTCCCGCTCCCGCTCCGTCCCGTTCCTGATCCTGCTCCGTCCCGCTCCTGCTCCGTCCCACTCCTGCTCCGTCCCCTTCCTGCTTCGTCCCGTTCCCGTTCCTGATCCCGCTCCGTCCCGTTCCTGGTCCCGCTCCCGCTCCGTCCCACTCCTGCTCCGTCCCTTCCTGCTTCGTCCCGTTCCCGTTCCTGATCCCGCTCCGTCCCGCTCCCCGCTCCCGTCCCGTTCCTGATCCCGCTCCGTCCCGCTCCCGCTCCGTCCCGTTCCTGCTCCGCCCCGTTCCCGTTCCTGATCCCGCTCCGTCCCGCTCCCGCTCCGTCCCGTTCCTGATCCTGCTCCGTCCCGCTTCCGCTCCGTCCCGCTCGCTCCTGCTCCGTCCCGTTCCCGTTCCTGATCCCGCTCCGTCCCGCTCCTGCTCCGTCCCGCTCCTGCTCCGTCCCGTTCCCGCTCCGTCCCGCTCCTGCTCCGTCCCGTTCCCGCTCCGTCCCGTTCCTGATCCCGCTCCGTCCCGCTCCCGCTCCGTCCCGTTCCTGATCCTGCTCCGTCCCGCTTCCGTCCCGCTCCTGCTCCGTCCCGTTCCCGCTCCGTCCCGTTCCCGTTCCTGATCCCGCTCCGTCCCGCTCCTGCTCCGTCCCGCTCCTGCTCCGTCCCGTTCCCGCTCCGTCCCGCTCCTGCTCCGTCCCGCTCCCGCTCCGTCCCGTTCCTGATCCCGCTCCGTCCCGCTCCTGCTCCGTCCCGTTCCCGTTCCTGATCCCGCTCCATCCCGTTCCTGATCCTGCTCCGTCCGGCTCCCGTTCCGTCCCGTTCCCGTTCCTGATCCCGCTCTGTCCCGCTCCCGCTCCGTCCCGCTCCTGCTCCGTCCCGTTCCGTTCCTGATCCTGCTTCGTCCCGCTCCTGCTCCGTCCCGTTGCCGCTCCGTCCTGATTCCATCCCGTTCCCGCTCCGTCCCGTTCCCGTTCCCGCTCCGTCCCGATCCCGCTCCGTCCTGATCCCGCTCCGTCCCGTTTCCGTCCCGTTTCCGTCCCGTTCCCGCTCCATCCCCGCTTTGTCCCGATCCCGCTCCGTCCCGTTCCCGCTCCATCCCGATCCCGCTCTGACCCGTCCCCGCTCCGTCCCGTCCCGCTCCGTCCCGTCCCCGCTTCGTCCCGATCCCACTCCGTCCCGATCCCGCTCCGTCCCGATCCCGCTCCAACCCGTCCCCGCTCCGTCCCGTTTCCGCTCCGGCCCGATCCCGCTCCGGCCCAATCCCGCTCCGGCCAGTTCCCGCTCCCTCGCGCTCTGTCCCGTTCCCGCTCCGTCCCGATCCCGCTCCGTCCCGTTCCCGGGCCCGATCCCGCTCCGTCCCGATCCCGCTCCATCCCTTTCCCGCTCCGTTCCGATCCCGATCCCGCTCTGTCCCGTTCCCGCTCTGTCCCGTTCCCGCTCTGGCCCGATCCCGCTTCTGCCCGATCCCGATCCCGCTCCGTCCCGGGCCCGATCCCGCTCCGTCCTGTTCCCGCTCCGTCCCGTTCCCGATCCCGCTCCGTCCCGGTCTCGCTCCGTCCCGTTCCCCGCTCTGTCCCGATCCCGCTCCGTCCCGTTCCCACTCCGTCCCTTTCCCAATCCCGCTCCGTCCCATTCCCGCTCCGGCCCGTTCCCGCTCCGCCCATTCCCGCTCCGTCCCGTTCCCGTTCCGGCCCGATCCTGCTCCAGCCCGATCCCGCTCCGTCCCGTTCCCGCTCCGTCCCGTTCCCGTTCCGGCCCGATCCTGCTCCAGCCCGATCCCGCTCCGTCCCGTTCCCGCTCCGGCCCGTTCCCGCTCCCGATCCCGCTCCCTATCCCGCTCCGGCCCGCTCCGTCCCGGTCCCGTTCCCGCTCCGGCCCGATCCCGGCTCCGGCCCGATCCCGTCTCCGGCCCGATCCCGCTCCGGCCCGATCCCGCTCCGTCCCGGTCCCGTTCCCGCTCCGGCCCGATCCCGTCTCCGGCCCGATCCCGCTCCGGCCCGATCCCGTTCCCGCTCCGGCCCGATCCCGCTCCTTCCCGTTCCCGATCCCGCCTCCGGCCCGATCCCGCTCCGGCCCGTTCCCGCTCCGGCCCGATCCCACTCCAGCCTGTTCCCTGCTCCCATGTTGCTGTTTTTAATTTCTTGTTTAATGCGACTCTCCCACTCCCCCCTCAGCACTCACCTCCCCTAATCCCCCCCTTCCTTCTCATGCTCGCAGTGCAACTAAATGTGTTGTCGTATCGCCATTTATTATCTCAACTGCTCTTTTGCAGGTATCTCTGCCTCTCTTTATATATATTTATTTTGTGCTCACTATTCCTCTGACTCTCTGCCTTTGTCTCTGAATCTCTCTCTCCC